>NC_143577.1:203541725-203860925 GCF_048544385.1 Mastigoproctus giganteus
CTCACCACAGAAAGTCGACTTTGCATTCACTAGATAAAATCATAATCAAGGTATGTCAAGGACTTTGTAACCACAACAACATATGCAGCTGGTGTATCCATCTCATAGCAGTGGTGAAGTTGTAATCAAAAGTAGCGCTGCTCAGGAAATGTAATGCAATCCATATACAAATCCATGTAGTAATGGAACAAACACGGAATGTAGCATTCTTTCATTAACTACAAAGGAATACGCAGCTCAGTAGCACACCAATCGGAACCAACATCTTCCAGAAAAAAAGCAGCGATTCATTATTCAACCGTCGCCATTACAGCGGCAGGTTCTCCGTGGCAGTCTAGTCCACCGCAGGAGCCTTCAGTTTCTCCAACGCGAACCTAGCCATACAAAGACGACAAGTGTGACTTCAAGGGTGATGAAACACAAATTCGAACTCATGTCTAGCTCCTAAATGCTGCTCCTATCTCAACATTGAGATAAATTTCATTTGGCTGTACAGTTTACATACTCTTCCCTTCCATTAATATCCAAACACCTGCCTTTAGACAAAAATGAGCTTTTATTATGTCATATAATATTTTGTGGGTTGTATAATAAACAACCCACAAAAGGTTGTGCTGAAACCTTTTGCTTTTATAACGGCCTTCAATCTTCGCGGCATACTCTCAACCAGCTTTTTATAATGTCAGGTGATATGTTTCTCCACTCAGCCTTTAACGCAGCCACCAGTTCGGCCATGTTCTTTGGGCGATCTCAACGTGCACGTACCAAATGATTCAGTACATCCCAAATATGCTCGATACGGTTCAGATCAGAACACTGGGCTGGCCAATCCGACTTTTCCACACCCATGTCCTCAAACCACTCTGTTACGACCCCAGCAGTATGGCATGCCACATTGCCTTGCCGATACAAGTATAGACCTTCTCCGAAGTATTGCCATAATGTCGGAAGCGCATAATTTTACAAGTTATCCTGGTATTGCACATCATTCATGGTTTTGTCGATAACGACTAATGGGCCCAAGCCAAACCATGAAAGGAACCCCATATCACCACAACTGTGGTGGTGATATTAAATTATCACCACCACAAGATAATTTAATATCACCACAACTGTGGTGATATTAAATTATCTAGTAACACTACAGTAACTGAATTCAATATGACAAATACTACCTTCTGTCAAAATTCTAGCGTCTGCACCATCTGTGGGACCAACTCTGACCACATTGTCCAATGTATTGAGTGCAAACAATTAATATGCAATGACTGTACCCATTCTGACCTGAAAAAAAATAAATAAAAGTCGGCGGAAATCATTCTGTTGTGATAGATGTCGACTCAGTAATTCTCAGAAAAGTCCTATAACTGTTGCAACGCCAAACAGCACGGAACCTGAGTCACTTTCCTCTTCTTCCACTAACAAAGTTTAAATGCCGTACTCTAGTCCATTTGAGACAAATATCATGCCAATAACTAGAAATACCGACTCTGAATCGTACGTGGATGAAGCCTCTAATCCTTCTTTGTTGTCTTTGAGGTCGCATCAACTCTCAGATGCATCAACTCAAACACATATATCTGTGCTGTCAGAAGATCTCAGCGCTAACTCCTTCCCTACTGAAACTCTGAATCCAACCTTTTGTATTCTGCAATCAACTGAATTCCAGGAACTACTCTTTAATACTATGCAGAAAATCCTCATTCAAACTCAGCTAATCAGCGTACCTCATACTGCAAAATCTGATATTCTCCTGGATTCTAATACACTCAATGAAGGAAACTGCGAGCTATCCACGGAGATTTGTGGTATAAAAACAATATTAACTAATCAACAGGCTGAAATTTCCGACATCAACGCCCAAATTAAAAATCTCACATCAGTTATGTCTTGCCACTTAAGGGAAGCTAGGAAGAATTCTGAACCTACTCTTGAAACTAATGGGCTCAAAGTGAATAGGAATTCTTCATTACCTGACGATGCCCTCAGTACTGAGACCAGATCTTCACCTTCCACCGGCCTCAATACTTCTACTGCTGCAAATATTAATTTGCCCAAGCCTGCTAACATTCATGATTCAAGTCATTCAACAGAGCAATTTATTGCCAAACAGACTCTGTCAGATGATTCTTCTGATGTAAATAGAACCACTCCTACCACCTGCTCTCCTCTGCGGAACAGTTCTGTCTGTACCTCTATTTTACAAGCTCAGAGTCACCAAGCGGAATCCTCTTCAACATCAGTTAAGGCAACATATGCAAAAATAACTGCTGCCACATCTAATGAGGTCTGCAAACCTGTCTGTAGATCTGCCGCCACAGTGAGTAAACCTGTTTCTGATTGCCAGCCTTAAATATCATACCGAAGATCAAAACAGAACAAACCTTCAGAAAATGTTAAAGCCTCTATATCTCAAGATACTTCCTCCAAGTTTCCAGTCAAAACTCATCAAACACAGAATGTAACTACTGCAGAAAAATCTCAGTTACTCAAACACAAGTATAATATCACAATTATTCCCACAAAAGACCGAATTTTTCTTTCTAGACTTGGACCCGCCACTAAATCTGAAGATCTTATCAACTTAATTAAAGAAGAATATGGTTTCGGAGTAGATGTCCGTTCTCTGAATACACGGTGTCCCGCCTACTCATCTTTTATAATAACATGCCTTCCATCACAAACAGAAAAAGTGCTGAATCTAAGATCCCTTTTATCAGGGGCTCTAGTAAAACGCTTCACGGACAGACCATCAAGGGAGTCCAAAATCTCTTCTCCACAGGCATAGCAATCAGATTACCCTGCTATCTACACATACTACGTTCTCCTCTCGTCATAGAATCTCCAGATTCCAACTGTTCAGTGTTTACCTTCAGAATTGCAGGAGTATAATTAACAACCTAAGCCACTTCAGAGCAATCCAAGGCTCACATATTTACGACATTTACCTGCTCACTGAAACCTGGCTCTCCATAAATATTGATGATCAGGAGATTATAGATGGACAATATACAATCCATAGAAAGGACAGAGGATCTCGTGGAGGCGGAGTAGCTATTATACATTCTAACCATATACTCTGTGAAATTGCATCAAATTTCACAAATATTGAATCTGTATACTGCCTTCTTCATCTTGGCAAGTTAAAAGTTTTAATAGTATTGCTTTATTTTCCACCTCCCTTAACTAATATCGACCTCCAGTACTTAGAAAGCTCGCTGGAATCAATCTTCCCACTAATTCAATCTGCCAACATAGCAATGGTTTTGGGTGACTTTAACTGTCAAATGGCCAATTTAGGATCTTCTTCTCCATCACTGCAGACCTGGGCTCTCTTTAATATGCTTCACAGCTATGGTCTGGAACAAATTTGCAACTTTCCAACCAGAGAAAATGCCTACCTCGACCTAATATTTTCCTCTACTCATATAGATGTTCACAATGACAACCCTATATTTCACTCGGATCATTCGCCAATTACTTTTGACATCACAGTGACCTCTCATAACTTCAAATGCAGCTCCCGTTCTCCACGATTCAATTTCAGAATGGCTGACTGGCCTCTGCTCAACCTAGCTCTAAGAAATGTAGACAAGCAGCTCGCTGACGCTATGGATGACATCGATGTGCTCACCAGCAACCTGATTAACTGTGTCCATTCAGTTATATCTGACATTGTTCCTCAATCCCATCTTACCACACGCTCTACCTACCCGCACTGGTATAACAGTGAATTAATACATAAAATTAAATCCAAAGAATTTTATAGAAACAAATATAAGCAATCAGGTGACAGCCAATATTACGAAATATTCAGCCAACTCCTCAAAGAAGTGAAAACGATCATATTAAACTCTTACAATATGTATACAGAGTCAGTTCAGGATAGTCTGCTTACTCACAGAGATATCAAACCATTCTGGAATTTCATGAAGCATAAGAACATTACCAGTAGAAAGTTACAACTCCGTAACGCAGATGGAATTCTCTTATCTGACGAATTCAGTATTGCTCAAGAGTTTGCCAAACACTTTTCTAGAATTCAAACAAATGATACATTGAGACCTGCCTCATTTCCTGACTTCCCACCTGTTAAAGAAGATATCTTCATTAACCTCTTTATCACTGATGAAGATTTAAATTCGGCATTAAAAAGCATGAGAAATAACTATACTAGAGGCCCAGATGACATTCCAGGCTTATTTTGGAAAATGACTGTCACTACATTAAACCTCCTCATACTGCGGATCTTCAACTTGTCTCTCAGGCTGGGGAAGTATCCTAAGCACTTTAAGCAGGTCAATATAGTTCCTATTTTCAAAAAAGGTGATAAAAATGACGTATCTGATTACAGACCCATAACCTTGCAAAACAGCCTGGCTAAACTCTTCGACACAGCAGTACACAAACATCTCTTCGAATTCTTCAGGAGTTTCATCGATCAGAATCAACATGGCTTCTGCAGTGGCAAGTCAGTAGTCACAAATTTACTTCCTTTCTGGCAATACACCTCTGAAGCTCTTGATAACCACCTACAAGTTGATGCAGTCTACACAGACATATCTAAGGCATTTGATAAAGTCCCGCACGAACAACTTCTGGAAAAACTTAAGCTATATGGTATCCGTGACCCTTTGCTCTCATGGCTACGCAGCTATATTACGCATCGTTCCTTGAGAGTTATCATCGATCAAGTGAACTCAGACTGTTTTATACCACTAAGCGGAGTACCACAAGGCTCTCCCTTAGGTCCTCTTCTCTTCATTGTTTTCGTAAATGATCTTCCTTCTTTCATCTACACCTCCAATGTTCAAGTTGCTCTCTATGCAGATGATCTTAAGATCTACTCAGCAGTGAAGGAGATTACCGATTCTCAACAGCTTCAATGTGCTCTCAATAAATTCTCTCTGTGGCTATCTCTGAATGGCTTGTCTGCTAACCCCTCGAAGTGCAAAGTAATCTCTTTCTCATCTTGCAGATCTCCACAACTAATGAATACGGAGTACACTGTTAACTCTGTGATCATCGAAAGGTGTGACCAAGTTAATGACTTGGGGATTCTCTTTTCCAGCAGTGCTAAATTCGATGCCCACGTCCTTAAAATCACCAGCAAAGCATTCAAAACACTGGGATTCTTCAAACGGAACACATACAAGTTCAAAAACTACAGATATGCGGTTATCCTTTATAAAACTATTGTTCTGCCAATCCTTGAATTCAGTTCACCCATCTGGAATCCTCACACAAAGACTTTAACTAACAAAATTGAAGCAGTCCAAAAAAATTTTGTCCGTTACCTTACGTACCGCAATCCTCTATTCTATCACTCAGTGTATTATGAATCGCTGTGTGATTACTTTCATCTGAGGCCTCTGTGCACTAGAAGAGTTACTGCTGACATCGCCCTTCTAGCCAAAGTAATCACTGGAATTTATGAAGCATCTGATATCCTGAGTAAAATAAACTTCAATGCTCCCTGTAGACAAGTCAGGAACCGAACCTTACACCGTTTCGCCTTGACTCTGCCAACACGGACTTTATGAAGTTCAGTCCACTGAACAGAATCAGCAAATCAGAAATGACTCTCTCATTGACTTCTTTGACAACTCCCAATCACTGATGAACTCCATCCACAAGTTTGCCTCTTCACTTAAACTGCAAAGTGACTAGCTCACATCTAATTATTGTAGCTTATTATTTGTTATATTATTTTTCTATTCTCTAACGGATTAATTATTACTTGTTTTACGGGTAACTTAACTTAATACAATCCTCTTTTGTACATATGCTTTTATTGTTTGAATCTATATCAATGTTTATCGTCCTGTTGGATTTCATATTATTGTTATTATGTTTATTGATCTGATCTTAGATACACTGTTAATGGTTACCTGTTGTGTGTCTTGCTATTAATCCATGGAGGGATGTCTGGATATTAATGGTAGGGCAATGTAGATAGCATACCACTATATGGAATATTCCACAGCCACAGACAAACTGCTTCCATAGTGCAGAGACGGCACTGCGTGACACATGAAGCCAGCTTGTGACTTTCGTCTGCGACTGTCCGGCTTCAAGTTGTCCAAAAGCCCAACATCTCAACTAATCACCTAAACGATGATTTCTTGCCATCCTGAGTACTGAAGATGTGGCTGTCCCACTGATCAACCAAAAAAACGGGAATGACATGATGTGGTCCGAACCCGTCTTTTTATAGGCATCAGTCATGGATGACACCAATTAGCTCTCAATGCTCCTTTTATCAATATTTTGTAGTCAGGGTGGGCGGACTTGAAACAGTGAAAAAGTACAGTGTCGGGAAGAAGTAGATGGAATATGTTTCATAATAGGACTAGAGAAAGAGGAATTGGTTGAATGGAACCAATTCCTCTTTCTCTAGCTTAAACTTAAGGAATTGGTACATAGTTTTACAGGGGTGTCATAGATATGAATCATTTTCATGGACGATAATGTCCTTGGACACAAGAATCAGCTCGTCGATGAATTCCTTCAATTTCTTATAATGAAGCGGTTAGCCAGATCTGTTATTCCATCAATTACTTATTTTCTTGATATCTGATATTTTGCTATTATTACTTAACTTTTGCATAGCAGTGTATATGTTATATTTAGTGAGCTGCATTATGAAAGAAAAAATGGCTACCGAGATTTGCACAAATGTCAGTCACTGAAAGAAGAGTTCCAGAGGTCGATTCGGTGATCCCAAGGAACATTGTCAGATGATCAAACTTGGTCAGAAGCCACAGGAGATAATACAAATTAATTTATAACATTTCTTATTAATTAATTTATAACAAGTTAAGTAATTATTTGAACCACTGCTTTTCACATAAAAAGCAAAAATTCAATTTATACAAATCGAATACTCCTGAAATGTAATTCATTGTGTACATTTGCTTAACTTTTATTAGATTTTCAAAAGAATATGATACAGAATTTCATGAAGATTACCACTACAGTATGAAGGTTTATTTTGTTTTCCTATGCAAGTTTTAAAAGGGTTGATAAGCAAGTCTTAATAGTGACATAAATTATGATAAGCCTTGAGAAATATTTCATCCGATTTCGAAAAAAATAAATCTACAGCACGATTGTTTTGCTTTTGTGACTAAAACGCGTGCATTTTTTCTAGAATCATCCTTGGAAGTTTCTTAAATGCATTTCTAAAATCTTTTCTAAGAATTCCGTAGATGAAAGGATTGGTGCCCGAACCCCAAAACTGGGAGATTGTGGCAAAATAAGCGGTCCATATGGGCAAAGCATCGTCTCCTTTGATAACTTTGATCATCTTGGTAAAGGGATAGCTGGAGGAACAGATGAAGTACACTATGATGACCACATACATGCTCTTCACGGTCTTGTTTATGCTATCTGTTTCGGACGATTCTTTTTGGTTGTGGCGTTTGGATCCCTGATTGTTTACTTGAATCTTCCCTGGAGCTGGTTTGATCACTCCTTTCTTCATTTTAAAAGCAGAAAATATGATGCGAAAATTGTAGAAGGCAATTACCATGGCGGGAAAACCCCAGCAGAAGAAGAAACACGGCACTGTGTACAGTAACACGGCCATGTTGTCATCCCAAGGAACAGTGCAAACGGCCTCCCAATAATTGTATCTCACCCACTCATACACTATGGGAAAATAGCCGACAATCACAGCCTGGAACCAGGTGTAGCTGATCATCAGCAGAATCTTCCGTTTGGTGATCTTCTGATGATAATGCAGTGGCTGTAAAACTGCTATCCCTCGATCGTAAGTAATCATTCCCAAAGTCAGATTGGAGACCGTTACAGAGCCGAAATTGAGGGCGCAGTGTATACCACAGATCACCTTTCCCAAGATCCAGGTGTCAGCAATCACGGCAATGGCCGTTGGTAGCATTACTCCCACTGCGGTCAGCATGTCAATCACCGCCAGGTTCACAATAAGCAGATTGCCGATCTGGGAACTCAGGTGTTCATCGAAGAATGAAGCTGCTACCACAAACATGTTTCCAACAAATGAAACACAAGCGGTTAGGATGACAGTGGCGGACCCAAAAGCGGTTTCATACACATTACGACGGATTCCATAATCACCCATCTCAAGAGAGTTCTCATCAGGCTTTTCAGTTGTTCTCATCAGTCTCATCACCTCTTCCGTAGTGGAAATCTGAAACAGAAAAAAAAAGTAAAATGAATTAATTTATACATAAAAGGGGAAAAAATTAACAATATCTACCTATTCTTCAATGCTTTTCTTCACATTCTTGTACCTTCTAATTTCACCCTTGCTTACCCCTCTCAGGATAGTTGGCGTCAGGAGAGAGTTGAATGATTTTTCCTTCCAAAAAAGTCGGGTTTTGAAGATGAAAACGGAGGCAGTTTAGAGATACATTACCTCCGCATAGATTCTAACACGATGCAATCCAACTGGAAGAAAGGGCTTCTACCAGACCTTTCGCTGTACCTTCAGGCAATTCGCTGAAGTGTCTTGTGTGCACTGTACACAACTACCTACATTCTCAATAATCTGTATACTTCACCGCAATATTGGAGTGTTTTACAGAAAAGCAATCATTCACCCAACGTACAGGTATAACTGTGGTTCATGGCTATTCAAATGAAGTGGCCGTTTCCTCATAACAAAGTGCAGCCGTCTCATTTACTGCTCCACTGGAGGAGATCATAAAGACCGAACGATTGTACAAATGTAGTGTTCATGAAAGTCGTACGTATAGCACCCAATTTCTAAACGCTGCTTTGAATTTAATACAAGAATAAGTTACCGGCATCATAAAGATAAACCTTAATTGTTGTTGTTGTAGGATTTTAGGTACATCGGCGACTAAGGCCATATTGCTCCTTATATATTGTATGTAAATATGCCACCCTCGTCTGAGATCGATGTACTCAGCCACGTTGTGAAAAAGGCTTATAAAAATTCCTCATATCATCGACGAAACTCGAGCTCAGTTCTTTTCCACCCGGTGGGGAGGACGGTGATCCTACCAACTGTGCTACCCCACGAGGGCAAAACTTAATTTATTCATCTTGTTTTTCAATGTGCTGTCTCTTTGCAGAGGTTCTCTGTCATCTTCGCAATGAACGAACGTGAGGTAGAAGCCCTAAACAAACCCTCGTTACTCTTATCAAACCACTCTCTGAGGTTTGCTAACCAAGATTTCCTTCTTTTCCCTCGACTCCTGTTTCTATTGATCTTGCCCTGTATTGGAGTATCAATTGCAACAAACATCTTATATTTGTTATTCCTCATCAAATGTCCTAAATGTTTTAATTTCTTCTCCTTAATGCTGTTAGTGTTTTCTGTCTTTTTCTTAGTTCTTCTCAGGATTTCATCATTCTTTATCTTATTAGTCCATGACACTCTTAACATTCATCTGTAACACCACATCTCAAAAGCATTTAACTTCTTCTGGGTCTTCTTGAGTGTACTTCACTAGAATGGTCCCAGTCCTCGCTCAGCATACATCCAAGATAGCAATAACTTTTAACCCTTTCAATTTCTTCATTATTGATTGTAATTTATGTTTGCACTTCTTTTTTTACTGATCACCATAAAGTTTTGTTTTCTTGATGTTTAACTTCAGACCAAAATTTTCACTTATTCTATTAACCCTATCCATTAATGCTTGTAAATTCTTCACAGAACTCGTCAACAATATAGTTTAATTTGCATATATGATATTTATTGTATTGACATTAATCTAAAGCTTCTTAAAAAATTTCTTCAGCATACACGTTGACTAATATAGGTGAAAGAATTCATCCTCGACAAACTCCTCTTTTAATTTCCATCTCTTCCTATTCTTCTCCTTCTGTGCATACCTTTGCTGATTGTCCCCAATAAAATTCGCCATTATTCTGATGTCTTTGCTATCAATTTCGATCTTCTCTAAGATTTGGAATAGTTTATCATGTCTTACCCGATCGAAAGCTTTTTCATAATCCAAGAAGCAGATGAATACCTCTTGGTTGACATGTTTCTATTAGAGTCCGAGCCGCAAGAACGGTTTCCCTGGTACGCAGTCCTTGTCGGAAGCCAAATTGAGAATCACTAAGTGTTTCCTCACATCTTTTATAAATTCGATTGTGTATAATCCTTAGAGGTGTCTTCAGTTCATGGCTCATGAAACTAATTGTTCTAAATTAAAAACAACTATTTGCATTTGCACATTTCGATATAGGTATGAACAATGATCTCAACCATACTCTAGAAATTTCTTCAGTGCCATAGACCTTTTTGAGCAGACCAAGCAATACCTCCACCTTCGTTATCTTTAATAGTTCTGTCGGAATTTCGTCAGGACCACTTGCCTTTTTTGGCTTAGCATATCTAACAACTAAGATCACTTCTTCCTCCATGATACTTGGTCCTTCCACATTTTGTGATCTGTCAAATGTTTCATTTCTGTTGTCATCAAACAGTTCTTTGATATATTCTTGCAAGCAGATATTCGTAAAAAAGACAATTTACAAACACTGTAGAAAGTAAGTGAGTCAACATGGGCTAGCTCCACGTGATACATGCCTTCGTTGATAGCACTGCTGGTATAATAATCGTCCTCGTTACACCCGGTGGAAAAGGTTTTAGTTCGAATCCAGTCAATGGCGCAAGGAATGTTTCAGTCTTTTTTACAGCGTAGTTGAGTTAGTCGGATTTGGAAAATGGTAGCATGGCGCAATATGACCTAAGTTGCTGACACCCTAAAACCCTACAACAACCAACCAACCAAACCTGTGACACATCTCATTCACTCCATCCCATGATGAATCCAGGGTGTTCAGAGGTCTAAACGGGGACATTTTATTGATATTTAGGTTTACCTAATAAGGTGGCCATTCAGTGTATATATTGAATCTACGTTTTATTCCGTTCTATGAATCCCCAAAATATGATTTCGACTACCAGCAGTGATCGTTGTTATGAATACCATCCAACTTTGTGCCTTTCGGACGTTTCTTGAAAAGAATGTTTAGAACATACTCGCTCCAGAAGCAAACGAACCAATCTGTAATTCAGGTGGAAAACATTGGCTCAACTGAATCTATGAAGAAAAAATCTGGTCTTTCTTCTCATTCTAGTTGGACATGCCTAACTGATAGGTATGTGTAAGGACCCGTCCTTACATTAATTAATAAAAATTGTTAAATATTATGAGAATTTAACTGTAATACGAATAGTGGTTTTCTGATAAAAACAACATGGGTTAAGAAGCTCTGGAATTCAAAAATACCTTCCAGTCACTCCCTGTTTAGTTGTAGTTTGTTTGTATGGAAATTCTTTGACGAGTCAGTAAAAGTAAATAACCGTGACAAATCCCCATTAAGACAGAGGCAGATGCACCATAGTAAGGGCCAAGAGCACTTAAGTTGGCTCTCTTAGAAATTTCACGGTGGAACGCTAGTAGAGGTGGGCGACGTCACCAGGTGTGCGCGCGTGAGGTCACGGGAAGAGCTGTGACGTTTCTCAGTTAACCTGAACTTCCGCCTCTCGTTCTAGATGGTTCTCGTATATTCTAGGCCACGGAAGTTGGGAAGAAGACCCGCCCACGGAAGATGAGAGGAGACAAATGAGAGCACAGGAAAAGGGATGCGCAGATCTCCTATTGGCCAGGAAGAAAGTGGAGGGAATTTTGAGAGGGAGATTAGGAAGAAGTTTTCGTGGCATTCAGGGAGAAGCTTTCGTGGCATTCGGAAGAAGTTTCGGGGCATTCGGAAGAAGTTTTCGGAGGAGTCGGAAGAAGTTCTCGAAGCGGTCTGGAGAATGATTTGAATGAGTTGGAGAACGATACAAAGCAGAGCAGTAGTCTAATTTGGGTGATAGCTGCAGCCCTGAGGTAGATGGAAGCAATGATAGAAATTCTGCGTATCCCGACAGCCCGTAGGAATGTTCACCTGTAAGCATGGAAGCCGTAGCAAGGAAGAATCACATCCTGAAAATTATGTAGGCAAAGCCAGTCGAATGAGTGGTCGAACCATTGACCTACTAGACAACTCCTCTATCCACGGAAGAAGAAATGCTGACCGGTAAAGAATATACGACCCTGATTGATTCCAGCCGTGCAGTATCCGGTAGGGAGACACCATAAATCACCGAGATCCCCAAATGAGCGCCCCCGCATTCCAGTACCTGAATGACCGATATGAAAGGAAGCCGAGCAGAGAGGAAAGTTCCAGGCCAAACATGTAAGTGCTATAGAGTTTACCGAAATAGGTGTACCTAATTTATTAAGGAGAGGACTTTAGGAGAAATATGTATATATAATTAAAGAGGGGGATTTAAGCAATGAATATATGTATAAAAGTGTAATGTATTTAAGACGGACGTAGCCTATAATTTGAAGTGAAGCTCCTCATAATAATGCTTGATGGAAGGAGAGGGTATAATAGATAACTGAGAATTGTTTAAGGTTGGGAAAGTTTCTTTATATTATATATGAAGTTAAAGGTTGAAATTTTGATTTATAATGAGTTGATTTGTGGAGAGTATTTCTGATTTGAGTAGGGGCTACTTAAAAGTGATATGTATAAAGGTATAGAGGATTAACGTTCCTGAAGGGTAATGTTAAATTGAATTGATTAATATTTCCTGTTAACCTGATTGCAGTAAAGGTGTCTAATTGAATGAATGCAATTTTCTTACAAATTGAGACACGAACTCTGAAGGTTTTTGTAAGCCAGTTCATTGGCTGGTAATTGTTGGTGTATTATACAGACTGTTCAGAAGAAGAGTGGGAAGAATCTATGTAAAGTGTATGCCACGACCTATCGAAGTCCCTGTGAAGAACATGAAGAGACACCATAGCATAATAAATAATAATGTGTATTAGAATAGGATATCTGATGATGAAACATTTGAGTTTGAACAAGATATTTACACATATAAAGGTTAATGAAATAACAAGTCACTATTATTAGTTTCTGTATGATATGTTAATAAACATTGTTTTATTTTACATTCATGTGTTGGAGTCTGTCATTCCGAAACTCAGCCAATCCTGTGGAGAAATACTTAAAGTAATTAAGGTCCCCTACGAGTCAGGTAATCTTCTGAGAACAAACAAGTCAGATGCAAAGTGGGGAATATAAATAACAAATAATAACAAAATAAAAGGTAATATAAAAATATATATAAGATAGAAACCCCACCCCCACAATTGGCGACCCAGCCAGGGATAAATAGAGATAGATTGTTTCATCATTAAAACGCCACCCCCACAATTGGCGAGCGAAAGCCAGGATAATTCTGCACAACGGAAGGCTGAGTTCAGAACGACAGGAAAATATATATACATGTATATATACATGCAATCCAGTTGCTGAAACTGATAGAAAAAATTCAGCTGGCGAGCCAGAAAGCGTAAGTTAGAATTATATATGTATTACTGAGTTGATTATTGTTGAATGAATTTAGATTGAACAAGTAAATAATGGTGGATTTTAGAGGCAAGTATTGATTTAGTGTTGAACTGGAAATTATTATTTATGTACAATTGAATTAATTAGTGAGACCGAACAGGGAAACTTCAAGGATAGATAGGTAAAACTTAAGGAGTTTTATAATTATTGGGTGTTGAACTTTTACTAATTGATTATTGACCAATCAGGTAAATGTTAATGATAGATTGAATTGGATTATCTAATATAGTTAAAGAATTGTAGAAAAATTAATCGGCAGACATATTAATTAGTTAAAGTTGATAGCTAGAGATTAATAGATATAAAATAAAAATGCCAAGAAAGGGTAGGAAACGCGGCGAGGATTGCGAAAATTTTGGGGGCCACAGTGACGAACATGAAGGCCAAGAAAAACCAGAGGTGAGAATGGAAAGCGTGGTAGCAAAGGGGTCAGGACAAATGAAATACAGCAAGTATTTGAAACCATTCAAGGGGGAATCAGGTGAAAGAGTGGAAAAATTTATTAATAAATTAAAGCTAATTAAGGATAAGGAAGAGCTAAGCGATATGGATGTCATAACTATAGGGGAATTTAAACTAGAAGGACAGGCATTAGAAAAATACAGACAGGCTACAGTGGCAGAAGAAATAGTAACACTCCACGGATTCACTGAGACATTAAGAAAATTATTTGGGAAAAAGAATGACTTGTTAACCAGCATAGGAAAATTGGGAGGATACACGCAAACCACTCGCGAAACAGTAAGCGAATTCCACCAGCGCCTCCTAAATTTAAAACTAAACACAGAAACATCGGAATCGGAGAAACAGGCATTCGAAAAAATACTAACTGGGCAGTTCATCACAGGGCTCAGGCACAATTTTAAAAAAGAAGTACTAAGAAAAAATCCAGAAACATTAACAGACGCGTACACCCACTCATTAGAGGAAGAAAGGCTTGAGAACTTTAGCAAAAATACGGGGGCAAGGGAAATAAACGCAATGACCGACAGAAAGCAGCCTGAAACAGGAAAGGAATCGAGGGAATGGGGAAGCGAAATCGAAGGGTTAGCTAAACATTTAAATAGCATCGAAAGAAAGATGGAGTGGATGATGGAAAGGCTCTCTTTAAGCAATGATGCTAGAGAAAATCAGCAACAAACGGAAGTGAAACAAAGATTGGGCACAGTTTCACGAACATACGAGGGGGGAGACAAGGACGGCGGTCGAAAATGGTGTTATAAGTGCCAGAACTCAGACCATTGGACCCGCAACTGCAAAGTGAAACTGGGTGCTAAAGAAAACTGGGAAAGGGGAGAATATTGCCACCAAAATAGAAATCACCACGTGAGTAGGCCTATACACTCGGACCAACGGATGGGGGAAAGACACACTACGGATAAGAAGGGCAGCTATTTGCAGGGCTACAGAGGAGATAGGCCAGCCTTAATACAAAAAAAGTCCGTCACCGGGGGACCAAGTGGGCATATAGGGAAGCATTATCCAAGAAAGGGCATACACATAGAGTCGGTAAGAAGCAATGCAAGCAACGATACCTTATTTTACGTAGACGGCAGCATCGGCGGGGTGGATAGCCGGATGCTCATCGACAGCGGGGCTACCCGGTCACTAATGACCTGGAATTTCTATTTAAAGTACAGGGACATCCGGGGAGAAAACAATGTACAGGCCTGCGAGGAATATACATTGAAGGGTATAGGCCGGGGCGATTGGCCGACAAAGTATTTAGTAACAGAGGATGCAGCATTAGGAAAGGGAAGCGAAGTAGTGAGATACCAGTTTCTAGTAGCTCCGGGGATAATGGGCGCTGGATACGATGTGATAGTGGGGATAGACCTATTAAGGGAGGCTGGATGCGTTATAGACCTGAAGAAAAATAAGTTATTGTTCGACCAAGGGGTCAGTTCACCGGTCTCAGGTATCACGAGAACCACTGGAGAGATTGAGACATGCGTGACTCAAGAAAATAGGGTGCCGGAAGGACCAAATTGGCCTGCGGAAGTAAGGAATCTGATAAACGAATATGGGCATTTGTTTACCGAAAGGGTGTCCGAGCTGGGCTCTACGAATTTAACCGAGCACGAGGTCCATGTAACCCAGGACAACCCCATTTTCACTCCGCAGTACCGTATTCCCCAAGCCCAAATCCCAAAACTAAGGGAAGAGATCTCGCTGATGGAAAGGGCCGGAATTATAGAAAGGTCGCAATCCAAGTGGAATAGTCCACTGCTAGTCGTGAAAAAAGCTGAAGGGGGAATTAGAATAGTGCTGGACCTCAGGAAAATTAATCAAGTCACAAAACCTATCGATTTCCCCATGCCAAATGTGTCAGAGATTCTGAGCAGTCTAAAGGGAGCTACGTATTTCTCTAAACTGGATCTAAACTCAGGTTACTACCAGATACCTCTCCACCCTGAGCACAAGAAATACTTTGCTTTTCAAACCCCTTTTGGAAAATATCAGATGGCCAGAATGCCACAGGGAGCCCGAAATTCTGCGGCCTCTTTTCAATGCGTTATGAGCACTATTTTTGCAGACCTGCTAGACAGAGGGGTAATGTGCTTCATAGACGACGTTCTGGTTTATTCCCCCACGTTGGAGGAGCACAGAGAGCTGTTACGGGATGTTTTCCAGAGACTGACTGAGGCCAACCTATCCCTGAAAACATCAAAGTGCAAGTTTTTGATCTCTGAGATAGAATATTTGGGGCACACCATCTCCACAGAAGGTATAAAGCCAAACCAAAAAAATATAGAAGCAATTCAGAATTTGAAGCCCCCTCGCACTGTGAAGGAAGTGAGGAGAGTGCTCGGTATGGCAAATTATTACAGGCGACACATAAGAAACGGTGCTGAGATAATGAGGCCGCTAACCGCTTTAACCAAAAAGGGGCAGAGGTTCGTATGGGATGAGCAGGCAGCTCAGGCCTTCAGAACCTTAAAGGGGGCCCTAACACAGCGACCTCTGCTGGCACACCCAAACCCCTCAGAACCATTTTTTTTGGTTTGTGATGCCTCTAGGGAGACTATAGCGGGGGTGTTGGAGCAAGAAACGGATGGGGGCAGGCAGCCTATAGGCTACTGTAGTCGGCCGCTGAATAGACATGAGAAGAACTATGCCACCTGTGAGAAGGAGGCACTAGCAATCGTGTTTGCGGTGAAGAAATTTAGATTTCTCCTATATGGACGTAAGGTAATCGTTCTGTCTGATCACCAACCTCTAAGAATTCTGCGGGACATAAGAGACAAGAATGACAGGCTGGTCCGGTGGAGCATAGCACTGCAGGAGTACGACCTGGAGGTGCAGTACATACCGGGGTCACAAAATGTGGTGGCGGATTTTTTGAGTAGAGCCGAATATGACCATCAGGGGAGGGAACTGGGGGGCACGCAACAGGTACACGTATTAGGGGTAACTCACGAGGGAGACGCCGAGATCTGTGGAGAGGACGATTGGGAAAGGGTTCGCGTACGCAAGGCGCAAAGGGAAGATCCCGACCTAAAGGCCATCATACGAAACCTGGAACTAGAGAGTGGTGGTAGCAGCAAGGAAAGGGAGGGGGAAAACAATCGTTTGAAGTTGGATGGCGAAGGCATCCTCCGTTATGAAACGACTGGGTCAAGGGAGAAAGGAAAGGGGGGAAGGCTCGTAGCCCCCAGGAAAATGATAGAGTGGATATTAAGACGGTACCATTCTCATCCTATGGCTGGGCATATGGGCTACCGAAAAACAAAGGAGAGGATTGAAACCCGGTACTATTGGAAGTGTTTGGATCGGGATGTAAGGGAGTTTTGCCGTTGTTGTCACGAATGTCAGGTGCGGAACACCTTCACGGGTAGAGCCCCCCTTCAAGCACACCTGAGTCCTAATCAAGCTTTTGAGGCGATTTCTATGGATATTGTGGGACCATTGCCCATCACTAGGAATGGAAATCGGTACCTTCTTACGGTGATTGACATGCTCACCAGGTATCCGGAAGCCATTCCCTTGAAGGATCAGGCAGCTTCAACTATCGCCAAAGCATACTTAGAACACGTGGTGTGTAGATATGGGTGCAGTGACACAATATTAACTGACCGCGGGCCGAATTTCCAGTCAGAATTAATGTTGCAGGTATGCGAGTTACTAAAGATAAAGCGAATATTCACGGCACCTTATAGGGCACAATGCAACGGGATGTGTGAGAGACTAAATAGAACATTAAAGAAAGCACTGTCTCATCTTAGTAATAGAGTGGGAGACAACTGGGATGAGCAAATTCCCTATGCATTATTCGCTGTTAGGACAGCCATCCACCGCAGTATCTTGGAGAAGCCATCCTTTCTACTACTCGGGTTCGATCCTAGGTTCCCGTGGGATTTGTCGGATGACAGCACCCGGCCGAAATATAATGACATTCAGGATTTCAAGAGAGAGCTAATCGATCGATTCGAGACCGCTAGAGAGATGGCCAAGGAAGCCAGCCTACGAAATAGTGCTAGGAGGAGGGATATGGCCAATAAGGGACGGATACATAAGCAGATTAATGAAGGAGACTGGGTTTTAATTAAAAATGAGGGACAAAAAGAAAAAAAATGGCTTAAACAAGCTAAGGGGCCGTTCAGGGTGATAGCGAAACTTTCCCCCGTAACTTATAAGTTGAGACAGGTAAATAACCCCCGAAACGAACGGGTTGAACACGAAGATAGGTTAAAAAGGTATCACTTCCAAGTGAAACCAATAATAAATGATTGCGTTTTGGAAGGAAGAGGGAGGAGATGTGTGCAAACACGGTCAAGAGAAATAACCACTGGACGAAGGGGGGAGGAGCAAAGGTGTCCCCAACAAGTCGGCAAGGAAAGGTACCAGTTGCGAAATACCCCAAGGACGGACTATAGGAGACTTCACCAAGGTGAGTTTGGTGTCAGAGGATAATGTACCATAAGTAGCCGTGTATAAAGGAAATAAACAGGATGCAGCAAATGTATCTAGGAGCAGTATTCAACGAAAATATGGGATGGGAGTAGTTAATGAAGCTTAACATAAGTTTAAGTAATGTCTGGTATATAAGTGTAATTAGAAAATATAAAAAGGCAATTAGAGGAGATTGGCTGTCGATAAAGTGGATCTGGGATAAGGTCATATCCGTCTGAGGACAGAAAAGAAAAAAAAGTTTATATAAGGAATATAAATTTTTTTAGGGGAAGAGGAATGCTATGTAAGGACCCGTCCTTACATTAATTAATAAAAATTGTTAAATATTATGAGAATTTAACTGTAATACGAATAGTGGTTTTCTGATAAAAACAACATGGGTTAAGAAGCTCTGGAATTCAAAAATACCTTCCAGTCACTCCCTGTTTAGTTGTAGTTTGTTTGTATGGAAATTCTTTGACGAGTCAGTAAAAGTAAATAACCGTGACAAATCCCCATTAAGACAGAGGCAGATGCACCATAGTAAGGGCCAAGAGCACTTAAGTTGGCTCTCTTAGAAATTTCACGGTGGAACGCTAGTAGAGGTGGGCGACGTCACCAGGTGTGCGCGCGTGAGGTCACGGGAAGAGCTGTGACGTTTCTCAGTTAACCTGAACTTCCGCCTCTCGTTCTAGATGGTTCTCGTATATTCTAGGCCACGGAAGTTGGGAAGAAGACCCGCCCACGGAAGATGAGAGGAGACAAATGAGAGCACAGGAAAAGGGATGCGCAGATCTCCTATTGGCCAGGAAGAAAGTGGAGGGAATTTTGAGAGGGAGATTAGGAAGAAGTTTTCGTGGCATTCAGGGAGAAGCTTTCGTGGCATTCGGAAGAAGTTTTCGGAAGAGTCGGAAGAAGTTCTCGAAGCGGTCTGGAGAATGATTTGAATGAGTTGGAGAACGATACAAAGCAGAGCAGTAGTCTAATTTGGGTGATAGCTGCAGCCCTGAGGTAGATGGAAGCAATGATAGAAATTCTGCGTATCCCGACAGCCCGTAGGAATGTTCACCTGTAAGCATGGAAGCCGTAGCAAGGAAGAATCACATCCTGAAAATTATGTAGGCAAAGCCAGTCGAATGAGTGGTCGAACCATTGACCTACTAGACAACTCCTCTATCCACGGAAGAAGAAATGCTGACCGGTAAAGAATATACGACCCTGATTGATTCCAGCCGTGCAGTATCCGGTAGGGAGACACCATAAATCACCGAGATCCCCAAATGAGCGCCCCCGCATTCCAGTACCTGAATGACCGATATGAAAGGAAGCCGAGCAGAGAGGAAAGTTCCAGGCCAAACATGTAAGTGCTATAGAGTTTACCGAAATAGGTGTACCTAATTTATTAAGGAGAGGACTTTAGGAGAAATATGTATATATAATTAAAGAGGGGGATTTAAGCAATGAATATATGTATAAAAGTGTAATGTATTTAAGACGGACGTAGCCTATAATTTGAAGTGAAGCTCCTCATAATAATGCTTGATGGAAGGAGAGGGTATAATAGATAACTGAGAATTGTTTAAGGTTGGGAAAGTTTCTTTATATTATATATGAAGTTAAAGGTTGGAATTTTGAATTATTTATGAGTTGATTTGTGGAGAGTATTTCTGATTTGAGTAGGGGCTACTTAAAAGTGATATGTATAAAGGTATAGAGGATTAACGTTCCTGAAGGGTAATGTTAAATTGAATTGATTAATATTTCCTGTTAACCTGATTGCAGTAAAGGTGTCTAATTGAATGAATGCAATTTTCTTACAAATTGAGACACGAACTCTGAAGGTTTTTGTAAGCCAGTTCATTGGCTGGTAATTGTTGGTGTATTATACAGACTGTTCAGAAGAAGAGTGGGAAGAATCTACGTAAAGTGTATGCCACGACCTATCGAAGTCCCTGTGAAGAACATGAAGAGACACCATAGCATAATAAATAATAATGTGTATTAGAATAGGATATCTGATGATGAAACATTTGAGTTTGAACAAGATATTTACACATATAAAGGTTAATGAAATAACAAGTCACTATTATTAGTTTCTGTATGATATGTTAATAAACATTGTTTTATTTTACATTCATGTGTTGGAGTCTGTCATTCCGAAACTCAGCCAATCCTGTGGAGAAATACTTAAAGTAATTAAGGTCCCCTACGAGTCAGGTAATCTTCTGAGAACAAACAAGTCAGATGCTAAGTGGGAGGATTGGACTACGGGGATATACATTAATACAAAAGGAAAAGATACAAAAAAAAACCCCATAAGTAATAAACGTTACCCCACCCCCACATATGTCCAACTGGAATAGGCTATGTTGTATACAAAGTAGTAGTAGAATCTTTATTGTACAGTTACTATAGTATATACAATATCCTATCAAACAGAGTTGTAGAGTTAGGGGTTTTACAAATTACAAAACATTTCAATCACCTAATTTCTGCACAGATAGCCCTCCTATATTTGCTCTCTTCCAGAAAGCGTTTCAGATCAGCATCCAGATCTTGTGCTGCTTGAAGTATTTGAACAGACAGGAAGCTGTCTGCAATATGAAGGTGAACGAGATTTGACTTAAGGGATGGCAAGGCTCTTAGAATGTGAATAGGAATTCTCCAGTGGTATGAATCCCAGATATTTGGGGAGGTAAATATGGTCTATCATCTTTACTGTGGTGCACAGTATTTTAGCCTAGATTTTATGTTGTAGCCTGGTACTCTGTAGATTGTGTACCAACTCTGTGGTTCTGACTTGAAGTAGCAGCTGGTGCTTGAAGTTCAGCCATTTTATAAGCCAATATTCATCGGTAACAAAGGATGCACGGTTGTAGAGACAGCAGAAACCCAAATTTCTGAGACATACAACAGTACTGGGTGAATCACCCTATAAATATATTTGAGTGAACGTTTCCTAATCTCTGACATGAATGACATGTAGCTTTGCAGTTCATCTCTGCTGACTAAATCTTCGATGGATGGACTGCAGTTGGGCATGAAAATTGAATTTAGGATCAAATAACAGTTACTTTTAAGGGAGAAAATTATGATTACAGATTTGTCAGGATTGATAGTCAGCGAGAATTGTGTCAGGTAGCCAGAGAAGTTGTTGAGAACGTTGATTATTTCTTGACAACAAATTGATATTCATGTATATGACTGATAGTAGTAAAAATTTGGTTATCGTCATAATATAAGCCTTTACAATCAGTAAATGGGAGGATTAGTATTGTGAATATAAGCCCAGAGAGAACCCCTCCTGGGGAACGCTAGCATTGACACGATGAGTTGATCACTCGCATACAGTAGAAAGGTGTACAATTCTGGAGGACAGAATTGAGTGGGGAAATTCCAGGGCATTTCCTTTAACCTGAAAGAACCTGTCCAGCAGCTGGAGAATAGCCTCAATATTAATAGCGTCAAATGGTGATTGTACGTCAAGATACACAGCAGAAATTTCAGAATTATTCTCAAAAGTCTGCAAAATTTTTAGGACACTGATAGGAGGTTGTTATCTGTGGATCTGTGCTTGAGGCAAAGTGAATTTACGGAGGCATCTCAATGAGATGTTTTGATCAGTGGTAAGCAAGATGGAACAAGTGTGAAGTTGAAGAAAGATGACCATTAAGAATATAAATATTTATCATTTAACAGAATTCATTTTTTAAACATTCACCGAATTTTTTTTTGAAACCTTGTATCCTATAGTAGAACTAATGAAAATCGGCCTGCGAACTTCGACTTCAAGTGTTAATGCACAGTTGGAACATTAGTATTCGATACATTGTGAAAGATACTGTTCCTCCTCTCCCACCTTGGATTCTATTTTCACTCGTATTAATTAATTTTGTAAAGGTCAATTCCTTGGGTTTTGCAGTTATCCTAGTATTTTGCGCTAGCTTCTGATGAATTAACCTGGCGACCTGTTCGTTCGTGTCTATAAGTGCAACCGTCTGGGTGATCACCCTGGATGCCGAGGTGAAGTTCTGGATTGTTGCTAGTGCCAGGTGGCGTCTTTGACATGTGTCATCTCTCATTTCGGTGTCCTTGGCGATGTATTTCCTTATTATTATTATTATCTTCTTCTTCTCTTAGTGGGTGTTCCCATCTCGCGACGGGTACAAGAGATGGTTGTTATGTTCGGTCACTATTATTGGTCGAGGAACTTTCTGGAAATCGCAAGTTTCTGGAGTTCCATGAAATTGTTCTCTGGAAGGCCTATTGCTGCTAGGTTCTTATGGAGGCACTTTTGCGCCATGCTGGTGGCTGACACCGTGATCGGGATGGTCATATTCCACATTTCTTTGATTTCCTGTCTTTCGTCTGTGTACTTGATCTTTTCTTAATAGGTTTTCTGGAGGTTGATGGTTTTGGGCACCGCAATGCCAATCAGGCTGGTAGCCATTTCCTTCTTGTCGATGGCAGTTATGTCTGGTGTGTTGTGCGGGATCGACCTGTCCGTTACTTTCGCGTTCTGGGAGGCTTATTGCTGCTAATTTCTTATGGGAATCTTTTGCACCATATCGGTGGACGTCAAAGTGGTCGCGATGGTCTTTACTTGTTCCATGTTCCACATTTCTTTTACTTATTATTATTATTATTTTAGATATGAAAAGGCTATTTTATATATGGTTAGGTTTCGTAAGCATTATTGTCAAGTTGTTTTAAAAAACAAGATAGTTTTTCTCATCTTTCTTAGGATTATTGGCAGTTAAAGAACAAGAAATCTTATGAATTGGATTGTATTACAATAACCGAAGTTAATTCGATTATTGTAATAACCTCGACTAAGGGTACAGTTCGTTGTACTCTTAGTGGAGGTTATAGCACGGATTTTAGAGACAGGGAGCCATCCAACTAATTTAATTTCATTTAAGGTAATTCCAATATATAAATATATTGGGAGTTATCCAGAGATAATTTCAATATGCGATTATGCAGAAGCAATGTGAGGAGAGTTAAGATGTCACCACCTATCTGATAGTGGTTCTCTAGTAGCTTTAGAAGAGATGGGTTGGGCATGGCATCGAATGCAGATTCAATGTCAAAATAGGTGGCTGCTATAGTTCTTTATTTTCAAAGGCTGTGAGGATTATGCTAGTCGTTGTTAGAAGGTTGGTCACAGTTGATTGGAGTGGAAGTGCGTAGTGGATTTGTGGGGAGTTGTTTGGCAGTATCTGTTAGTAAGGATTAGCAGCAGTATTTTTTTCTAGCAGCTTCAACAGGCAGGATGAGTTTTAGATCGGCCTGTAGTTTTTCACAAGTGATGGAGCCCGAATTTTTGGATTTGGTTTGACTAGGATATTCTTTCCATTGGTGTGGGAAGCAGCGGCTTGAGAGCAGTTAAAAATAAGTAATAGAGCTTGTAGGATGTAAGGACTCAGGCTCTTAAGCATTAATTGCGGGATCCCATGAGGTCCAGTAGTAGAAGTTGCTGGCATTGAGTTTATGGCAGTAATTAACATTTGCCTCGATATTAGTATGGTCTTCATACTAATATAAAGAGAGGGGTACCTCAAGGCACTCATGCAGGACCAATTATGTTCAATATTTATATAAATGACATAGTTGAAGTAATTAAGATATCTTTTATAAAGATTTATGCAGATGATGTAATAGTATATACAGTTGGAAAAAACTTTAAAAATACGACTTATGATTTACAGCAGGACCTTATTAATTTGCAGAATTGTCTAGGTGATAATAAATTAGCACTCAGTTTTGGAAAAACAAAATTTTTGGTAATTTGTTATATGAATTGCCCAATTAAAACTGTAGTTAGCCCAAGGTTACAATGATTTGGAATTTCTCACATAATATAAGGGACCCAAGAGATTCCTTTGCCTCACCCAAGGGTAATGAATAGATTGGGAGAAAGGTATACAATGAATATAATTTACAATTTGTTGCCTAGCATTGATTTCAAACTCAGAAGAAGATTTTCAAATTTTAAATTTTAATAAGAAAATGTTTGATACTTAATGATTCAGTAGACTAGAGTTATGCAGATAAATAGTACTCTCTGTTTACAGTGTGGAATCTGTTATGAGTAGTAATTTCTTTACTTTTCTTTTAATTAATAAATTTGTATGGAAAACTCTTTTATGTGTTGAATTATAACTTGTTGTCAGGATATTTAATTTTCTTAACAAGTTTATTTATTATTTCTCCCTGATTGCGGTTCCACCTCGTGACCGGAATTGCTACCAAGTACACAGGGTGGTTGTTGTTATTTCTGGTGTTGGAGGAACTCTCTGACAATCCTACAGGTGTTCAGAATTGCGACTTTCTGGAGTTCCTTGTAGGTGTTCGCTGGGAGACCTATTGTTGCTAGGCTGTTATGTAGGATCTTTGGCACCATACCTGTGGTTGACACGATGATCGGGATGGTCGTTACTTGTTGCATATGCCACATCTCTTTGATCTCCTGTCTTAGGTTCATGTACTTCCTGACTTTTTCCCATGAGTTTTCTGCAGGTCGCCAACAGATAGATTGCCTTTTCCTTCTTGCCCACAAGGGTTATGTCCGGTCTGTTGTGTGGGGATTGTGTTATCCGTTATTTTGACGCAGTCCCAGTATGGCTTGTGGATTGGGGTCTATAGTACTGCCTGGGGTTCGTACATGTAGTATGGTACATTTTCTTCAATCAACTGGTATTTCCTTGCTGGCTTCTGATGTATTATCCTGGCTGCTTGGTCGGTCTATCACTTGTACTCAGTCTGGGTGATCATCCAGCAATGATGTTTTGGATCGTTTCTGAGACCAGGTGGCATCGTCGACATGTGACACTCTGGGCTCCTTGGCGATGTATTTTCTATAGTTTCTGGTGTTGATTACCTGGTCTTGGATGGCGCGCATGAATCCTTCAATCTTGGGGAAGAGAGTACAACTCGTGAGCCATGCATTGGAAGCAATTTTATCTATGTGGTCTTGATGGAGGTAATCGTAGTGTCTGCCATGGAGTGTTCTTTGCCCATCTTTCTAACTTCGTTTGTGCTGTCTGGACGGCAGGGAACTCCTAGCTTTGGTTGAGTAGGGGTATACCACTTATCTATCTTCCTTATGGCCTGATAGAGTTATAATAATTATTATTATAAAATATTCGTATGTGGCAGATATTATTAAAGTATGGACAAATCATTCATATTATTTATTTCATTAATGTAACAGGTACAGAAGTGCAAGAAGCTGTAGTATACTCATACTTAGTTGATAATTATTTAGCAGATACTTAGTTGCTAGTAAGATTTGGGGGTTAGTTCCACAGTACAAACTAAATTCACAATTCAATTCGATTAGAGCCTTATTTGCTTATTTACAATATTACCAGTCTTCCTGTAAATGTTTATAATAATATTGTATAAAGTTTGTAGTGGGTTCTTATGGAGTACACATTTGACACTATCTAAACCATCGTTGAGCTATGGGAGCAAAAGAGTCGTTTATTTTCGTATCCACAGTCTAGTTTGTAGGTAAGTATCTTCAAGTATTTGTCACCGGCACATCTTGTCATGAGTGAATTTATATTACACGGCCTTTAAATTATAGTAGTGTACTGTATTCACTGGAAATATAAGGATCGTAAGTTTCATCCTCAGGAGAAGGTGCCAACTTTCTCGTATCATTTGCCAAGTTATTTGGGGATATGATGGCGTCAGCAGCGATGAGGATCTCTCCAATCTGTTAGAAGTTTTTCAGCGGTGGAAAGATTTGGCGAGGATGATGAACCTCCAAGACGTCATATTTGCATTTGTCTGTAGAACCGGTCGAGAGAGATGGTGAATACTTGGAAAAGAGGTCACTCATCGGCATTAAGTTATTGTATAGTTAAACACAACTGGTTCACTGTTCTTTTATTTATCACATGACTTGAAGAACCCTTTGGAAAGAACCCTGCTGAGATACTTATGAAGTAATGCAATAAATCTCTGAAATGGGACATTTTATTTTGTATAAAATTATGTGTGGTAACATCAGGTCAATGTGCATTTAGTACCAAACAACGAGCTCTGAAGAACCCCTTGCCTTCTTCAGCTTGATACCTAAATATTGTTCTTTAGATATCAAGTTAAAGAGCACAGTTTTAATAATATCAAGTTAGGAGAGCATTTTTAAAACTGTGAACTTTTTATGAAACTATGTATTCTCCTGGAAGCATTCCAAGAAGAGCAGACGTGTTTCAAGTTAGCTCCACCGTCTTAACTAACTTTTGTAAAGCGTTTCTGTTAAATTTAACAGAGACTCCAGTTGTTTAAATTTAATTTCATTACTGGATAAGCTTTGGTGACACTTTAATTTCAGTAAATACTTTGTTCATTTAAATTCTGTAATACATCTTACATTTAAATTTCTGAAATCCTTCTCAAGTTCAAATTTTACCTAAATAATGGTTGATACAAGATGCACTTTCAATACATCGTCCAAGGACATGATGACTCAGACGAATGTGCCTGCTGGAACTTCCGGCGTGAGTCATGAATTCATTGCTTGTATAGCCTGTTGGTCAAGTAAAAACTCAAGCCTCAACTGCCGATTTATTTCTTTGCATCCAATGATAGGAGTGTACCGATCTCAAATTAAAACTTAGTACACTGCTAGAGGAAGTTGAGTCTGTGAAGAAAGGGGTGTTTGCACTAAATACAAATGTAAGTGGGAGCTCGTCACCAACACAAGTATCCCCTGACCTGCCAAGTGACTCACAGCGGATTCCGGTCCCAGAACAGAACAGTCAAGTGCATACTGCCCTGGTTAAAAAAGATTTAATTTTATTGGGAGATTCTCTTGTCAGGAAAACAAGTAACATCTTTTATAAAAAGGATAGGTGGACTAGAACCAGGATGTGTTTGCTGGGAGCAACAATTTATGATGCTTCCAACGGATTAGCAATTTCAATTTTTCCCAGGCACAATAAAGAGGAATTATATGCTGAAAGCCTTGTGGATTAACTCAAGACTTTAGAGAGTCTGCAAGGCTCTAGGGGGTTATTTTTTTCAGCGTGGCCTGCACTTTCAGATAAGTGGAATGTATTTTGTAGAGACGATTCATTTGAAGAAAGTTGGTGCAAAGGTTTTTGCCAGTATCATTGACGATACTTTATGGGTTCAGAGAAACTTAGTTACGGGGCAGAATGGATAAAGAAGTACTGGTTAGGGCAAATAATGCTGACGCAATAGAGCTAACAGAACCGTGGTGCCATCCGGATATTGAGGATGACGAGTTCGACTATGGTATGTATAATGTATTTAGGAAAGAGAGGGAAGATGGAAGGTGGGATCATTCTTCTTATCAAACGCAGTCCGAGCGCGAAAACAGCTTTTACTGAGTCAGAGGTTATGTCCTCCAGGTTGAATATGTGTGGTATAAGTTAGTAGAAAGAAAAGTTACAATGAGGGTGGGAGTAATTTACACACTGGAATGTTGTGAGGATTATGACGAAAGTCCCTACATACAGATGGATGGGCAACAAGTGTGAATGTCATTATGGGAGACTTCAATCTGCGACTAATTGATTGGAATAAGTGGAAAGGAAACTCACCATGAGGAAAAATCTTTTTAAATAAACTAGATGATTATTACTTGTAGCAGCATGTTAGAGAAAATACCAGGAGTAAGAATATTCTTGACATCATCATTACTCACAAATCAGACGACGTCATAGCCCTTAAACTACAGGAACCATTGGCAGGTAGTGATCACGCAGTCGTTAGTTGGAAGATGAAGAAAGATGTTGCAGTAATTAAAGCTCAAATGGAGCAGAAAAAGACAGCATGGGACAGTTACAGAGCGACGAAAAGTACGAAGCCTACAACAGGATCAAGTTGATCTGTAATTATACCAAAAATAAGATTAGCGAGACCAAAGGGTGCGTATGAGAAAGCACTGATTCAGGGAGAAAAGAATGGGGGCAAGAAATTTTTTATATATGTGAATATAAAGATGAAGAAAAGAAACAGATCAGACACTTGTGTAACAGGTATATGGAAGTCTTTGATAACCCAGTTGATGTTCCTGATGAATTAAATAGGTACTTCACATCAGTCTTTATTGACGAAAGACCCTTCATGCTGAGAAGAGGCTGCGCGAGTAAGGGTAGGCCATATGAAGTTAGTTATTTCAAAATTACTGATGACCGTTTATTAGAAAAACTTCAGAACCTAAAGACAAGTACAATTCCTGGAGTTGATGTCAGTTACCCTGTAATTTCGAGGGAGGCAGCTAGAGAGGGGGCTAAACCACTGACGTTATTTATGGTGGCATCATTGATGCCAACGTATCCGTAATACGTAAAGGCGGTTCTAAGAGTGAAATCGGTAATTACAGACCAGTTAATTTGACTTTGATTAAGAGTCTGATTCAGAGACATTTAGATAGAAATGCATTCTGAAGAACACACAACATGGTTTTGTAAGGGAAAATCGTATTTAACTAACCTGGTAAACTATTTTGACACAGAATGCAAGATTTTAGCAAGACATTTGAGTCAGTCCAACATAAAAGGTTATTGTTTAAGCTGGAACATTGGTTGGTTGTTTTATGAAGAGTTTTAGGCGCATCATCAACTGAGGCAAATTGCACATATTCTGTGTTCGATTTTCTGTTTACTGAATAAAAACACGAGTTTCCGGGAGAAAAAATGTATGGCATCCTCGCATGAGACCGACTAAATCAGCCATGTTGCGAAAAAGATTGATAAAATTTCTCGCGCCATTGAGAGGATTCGAACTGAGATCTTTTCCACCCGTGCTGGTAGGACGTATGTCATCCGCGATTCTACAAACGGTGCTACACACGAGGGAAGCTTGAATGTGGGATTACTGGAAAGATTCTAAGATGGACGGCAGGGTGGCTGGAGGGCAAAGGCAGAGGGTTGTGGTTAATGGATATTCTTCAGATAACATTAGAAAAGGGGTCCCCCAAGGATTGATTCTCAAACCACTGTTGTTTCTGTTTTTCATGAACAATATCGAAGAAGGGATAAAGGGTATGATATCAAAATTTACAGACGACTTAAAGCTTAGGAGAGTTACTAATGATCAATGCAAAGCAAGCTCTTTGAGGATGGCTTGAACGGGTTTCAAGAATGGTCAGAAAAGTTGCAGCCATATTTTGATGCAGCATAATGCAATGTCTTTCACTTGGGGAATAGCAACCTGAAAATAACTTATACACTTGTTGTGGTTGAATTAAAAACAATATAGAAAAAAGGGATCTGGCGCTTACGATACTGAATACTCTAAATTATATATAATCCTTCGAAGTTTTAAAAGTGTTAAAGTTATTTTCTTAGTTATTAAAAGTTATTTTCTTAGAACTATTTTTGATAACATATCGCTTCTAGTTTGGGATACATTATCCTTTCAGTACATCCACAAACTGACGACGCCCACTTAAAATTTGGAATGAAATTGCTATGACACACGTCTCAAAATTAAAGGCTATAACCATAATTTCAACGTATAATCAAAATTACGAAATATAACCAAAAATAGAACAATAAATAAATCATAATAAGCATTTCCTATTTACCTGTAGAGTTAAATTGCTGGTATTCATGTTATTGTAATACCAACGATGGTCTGGTCTTTGGCAGAGTGTTTCAATGCATAGAATGATACACGCCAGGATCATCTGAAATATTTTTATTTGCTACTGAATCGTATTGTACAGATTATTTGGAACAGTAGTCCAATGTGAATGTGCCGTAAGAGGGCGTTTCGAATGTTAATCATATGCAAGAAAGGGGTGTTTTTATCCTCCTTTCGAATTAACCATCTTGTTTCTGGAGAAAAAAAATAGCGCAAAGAAATCTATTGATCCCTACTTTGTGAATAATTTAAAAGACATGATACTGGAATATTTAAATGAGGAGTGGAACAGATTCCATTTTTTACCATATTCAGTAGCTTCCAACATTAGATTATCAGAGGAAATGTCTGATTTATATGAACCTAACCCCGGAAGTGGTTAAGAAAGAAAGTTAACTTTTACGTGTATTTCGGAATTTATATGCCTTATTTCGGTTCTCTTTAATTTGATTATTTTCTTTTGTAATATCAATTATAATCCGTATATTTTTCTTTCTTTTAGAATCACCCACATTCGTTATGTTGCAAAAAAAGTAGCTGTACCATTAGCATTAGTAGAGGCATATGATGCAAAAAAGCAAGCATTAGCCAAAAAAAACTTTCCCATTTCACCCATCCATTGACTCCAAATGTTTTTATCTAGTTCTGTCTTGAATCTGTTTAATCTGTCAACTTCTACAACGACAGCTGGAAGTTTGTTCCACCAATCAACCACCCGCTGACTATAAGGAAAACTTCTGCACATCTATTTTACAACTGTCTTTTCTGAGTTTGAATTTATGTCCCCTCAGGTGAGAAATCTGAGCAAAAGGAAGAACGCCATCAGTATGGAGCTTGCTCAATCCATTCAAGGCCTTATACACCTCAATTAGATCACCTCGCGGGTGGCTAGTCTCCAGACGCTACAATTTACAGAACTTAAGCCTTTCTTGGTAACAGCAACCCTTTGTTTCATTCACCAATCTCGTTGCCCTTCTCTGTACTCACTCCAACAGCCCTCCATCCTTCCTATCCTAAAATGAACTATCCTAAACATAATGTGAAAATTACATAAAATGCAAGCATATCTACCTAATAGTCTAAATTGTCCTTCTTCAGAAATCTTTTATTCGTTTTTGATTTACATTCCTTCAACGAAGAGCCTCTTACTGTCTCAAAATCAAATTTTTTAAATTTTTTTATTTTTTTCCTCCTCAGAAAGAGGCAATATCCCGAAGGGTTTCTAAAATACCTCTCAGAAGCTTCTTAAAGGCATTTCGGAAATCCTTTCGAAGAATAGCGTAAATAAAAGGGTTAGTTCCCGATGCAAAGAACTGGCTGACTGTGGCAAAGAAAGCAGTCCAAACAGGCAACGAATCTTCTCCAGCAACAGCCCTCACCATTTTGGTTACAGCGTATCCAATAGTACACACGAAGTATACTATAATCACAACAAACATACTCTTCACTGTCTTTTTAATACTGTCAGCTTCGGAAGAGTCTTTTGTCTTTTGCTGTTTAGGTTTCTGATCTGAATTCCCACTCACACTCTTCACTGCCGTGTAAGAAGGTTGGACCACGTTCTTACGCATTTTGGAAGCCATTACTATAATTCGAATATTATAGAATGCAATGGCTAAAGCTGGAATTGCCCAACATATAGTAAAACACAACCCGGTGTAGTATGTGGCAAATGCACCCATTTCCCATTTTAAAGTGCAAACCCCATCCCAGTAATTGTATATACACCAGTCGTACTCTAAAGGAATAATGAGGACAACACAACCTTGAAACCAGGCATAGGCTATCATCATGAGTATCTTCCTTCTAGTCATATTTTGATGATAATGGAGAGGTTGAAGAACGGCTACACCTCTGTCATAAGTAATCATGCCGAGGGTAAGATTGGACATAGTTGCAGTAGAGAAATTAAAATAACAATTTATCTGGGACAGAATGTGGTTCATGACCCGGATATCAGTGATTACAGCGTAGCCGCTAGGTAGCATGACCCCTATTGCTGTCACAATGTCTACAATAGCTAAATTAGCAACCAGGAGGTTGCCGACTTGGGATCGTAACTGCTCATCATAGAAGGATGCTGCCACAACCAGACAGTTTCCTGCTACTGATATAATAGATGTTAATACAATAACAAAGAAGCCGATTATAATTTCATAGATATTCCTTGAAAGGGTCTCATCTGTTAGAAAGTCATATCCAGTTGCATTTATTGCGTCCTTCGGAGAAATCTGAAACAATAAAAGATAATTATATTATAACTTCCATTGATTTAACTTAATTAATCTTATATTAGGATTAAACTTCTAATTAAACTCCAAATTAAGTTCTTTTAATAAATATTACACTACAGTGTCTTCGAAGGTTTTCCACTTACAAAGGGAGTCGTAAAACTGCAAAGACAGTGAAATACTACTTACTTACTCCACGGCGCCAGTCCTTGTAGACCCTTGACCTCCTTAATGATTTTCTTCCAGCTGTCTCTTTCCACGGCCATTGTTTTCCATCGTCTCCCCCTACGTTGTCGTAGGTCTTTCTCTATGTCATCCATCCACCTCCTTCTCAGTCTTCCTCTCAATCTTTTTCCACCAGGTTGCTCTTCCATTGATTTCCTTGGCCATCTTTTTCCTCCACTCGTATCACATGGCGTACCCATCTAAGTGTTGAGCTCTTTATCACTCCTATTATATCCGATTCTCCATACAGTTCCTTCAGCTCTTGGTCTCTCCTTATTTTCCACTCTTCCCCTTCTGTTACGAGGCCAAAGGTTTTCCTTAATATCTTCCTTTCCCACACATTTAAAGATTTTTCGTCCTTCTTTTTAAGCAACCATGTTTCACTAACATAAGTCACAACAGGTCGTACCACTGTTTTGTATAACACTAATTTTATCCTTCTAGAGAGCATTTTTGATCGAAATCGTTTCTGCAGGGAAAAATAGCATCTATTACCAGCAATTAAGACGATCCTGCATTTCTCGGGTGTTACTACTATCATGTTGAATCATAACTCCCGGATATTTGAAGGAGTCTGATCTATTGACACTATGCTTTGCTGATCTGTTAAGTACTGTGAAAAGGTGGTGGATCCCCGAACGATTGTTGTGTCCTTAAAGAAAAGAGATTTTTCCATTTGTTAAAAAGAAGACGATTATTTCAATGGACATTTTTCTCTGAGGAAAATTTTTGTTGATACTTTCTCTGAGAGATAGTTTTTCTTGATATTTTTCCTGCCGATATTTTCCCATGATTTTTTCCCTAGATTACAGAGAACTATATTGCTTTTAATGAATGAAATCTAGCAACAAGTTAAATCCTTTTTCTGCAACGTTAAGGGCAAACCTCTTAAAATTTAGTATATATGGGTGTAAATACTCAGTAAAACTCGTTCCGGGCCCTTATTGACAAATTTCTAACGCAAAAGGAGATTGCATTGAATAAAACAATGTTCTGTGGACTATTTAAGGTTGAAAGGTCATTTCAGAGAAGAAAGTCAGTTTTTTTTTGGTCTTTCTGGAAGTCTCCTTTGTAAGGAGACCATTTTGGAAAAAATTCACCTCAAAAATTCTGATTATTACTCTTAAACATACATATAAAAGATAGGAGATTGGTTCAAGTTTCCCATAATGAGACTATCGCACTTACTTGTCCAGTCAATCTACTTAAACAGATTTTTGTTATACGCCTTGGAGTCATTTGGCCAATAATATTCCCCATTATCATCTTTCCCCTTACTGCAAGTGATTTCACATCGCACTGAATCAACATCCAAGTTATTAACTTGATCTGACTCTGGAAATATTGTTGCCGCCTTCACGTAGTTTTTTGATCAGAAGTATCACCCTAAATGAATCCCTTAATTTTGTAGCTTCGGAGAAACATCTGATCTGTCTCAAGCCTAAAATTAATGGGCGAGCTTCTCTTCATGAAACCTTCCTTTCATGTCTGAGTAGAATTGCAAACACAGGAAGGATAATTTTGTCCTGTCTCGCGTCATGACATGAATTACCATGTCATAGTTAGTGTAGTATATACAATATACAATCTCATATCACAGCTGTACAGCTGTACAGATGTGATATAAACTGATAAATTGTTTGTGACACAGATAGAAGCAACTTATTTTCTTATTTACTGAAGGACTGTGTCTGCTCTGGTAAGCTTAAGTCCAACTCTCCATTTTCAAATAGAAACTCACAGTCTCGACCCATAAAAAATCCTTGCTGAACTTTAGCAGATAAATAATGTCATTCATCTAATTGATGAATGCATATCAGACTAAGGACATTCATCAAATCAGACTAAGGATATTCATCAAATCAGACTATGGACAGTCTGTGTGATTTGATGAATAAAATGTGAGCCCTCCTTCGATAAATGATACTGGAGATATACACACGATCAAAGCAGCTGAATACATCGGTTTCAGAAGGGGTTGCTTGGTTTATTGGATGAAAAACCTCAAAACTCGGGTTTTTCATCCAGAAACACCAAATTTACCGAAGAATACACGCAATTATATACACATTACTGACACCTCGTATTCTTAGTGTCTAACCAAACACTGGCACACACCTAACCTCGATAAGTAAACTGATATTCTTAAAAGATTTGGTCTCGAGTTGCACAGTTCAGAATTTGCACTGAGAAAACTAAGGACATAAGTACGCTCTAGTGTACTGTTACTGAAAATTCCTTCTATTCTGTTGAAGATGCCATCGAAAAACACGGTTTCTGATAAAAACGCAAATAAATCTCTTCCGAAACGGACTATATCAACCATGCGCGGAAAAAGCCCATGGAAGTGCCACTCGTCCAGAAAGAAGAACTCGTCAGGTCAAGTTATAAGCATCAAGTCAGTGATGCTATCAGCAGCATAGCCTCAGAGATATTGGTCTCTTCAAAATGATTTTCATCTACAACTCAAAATCTAACTGAGAACCTTGAATCTACGTTGAAAATAAGCAAACTGTGTCCCCCTGGAATCTTAACTTTCACTTTTAGGAAACATGGAGATGTACGTAACATTTTGTTGTCGACATGCGAGAGGATTTATAAGTAATAATTTTGAAATAAAAAAAACAAAAAACTGTCAGTCTATAAAGAAAGAACTTACCTTCATCGCTGTTGTGATGTTATTCATTTTGTTTGGAAAGAATCCAAAAAAGATGGAAAAATTCTTCTGGGTAGCCTTGTATTTGACACAGGGGTTCAAAGCACTAGCGTCTTCTTCTTAATAAGATTAATTTCTTTCTGCAGAAACCCAAAAGAAATATCTCTGCCGATTATAAAGAGGGCGCTTAATACACTTATTTTCGAGTCATATTTGTCCATCCTACAAGCCAATGTACGTGTATCTTGAGAGGGCGCAAAAGAACTTCAGAAAGCCCCACAGAAAATGAAACATTAAAAATTGTATATTTATTTTTGATATTATGAAAATATGTTTAAAAAAAGGAAGCAAGAATGCATTTTGAATAATTGAGCGTACATGGGACCAGAATATTTATTACAATTTATTCTACATCAAGCGTTATTGGATTCATTGGTTATTCAATATCGTGCAGTATTTGGGCAGGGCATTTGAAATGGGTGTGGTGCAAAACAATGTTTTCAAGTATTTGGTGTTTTACTTAGTGTCTTTATTTTTTATCGTCTTAATACCCATGTGATTTTCTTCCAATTGGGGGCTGCGTTATGTTGCTTTTAATTTCCTTTTTCTAGTGAAACTGGGAACGAACTCCTGCTATCAACGCAACGTCTCTGCTATTGAGTCAGCTGAACCTTCAGCGTCACTTATTATCACACATAAATGACGTTTTTGATAGCTATATTTCATTTATTAACGAACTCAGATTGGACATTTCGAAATTTGAGCGTCTCCAGAAGAAAATACTTGTTTATTTTGAACTTGAATTTCTTGAATCGACATCGTTTTAATTTTATTTCTATAGTATCCTTCATTATCAATGTAAATTGTAGTTATAATCACCCTTCACTCCACAACGGGTGGAAAAATCCCGGATTCGAATCCCTTCAATGACCCGAGGAACTTTTATTGGTCTTATTCACTTCATGGCTGACTTAGTCGGTCTCAGGCGTAGACAGCAAGGTTTCTAGAACTCCTAGAACTCGGGTTTTTTGTCTAGCAATGTAAGAACAATATTCCATGGATTGCTGAAGTTCCTGTAGTTTTCCAACACTCTGGGAACGAATTTCCATCAATTTCAGAGTTTATTTTAATAGATAAAATCTTCTGAGGGACTTTACGACACTAATTCTCACAAATGAATGAATGGGGGTCTAGAATCACCACCAGTACCTGCGCAACTGTAAATAACAAAGAGTACCAAAAAATATCGTAAGATGGAAACTCCTGGATTCAGCGGGATTGTCATCTAGTGATCTCTAAAATTCGAATGAATTATAAGAAATTATTTGATTGTATTTTCTTTAGAATAAAAAGTATGTTGACCACCAGTTATGATTATGTTCTAGAGAAATTACATTTCGCAATGACCACTGTTGAATATCTTTTAAACTTACCAGTAATTTTACTTATGGGGCAACTTTGAAACAGCAAATTAAGAAATATCAAACGAAAAATCACTTCTTTGTGCAGTTCAGCATCCGAATTACGTTATCTTTATAGAATTCTACTTCAAGAGATCGAGAAGTCGTTCTTTTAAATTTCGGTAATCATTCTGAAATTCTCCATCTGTCTAAGAAAGGTAATGTTCAAAGAAGCAACATTCTTACCAGTAATTTAGTAAGATTGTCATTTCTGTATCTGAATATGCCACATCCACGTGAAAGTTGATTGAGTTTTTTTATCATATTTCTTATTCTGTACTTTTGATTAGTATTCGTTTTTCTTGATTAAACGCCTCTGACTTTCAACTAAGATTCGATTTTTTAGAGCAAAAAAAAACTTAATTAGCGCCTTAAGTAAGAAAACCTCACACACCCTATTCATGAGTTTGAGATCAACCACAGAATCTCCTCTCTGTCTTTTATTCATATATTGCTGAAAAGATTTCTAAAAGCTAAACAAAATGAACACAAAGGAGAAAACTTTTTCATCCCGGATCCTATTCATAAGGTAATGAATTTACTCAATAAAAACTGCTGCAGATTACAGAAAATGAGAAGATTAGGTAAGGTAGTTAAAAACTGATCTGGGAAAAAAAGATTCTTCCGAGTTGTGAATGTTTTTCTTCTTAGCAGTTTCTTGTTTGTATGTCGAAACTTTTCAAGCATTAAGTCCGTTGCAATTAACATTGACGTGAACAGCAATTATAAATTAAAGACACAAAAGGCATAAGAACATAAAGGACCTTAAAAGTCATACATTTATTGCACCATATTTTTTTCTTCAAATAGCAATTATTATTAAACATGAGGCCGTTTATTAAATGCATTATTTAGATTTTTGTTTTTTTTTAGATATTACTAAAGCATGTATTAGAGTAGAAGAACATCCTACATCTAATGAGTTTATCTGATTTAAAAATATTACGAAAAGGAATATCCACAAAGAAGAATCCTCCAAAAGAAGTATCCACAAGTCAGCTTTATATTGACGTCACTGTCACCCAATTCAAATGTGTGTCAGTGTCCTTTGGACGCTATGACACCCTCCACCCTCCGGATAGGCTTTCCATCAACGAATGATGGATTTTAGCAAGTATAGTCCTCCATTCTTCCTAAAGAAAAAAACCCAGTTCAGTTAACAATGATGGACGTGTTGGTCTGGCCTGGCCCTCACCCGAGTTCCAGCTCATTCCACAGGTGTTCAGTAAGATTCAAATCGGGACTCTGCGACTGCCATTCCTATTTTTGCACTTTCACGTCCACGAACCATTCTTGAACACATCGGTGGTATGGCATGGAGCTTATCATCTTGAAACAACGTGGGTTTGTACCGTGGATGTAACTACCATTGTAGGGAGCATAGAATCGGCGAAAAAATTAATATAGGGACCGGAGTTCGTGATTCCCTCTATAACCATCAAAGATCCTGCGCCAGACCATGATAAAAAGTTCTGCACCAAATTCCTACCCCTTCCGAAATTCATTGTTGCCATAATGCACTCCAGCATCACACGTTTCTCCAGGCATCCTCCACATCTACACCCGGCCATCTGATCGGAACAAGGTGTAGAAATATTCATTAGTCCATAGAACCGATTTGAACTGCTCTATGGTGTAACTACGGAGTGAGTTCATTGCACCACGCAAGGCGACATTGCTGATTTCAGATGTGATATTCGGTTTACGTGCCGCCTCTCTACTATAAAAACCAACGCTGTGGAGCACTACTTAGTGTGTTGATACAACCTTCTCGGCCAGGACTTATTCAGACACCATGCGAGAAAACCCAAACAAAGACAAAGTGCGTGCTTAATATTCCTAAGAATTTCATCCCATACTTGCGCTGTAATGTCCGGTTGTGGAAGATGGAAACAAAAATGATTTATAAATTACAGCAATTATTGTTGCACATTTCACGGATTACTAAATATTAATCGAATGTAGACGATCATGAGTATTTTTTCTATAAGGACAAATGAAAAATCTTACAATCCTCTAAGACATTATTGTCATACATTTTCTTAGCATCCATTCTGTGAAGATTAAAACCTACAATTCATCCATCAAGGTGAACTCTTCAATCGGAAATGTAAAGTTATTCGATAGCAGGAGAATATAGGAAGGTTTCAGCCAGCGCAATCTACACGTGGAACTATTGTCGTAGTAGGGTTTTAGGAGCATCATCGACTAAGGCGATATTGAGTCTTATATACTGTTTGTAAATTGCGTGTTCTGTGGTCGATTTTCTTTTGCTAAACGAAAAACTCGAGTTTCCATAGATAAAAAACGCGCTCTCCTCGCTTGAGACTGACTAACTCAGTTACTTTGTGAAACAGGCCCATAAACATCCATCACGTTATCGACGGGACTCGAACTCAGGTCTTTTCCATTCGGTGTGGGTCAAGAAATCTCAGTAATGTGAAGTGAAATCAAATTCCAATCACTTTAGGTTGTTTCCCATGAATTCAAAGTGCTCTATGTAACGTTAAGAAAAACTAATAGCCTATTTACAGCCGCTAGTGAGGATCGAATTCACCACCGCTAGTTTACAAGACCTTCTAACCATCAGCTCAAAGTTTCCATAATTCCAATTATGGAAATTATGGAATTCATCCATAAGAGAAATGATATGCCCAAAATCTGTCTATAAATTATGCAGGATGAGAACATCACACCGAGTAAATCTAGTGATATATGTGCACTTCAGTGTTGTATTTTTGTTTAATTGCCTGTAAATATTCTCCAAGTTTTAAATCTGGAACCTTTCCCAGCAATAAACAATTAGAGCATTAAACAGAATTAAATAATTAAAAGAACTAGGAATATTTTATTGCTTCAAAACAAACACAATTATTATACACATGATTACGTATTTCTTCGTATAAATTGCGTGCCATTTATTAAATATTAACATAAAACTATTACAGATGCCGTTAGTTATCAGGTCCATACTGAGAGTCTTCTTATCTTTCTGCAGTTATTAATAATCGTGTATTCTGAAAACTTGCTTTGGTTGTAATGAAGGAGAGAGATGCCATTGGAGGTAAACCAATAATGTGGATAATTACAAAATACTTTATTGCGCCAGCCTGCATATCTGCTGCCTAAATGAAGGTAGAAGTAGTCCTCCTCTTATTTGGGGAAACAAAGTTGTAAATACCTCAAAACCAGTTTTTGTTTGTAGGCTGATAAAAACCGTTATTGTTGGTAAAACAGTACAAAACAAACCTGTTTTTTTTTTGTAGGGTGATAGAAACCAATATATGACAATGTCAACATTTTTATTACGTAGATTTTTTTTGTTGTAATAGATTTTATTTTCATTGAAACGTTTAATTTTTGTTTCAAAAGATATTTGGTTTTTAGTTGCAAAAGACATTTGGTATATTGTTGAAAAAGACATTTGGTATATTGTTGAAAAAGATATTTGGTATATTGTTGCAAAAGATATTTGGTATATTGTTGCAAAAGACATTTGGTATATTGTTGAAAAAGACATTTGGTATATTGTTGTAAAAGATATTTGGTATATTGTTGCAAAAGATCTTTCATTTTTTGTTGCAAATTATTGATTTTTGTTGCAGTGGATTTGATTTTTTTGTTGCAACAATAAATTTTTTATGGCAACGGGCTTGATTTAATGCTACAATAGATTCTATTTCTGCTACAATACATTTATTTTTTGTTTCGATGGATTTGAGTTTATTGTTCCAATAGATGTATTTTGTTTTGCATATATTTGTTCCTTTAATAATTAATTTGATAATTACTTACTATCCGCAGGAATAGTAAGTCATACCGAGATTATGTCAGAGCTTTATTAGATTGAGATATGAGAAAACAAATGGCGATAAATATATAATTTTTTTCATGAAAGAGTCTTAATAGTGACACTATTAGACACTTGTCTTTATGCAAAGATGTTACTTCTATTGGAGCACATTTATGTCTTGAAAACGATTGGGAGTATAATATTTGGGTACAGAAATCCAGGTAACCATAGCATTGTCTTGGTCCATAATCTGCAAGGAAAAACATTGAAGGATTAGAAGGCAGTTAGAGCTGCATAGTGGCGATTAGTGAAAGCTATTAAGACAGCTCGGGGATTTCTAATGTCCTGAATTACATTCAGCAATAGTTCATTGTTTGCGCATCATAAATCGGGATGAAATATTGAAAAATCAGTTGTTCTGATCATGCACGTCATATTCTTCTCTTGATATGGATAAATATCGAATAATATGAATTAGAAAATAATTCAAAAAGACGAATAGCATAATTATTAACCACTGATAGTCGTTAGTATAAGTGGAGGAACATTATTAAATATATATTTAATTTAGGAAAAGAAAATATTCCGAATTTTCTCAGAAAACAGTCTGGGTAATTTCTTGAAGGCATTTCTGTAATCTTTTCTCAGAATCCCATAGATGAACGGATTCGTCCCAGATGCCCAGAACTGCGCTGCAGTGGCAAAATAAGCGGTCCACATTGGTAAAGAATTATCACCTCTAAACGCTCTGTAGACTTTAGTAATTCCATATCCTGAAGAACAAGTGAAAAAAGCTATGATTACCACGAACATACTCTTTACAGTCTTATTAATGCTGTCTATCTCTGAGGATTCACCTTTTCCATGTCTCTTCGGGCGTGCCTCATTTCCATTTTTAGCAGGTCCCATGGATAACACTGGCCGTATGACATTTTTCCGCATTTTCGAAGCTGAGTATATAATACGGGAATTGTAGAAAGCGATGACCATTGTGGGCAGGATAAAAATCGAGGTAAAGCAAGCTATAGTGTAGTAAAGAACAGCAGAGTCTGTAACATCAAACTTGATGGTACAAACTGCCTCCCAGTAATTATATATCACCCAGTCGAATGTTATGGGAAAAATTATCACAACCAATGCGAACATCCAGGCGCAACCAATCATGAAGAATATTTTTCTTTGGGTCATCTTTTGGTGGTAGTGGAGAGGATGGAGAACAGCCATACCACGATCGTAAGTAATCAAAGCTAAGTTGACGTCAGACATCGTAACAGTGATGTAATTGAAGGTTAAATGGACGTTGCACATTGCCTTTCCCATGTTCCAAGAGTCATAAATCACTGCAATGCTAGCTGGTATCATCACTCCAACTGAGGTCAGAATGTCGACGATTGCCAAGTTTACTATAAGAAAGTTTCCAAACTGAGATCTTAGGTGATCGTCTGATACCGATGCGGCCACGACGGCGCAGTTTCCAACGAAAGAAACGGCAGCGGTCAAAATGAAGCTAATGGATCCAAGGATAATTTCGTAGTTACTTCTTCGAATGCCACCCAGTACAACTTCGAAGTTGCTGGAATCGGTGATGTTTAGAACTGGTTCTTCCATGTTTATCTGGAAATAAACGATAAAATATTTTGTAAATAAAAATAATATTTCAATAATTTTATTAAATAACTTTAAATAATATAAACATTCACTTTAATAAAATAAAATTTGCTGAAATCTGCTTTATAATAAAATTTATTATAAAGCAGATTTCAGAATATTTAATTTAATATTAAATACGAAGTAATTTTCAATGAATAAATAAATGTTTATGATTTCATAAAATGATATTTTAATACTGTTTCGAATGTGCATCTGAACAATTTCAAATGCGATTATGAAAGGATTTTGTTTACGAAATTAGAGTGTTTTCATTTGATTTTATTTTGAATTTTTACATAATGCGCTGACGTTTGTGGTCTCCCTGTTATACTCTGGAGTGTTACAGGGAAGCAACATTTACAGTTAAGTTGTGGGGCACAGTAAAATTTATTCTGAATTAATAAGAATTCTCCGTTTATTGACCTCCCTAGCCATTTTTTTTTCTTCTTATTCTTCTTCTTGGTATGATACATAATTATTTCAGTTTATTCAATTGAATATTTTTGTTTTGACAAAAATTCTCAAGATTTATTTTTGCTTTATTTTTACTTCAGATTTATTTAAATTTTAAAAAGGATATAATAGAAGACGATTTTTGAAGTGTAATTTTGTTGTCTTTATCTAAGGGTAATTTTGAGTTTTTTGAAATGCGATTTTTACGATTATTTCCATTAAGTAGAACTATTGCGATGCTTATATAAACCGTTTTGATTTTTTTAATCAGTTTCTCTTTCTGAACTGAGATCAAATTGTAATCCAAGTTTGCCATAAAGAAGGTGGATATTGTCATTGTTGTTGTTGTTATTTTATTTCTCCCTGATGGGGGTTCCACCCCGTGACGGGTACTTGTACCAAGTGCATAGGGTGGTTGTTATGTCTGACTGTTACTGTTGGCCGAGGAACTCTCTGACTATCATGCAGATGTTCAGGATTGCGACATTCTGGAGTTCTTTGTAAGTATGCTCGGGAAAACCTATTGCTGCCAGGCTGTTATGTAGGGTCTTTGGCACCATACGTGTGGTTGACAAAATGATCGGGATGGTCGTTACTTGTTCCATATGCCACATCTCTTTGATCTCCTGTCTTAGGTTCATGTATTTCCTGATTTTCCCCACGGGTTTTCTGCAGGTTGCCAGTGTTGGGTACCACTATGTAAATCAGATATCTAGCCTTTTCCTTCATGTCCACAAGGATTATGTTCAGTCTGTTGTGTGGGATTGTCTTATCCGTTATTGTGGCGTGACCCCAGTACAGCTTGCGTGTTGATGTCTCTAGTACTGCCTGCGGTTCATACTTGTAGCACGGTACATGTTTCTTTGATCAGTTGGTATTTCCTCGCTAGATTCTGATGTATTATCCTGGATGTCTGGTCATGTCTACGAGTGTATCCCATCTGGATGATCAACCAGAGTCCTGCAGTGATGTGTTGGATCGTTCTGAGGCCAGGTGTCATAGTCAACACATGTTATCTGACACTCCGGGCTTCTTGGCGATGCATTTTCTATATCCGCGGTCTGCGCAGGTAACACAGTGTTATCGTCACTGTTCTCCCCATACCGGGTAGAAAACGCCTGGATTCGAATCCCATCGATGACACAAGCAACTGGGGTCTTTCGTCCAGCAAAACAGGCAAATCGACCATAGAACATACGCAATTAACAGACATAAGACACACAGCACAGCAGACGGATTTAATTATCGAGTAGACTAAAAATAAGTTTTTTTTTTTTAAACTGTCTCTAGCTTCGTTACTTCGTAGTATTCTCGCATAATGAACGTATTAATTTCGATGCTCCACTTCATGCGTTGGCCTCTTCTTCCCTCCTAGACCATCACTAGCGCAGTTGCGCTGGAAGCACTTCCAGTAGGTTGGGCTGGATGGGCTTGCCCTTCAGTTGTTGGGAGAGAGTGTCACTCGCTCCACTATCATCCGCGGTAGACTGAATCCGACCTATGTCAGGAACGCGAGTGATTTATTCTGTGCCAAAATCGATGCAGTATCCTAAATATTTCTACTTCTCATCTTCATCCAGATATGGAGGTGGACCAGTTTTTGCTTTGCCATCCAGCAGCGGGTGGTAGTGATGGGCGCGACACCCGATGGAGCCACTCTCTGCCTCAGTCATCACTTCGACCTTGAGGGGAAGGTAGCGAATTTTTTCCCGCAGTAGGAAAATAATAATAATAATAAATACAGATGATAGGTCAATCATGGAAAAACTTGGATTCTACACTCATACGATATGTGTGGAGGGCTTGTCACACACATATCGCTTACCAGTTTTGTTGAACATTATTTTCCCTTAGCAAAACCATGTTGAGTGTCCTTCAAAAGGCCATTACTCTCTAATTGTCTCTGGATTGCACGTTAAATCATTGCCTTCATACTTTACCCTACTACTGATGTCAGAATAACCAGTCTGTAGCTTCCAGCTACCAATGGTCTAAGCCCAGATTGGGAGAAACAGTCCTAAAGGGTAACAGTACTTATCCCAGAATGCATCATCCCAACATTGCTGTCAGAATGATATATTCTGGTAATTAACATTCTTCGGATATCAGCCACAGCCCTCAGATCTCAAAACCTGTGTACTCTGATTGCTTCCTCCAAAACACAGCGTTTCAATGTTCCTTGGAACAATTATGATGGGTTGTACACCCTACCCAAAACGCTGCCTCGATGCTGCCCATTTCACTACGTTTGTGTTGTGTGTGCCGCAGCACTTTCGTCGAATGCGATGCTATGCACCTCCCAAAGTATGGTGCTTGTACTAATATCAGTTCATGTCACTATTTGAATTCCTGGCCGATGAGGGATGACAAGCTCTGAGTACCACCCTTCTGAGCTCCCTTCGATCCCTTTCTGATACCTACTTAAACGTTTTCCAGCTGTATTAGTATCATGACCCTATCCCTAGTTTGTCATTAAGTTATGTTTGTCATTATGTCTGTATTAGTATCATGACCCTATCCCTAGTTTGTCATTAAGTTAATTACAAAGGTTATTGCATTGCAAATATCTCGTTTAAGAAACACACACCATTTTCCATTATTTTCATATAAATGTAAGACTGTTAATCTGTGAAATTTAACAACACCTAAGAAAAGGTGTTGAAGTTTAGGTGCAACTGCACGGACATACATCTTGACTACTAATACGCTATCCTATGATGATTCTCTGTTGTAAGATGTCTGTGCGGCATAGTTAAAGGAATAGGACTTCGTTGCCGTATAGCGCTCTCCTGCATATCCCACACATTAGCAATAGGATTGAGATCAGACGAATCAGGGAAGATGGTGAAAATCTGTGTCATGTTCTCCGAACCATTCTTGCACAAGTCTGACACGACGCATTGTTGCATTTTCATCCATAAAGTGGCCATCACCTTCGGGATAAAAATGCAACATTGCAGGGTGCAGTAGATCTGATACAAAATTCAAGTACTCCTGGATAATATTCGACTTTCCACCGGTAACCACAAACCCAGTTCGTGCCAATAAGACATCCCCATACTATGATACCATCCATCTTCAGATGCTTGGGTTGTCTTAACAAGGCCAGCGGAACCATCCTTCTGAGGTTCTCTCCACAATCTCTGCCTACCATCAGTGCAAAACAAAGTGAATCGTGATTCGTCCGACCACATGATTTTCTTCCATTGTTCCACTGTCCAGACACGACGTTCTCGGTACCGCTGCAAACGGATTTTTATTTATTTTTTTTCTCTGAAACAAGTGGCTTCCGAATTGGCGCACCTGCCAATACCCGATGTCTTCAATTCCCTGCTCATAGGGCAGTTCTGAACTTGGTTGAATTCAGATGTTATTTGCTGCACACATTTTTTCCCTACAGTCCTCCTTAGAGTCGACGCCTTAGCTTTTGAAGTATTGTTTTCTCCGACTTTTATGCCTCTGAGATACAGAAGAACCGCTTGCTTTCCAATCATTAAAAACATTTGGGACTAATGCTTTGAGAAACCAGTTATTTGTTTCGTTTCTCGAATCGAACGTGCACCCACCATAAGACCTTTTCTAAAGTCTGAGAGGTCACGCCTTTTTCCCATTCTGGCTTCAGATTACTGCAGTCGAATAGCCTGTGCAATATTTATACTCAACGAGATAATATGCTATCACTCCGAGTCACAGTTTTAATTGCATCTACACTGCCCTACCATTAATATCCGGAAACCTGCCTTCAGACAAAAAATTAGCTTTTATTGTGTCATTAATATTTTGTGCTGAAACCTTTTGCTTTTATGACGGCCTTCAATCTTCGCGGCATACTCTCAACCAGCTTTTTATAAATGTCAGGTGATATGTTCCTTCACTCGGCCTTTAATACAACCACCAGTTTGACCTTGTTCTTTGGGCAATCTCGACTTGCACCTACCCGATGATCCAATACATCCCAAAGATGCTCGAGAGGGTTCAGATCAGCATCTGATCTGGCCAATCCGACTTTTCCACACCCATATCCTCAAACCACTCTGTTACGACCCGAGCAGTATGGCGTGGGGCGCTGTCTTGCTGATACAAGTATGGACCTTCCCCGGAGTATTGCCATAATGTGGAAGTGTATAATTGTCCAGGATGTCCTGGTATTGCACAGCATTCATGGTTTTGTCGATAACGACTAACGGCCCAAGCCAAACCATGAAAGCAGCCCCATACCATGACACTGCCTCCACCAAACTTCATTATTGGGAGGATACAATCAGGAAGGAACTGTTCCCTTAGCATTCGCCACACCCAGGAACGGCCATCAGACTGGTAGAGTGGGAACCTCGACTCGTCTGTCCATATGACTGTTTTCCACTGTTGTACAGTCGAGGATTCGCGCTCCTTACACCATGATAATCAGCGTCTAGCATTTGTTGAGGTGATCAATTCTGTTGAATGCAGATAATACTGTCGAACGTGTCATCTTGCATGCCCACGTTTACAATTGTCTGTTTTGTGAAGCCCATTGTGCATATTTATAGCAGGTTCTGTGACATTTTGGATGCATAGGATCTCTTTCCCCATCCATGGAGGGGTGTTGGATATTAATGGTAGGGCCGTGTATTTGCATGTCTTCCGTCTGTGATTGTCTTGATACAAAGGTTCGTATCTTTTTGCCCAGTGCGTGTATATCCGTTTCTGACACTCTTATGGGTGGTTTCCGAAATTCCGGAGGGAGTGTCCAGGTAATTTTGTTAATATGGTGTAGACTGAGGAGTAAAGATCCAAAATGGAGACCCTTGTGGAAAAACCCCAAAATCAATAACAAACGAAGAAGAATGGCCTTCAGTCAGGACTGTAACAATCTTTCCAGAAAAGCATTGACCAGCGCAACTTTCTCAACAGTGGAAGTTTCTCATCTTCCAAAGAATCTAAAAAAACGTAGTGGCCGTAATCCTCTTTATTAATAACTATAATTTCGTGTATTTATGTTAAATTATTACTGCCCTACATCGGGCGATAATTTTATGAGTTTTGTTTGTTAACATATTCGAAACTAAAGACGTGAGCATGTATAAATTCAAACTGATAAGAAAGAAATAAAATAATAATAGCTTTAAAAATTTGTTAAAATAGTAACCAAAGGACGGGCACAACTCGGCCATGATCTGAAAACAAATCATAAAACTCTTTTTCATTCTGATTGGAAGTATTTTCTAATTCGACCACTAACAAAAACCGAATTCAGGCCTTTTTCAGTGCAGTGTACGGCAGTGATTCTATCCACAACACCAAGCAAGAGGGTCTAAGCTGGAGAATTACGTCCCTCAATTCGATTTAAGAAATTTAAATATTATTGAGGCAGTTCAGTATGGATTTCTAGAAGTTAACTAAGAAGATGTGATTTTCATCATACATATCCAGGAAGATGTGGACAAACAGAGCAGATTCTCTCTCCCCCGATCTGAAAGATGTAGTTTCTCTACATCTTTCAGATCTAATCCCTTTAAGGAAAGAATCTGAAAACTGGAAGGCCCCTGAAGCGAATTCCAAAAATGCTTCGCATGGATATTTTTTCAACAGTTGAAGTTCAGCAAATTGAAGGTATCCGGCAACCATTCTAGTTAATTATCCGTTATTTTTCATTACTGCTGTGCTTTTTATGTAAATACCATGCCGTTTTTTGCAGATTCCAACTCTATCTAAGATTATTAGGGTTTCAGGTCGTTTTATATGTGTATTTCATTAAATAAGTAAATAAACAAAAATAACCTTATGAAGATACACTGTGCTGCCACTTTATTAGGTAAAGCTGTCCTAGTAGCGCGTTGAGCCTCCTTTAGCCTTTAAAACAGCCTCGATTCATCTTGGCATGGATTGAACAAGATGCTGAAAACGTTGTGCCGGAATGGAGTACCATGCAGACATGAGTGTGTCACGCAGTTCCTTGAGATTCGATAGAGGTGTAGGCCTGCAGCGAAGAGCCCTTTTTCAGCTCATCCCAAAGATGTTCAATAGGATTGAGATCCAGGGACTGAGTGGGCCACTGCAGCAAAGAAAAGTCATTGTCATGTTCCTGGAACCATTCCATAGTGATTCGGGCTTTATGCACCGGCGCATTATCCTGCTGGAAGTAACCATCTGACTGAGGATAAACTGTCAACATGAACGGATGCACTTGGACAGCAACGATGTTTAGGTACGATGTGGCATTCAGACGTGAATCTATGGGTATCAATGGACCCAACGTGTGCCAAGAAAACATTCTCCACATTATAACACTGCCTCCACCACCTTGCACACTAGTCGTCAGACATGACGACTTGGTCCATGGATTCATGTTGTTTTCGCCAAATTCTGAGCCTTCCATCAACAGGATGCATCAGGAACTTCGACTCGTCAGACCAAGCAACGGTTTTCCAATCCTCGATAGTCCAGTGCTGGTGTTGCTGTGCTCACAGGAGGCGTGCTCTGTTGTTCTTCTTTGATAACAAATGTACGCGATGTGGCCGTCGGCTGTTGTATCCTATTCGCGACAAAGTGCGACTAGTGATCCGTTGCGATATTTTGTTCTGCGCACCAAGGTTGTATTCTGAGGTGATGTGCTACATTGTGGCCCGTCTGTTTGCTTGCACAATTCTAGCCATCCTCCTTTTCTGACCTCTCTCATCAACAAGCGATTTTCTTCCACAGGAGTGCCGTTGAGAGGATGTTTTCTGTTCCTTGCAGCATTCTCGATACACCCTTGATAGTGTGGTGCCTGAAAAGTTGAGGAGAACTGCCGTTTCAGAGATGCTTTGTCCAGCACGTCTTGCACCTAGTACCATGCCACGTTCGAAATCCGTTATATCACTCCTTTTCCCCATTCTTGCTACGGTTTGTACGCTTAATTGATACTAGAAAGGTTGTTCTGCTGCATTTATATCCACAACTGTGGTCATGTGACTTGCAACGTTGTGAGACAAACCATTTTTGTGCACAGCAGGGGTGTACCTCATAAAGTGGCAGAATAGTGTATCTTAAACATCGGCGAAAACCTATTTGTGTTTCAAAAAGTTATACCAATTGAAAATGCGACAATAAAATACTGTTTATAGGTTTATATTCTTATAATGACTATCAGAAAGAAGTATTTATGGTAATTTGCCTGTTTTTCTGGACAAGAAGCCTGAGATTTCAGGATTAACCTTGTTATCGACGCTTGCGACCAGCTAACTCAGCTACAGAGGGAAAGAAGCCCATAAAAGTATCTCTCGCCATTTACGGGATTCAACGATGGGCCTTTCCTCCTCCGGTGTCAGAGGGGACAGCGATTATGCCCAGATATTAATAAAGTAATCTCTAATGTCAGATCTACTGATTTTAAGGAGTATGTTTAATAGTATCTTTGGAAAGAATCCGGCAAGATTCGTATTTAGATACAGTCACAACTGTCCGCCGCACCAGATAAGTGCATGCCATGCAACGCTGGACTGATTTATAAGCAACTTGAACGAATGCCTCAGGTGGTTACTGATTTATTCTTTTAAACTATCTGCTTTGTATGAGGGATCCAGGAGAGGGAATATGATCTCTTGGGCTGCCTCCATTTCCATGAGCTTTCTGAGAAACTGTAGAAGAATAGCGCTCGTTTGGGTTGGGATGTACATCTATTCCACCACTGCGCATATTAGCCAATTACCTGCACGATCAATAATTGTAAATCTCCTAAAGTAAACACGGATTAGTTTCTCTTATAGGCACTAAATACTTAAATCCGTCGTGTAATCATGAGTGTCAACGCAGATATGAAATTATTGAAGGAAACAAGGTGGAAAGGCACGTTAGAGCATGGAATTAACAAGGAGGCCCACTTAGAACGTTTGACCTTGACAGAAAGTTCAAAAAGGGAGAAATCCTTTTGATCTAAATATCAAAGTCTAATGTCTAAGATAAAATATTTTAATTAAAAACGAGTTACCTGTTCCTTGTTGAAAGATTATTTGACCTCCAGCGAGAAGTGAAGTGTCCGAGGATGAAACAAACAGCAAGAAACAAAAAATCGTAGAAAATTTAAATTAAAACACGAAGTACAAAATTACCAACCGTACAATATTCACGCACGAGCAAATGAATTGAAATAAAAGAAAGAGCCAAAAGGAATTCAAAGACACGTTTCATATAGCACAGGGTGTTCTTTCATCGCACTCGTAAGTGGTTGTTGCGTGGGATGGAACTGATTTCCAAGAGTATTTAGAAGCTAATTAACGTTGCTGCGAACAATAAATGAATTCATTTTTTTCTGTTTAACGAACACGGAACAATATACTTTGCATAATAATAAATTATTTAACTCGTTATGGAGGATACATTTATTCTTCTAAAAGCTTATAACGGACTATATACTGAGTCCTGATTTTTGTATCCTTGCCGTTTACCTTAAAACAATCCAATCTTTTCTGGTATAGGGATGACGAATCCACAACCCTCAAAGAAATACCACGGATATATCTCATCTTCCTACGATATGATTATTGAGATTTCTAATGTTATATTCTCTAACCAAGAGATATAAAAAATATTCAAAGAGAAGTGTCCGCTCTCGTTTATCCAACCATAGCGGTGGATAAACGTATGATCATTCTAAATCGTATATTGTCTGTTGAGTTGAGCCTACGGCCAAGTGGATGAAGTCACATCTTTCCCGAGACTCCCAGTTTAATTAATCTAAAATTGGTTCAGTTACTCCACTCACCTTTTCATGAAGATTCAGAATTGGGTGTCTGTAAACTATGTGTTTCTTAAAGTGGATTTTTCTGGTTATGGGAAGGAAAACCGATAATAATCAACAGGAAACCATCTCAGATTGTCTTACTCGCCTCCTCTTAAATAAATTGAAATAAGTTCCTCACATCCTCGAAGGAATTTGAAACTGACCATCCATTGAAACCATCCATTTACAATCGAGTGATATAGGAATGAGCGGCCCATTTGGTGAGTAGCACAGTTGATATAATCATCGTCCTCCCCACGCCGGATGAAAAAGACCTGAGTTTAAATCCCGTCAATGACGCAAGGAATTTTAATCGGTCTCAGACAAGGGTAGGATGGGTTTTTCACCCAGAAAACAGGAAATCGACCACAGATCACACGTTCGCACGTACTATATACGGCGCAATATGGCCTCAGTTGCTGATACACGTAATACCCTACAACAACAACCAACCAGTCTAATTAAGCCCTGTATTATCATGACAGTGAGGCAGTTGTATGACCTATTGACAAGACTTTTGTCATATTATATCTATAATACATCATCAAACCAGTTCTCTTGAATGTTAAGTTTGTCCTCGATATGAGCGTCGAGCTGTGAATCTTCAAGGATAAATCACATATCATTTGAAAAGTATTAACGAGGATTAGAGAGTTTAAGACATTAATCAGAATTTAAAAAGTTAATTTCTTATAATACGAAATTAAGTAATTGAAGCCTGTTCACAAATGACTATTTGATATTGTAAATCATCTCTTAACATCCATAACACGCATTCTGAAATATCTTTGGATACAGTCGACTTTTCGAAAATATTCATTTCCAAATTAAATCGTCAAAAGACAGACCTCCATCATGAAAAGCATTCACCAAAATAGATTGTATACCAAGAGGTATATATTGTATATTAAAGAAAAAAGAATATTTCAAACCTAAATGGGCCATTTCAATTTAGCATTCAGAATAAAATTCTAACAAAATACCTTTAATACATACTCTTGTCTTAACTATAGACATTTCTTACGAGTTCTCTCTTTTCCATTTTTCCACTCCGTGTGCTCCTTTCTGTCTATTACTTTGTTTTTCACATAGCTGCAAAGTTCCTTTTATGGATAGCCAAGAAACAGTTTGTATTGTCCAGAGTATTTTGAAATTTCCTAAGGGTAACATTTCGATTTCTTTACCTTAGTGCACCTTTGAGGAATTGGAGATTACCTCTGGGTTTCCGATCTACGATTTAGTTTTCTTCTCTGCTGTTTCACGATTCTCTCTCCCTCTCTGTCTCAAATCAGGAGCAATTTTAGATGGCCACAAGAATCCCTTACGATGCTTTCCAATCCTCTTCTAGAATGACCTTGAAATCCAACATGCCTAATATGCTGGGCATCTCGCTTAAAACACATATCCTCTTAGAGAGGAAAATTAACCAGAATATTATCAATTTTTGCTCATACTTATGTTTGTTTGTGTAACTAAGTCCATGAGGCTTCAATACATTTTGTGTCTAAATGAATTAATCTTTAGTGTACGCAAAGATACCATACAATGTATTCTTAGGTTTATTTTGCTATTTTAATGGATGAGAAACCAAAGTTTCCGGGATGAAAAATCGCACGATTTCGTCCGACACCAGTCAACTCAGCCACAGCATACAAAAATCCAATAAAAATTCTTTGCACCTTTGCAGAATTCAAATTAAACCCATTTCCTAACAGTAAAACAATTAATACGATATTAATTGTAGATATTATCAAATATTTAGAACCACAACCGGAAGATTAGAAATAAAGTTTGACGACGATGAATTAACACAAGACCTTACCTGCACCAATAATATAACTGATCTCTGTTCATGGAGTAAGAACTTTAATATCTGCTTGTTTTTACCTCGAGACTTTAAATGAATCCTTAGTTCCATGACGTGATAAAACGTTTTTCATCCGGCATTGGTGGAACCTGTTTTTGATTGGATGAAGCCCGGTGTCCCAAATATAGCGAGACTTTGTGTATCACATAAACAGCTAATAAAGTAATTCAGCAGAAGATTAATGAATATCAAGAAGTTAGAAACAAGGCAGGTGAATGTGGTGATTGAATTGGAAATATATGCTGGAAAAAAATTGGCTTCCTTGCTCGGCTAAGCAAAGAACTCTCGGAAAAAAACCAGATAAAATCCGTATATTTCTCTACTGATTCTCTTGTGATCGAACCAGTTCACTGGGAAAATATTCAATGAATTAATTAAAAGGACATCTTTCTCCACCCCTTAGTAAACACGTCACCAGCTTGGTGACGTGGTAAAAAAATGCTCGATTTCTCTGCTTCGAACAGCAGCTACCAAAGGAAAGCTTCGCATAATTTGGACTGTTTTGCAACTGTTATTTCGCTCAATTCGCTTTGTTCTCTGTTACCAATTGCAGTATACAGTTGGCACAATTCTCGCGACCTCATTAATCTAGGTAAATTTACACAAAGCCAATAAGATTTCAGACACTAGTAATAACATGATAGCAAATGAGGTCTGCCTGGAGGCGTTAGCACTGTTTCCCAATTATTTTCGGGAATTACAAATTGTTCCAACGTCTGTAAATCTTCGCAATTGTCCAGAAATAATTCTGTTCTCAATAAGAGAACTGATTTATAGGTTGGGTTGATTAATTAGCCGCTCTAAGGAGCACAGTTACGTAAGTAGATTCCATTGATGCATTTGCATCCTTTCAACTAGGAATCTGCATCCAATATCGTTTTAATTTGCTGGACTCTCTTATACAGGGTAATTCAGAATGTCCTGAATTCATCAACACAGCCTATTCGAAAACGTATTGGAATCAATAAGAGAAAAATTATATAACTATTAATTATTTAATATATTACATTTTTCTTCGCCTATTTCGTTTATAGATATCCGCTTTAAGAGTGAGGATAAATTAAAAAATTTAAATCCATTATAATCATAATCAGCAAGATGTTTACTCCATCTGTGACTGTCAGTTTTATTCAACTCATGACCACTATCGTCGATGTATCTTAACAGCTTTATCCCCTGATTCGTTCCTCTTTTGTTTCTAGCTTCTATCCAATATTAATATTAAATATTTATCCTAATCAGACTCTCACTGTTATTAAAATATTAATATAAAATCGGGTAATCTTTGTGAAAGGATAATAATGAAAAGAGAACAACCATAAGACAAAGACAGCTTTGAAAAAGAAATCAGAATCTTCTCATTCTTCAAAGACGAGACATTAAAGTTTAGTAACCTCTCATATGGGGGACATGTCCTCCATTCCTCCTAGGAAAATTCCTATACAACATTTAATCTGGCCGGAAACAGTGAACCCATCTTTCGAACTTATAGTAATTAATGACGTGCATAGACTGAAGGGCAAGAAGAGAGAGATACTTGTTGATTTTAGACTTGAATTTATGTACAGTATATTTAATCAGCGGCATATTTTCTCCTGCGTCAATGACTTGGTTCCCAGGTGTTTATTTTGATATCAGCAAGGCATTTGACTCGGTCCATCATGAGAAGTTATTGTATTACCTTGAATATGTTAAGATCGCAGACAAGTTTGTAAGATGGATCGTAAGGTGACTGCAGGTGGAAACATAGGATTACGATTAGAAGACCTTTGAGAAACCCATTTCTAACATTAGAGGTGGGATTTCCCAAGGACCAGTGCTATGACCAAATCTTGTTTTATAACAACTAACATTGAAAGGGCATAGAGGATACGATGTCAAAATTTGCACATGATGATCATCAGCATGATTTGGACAGGCTTCAAGGATGGTCAGAAAAGTGGAAACTATGTTTTAATGGAGGAAAATGCAAGGCCTTACGCTTAGGGAACAGCTATCCCATATAAATTATACACTTGGTGGGGCTGAATCAAAAACAATAGAGGAAGAAAATGATCTGTAATTTATGATACTGGTAGTTATGAAGTTCTCTGAACAGTATAGAAAGGTGGCAAGGAAAGACCATGAGACAGGTGTCCTATCAGTGATTTATGGAACAATAGCTTTGGACTCTTACAAAATCACCGGATTTTGTAAGGGTCCGAAGGTGGGCAACCCGTACAATAAGATCTTGAAAAGGACGACCGTATGAAGAAATATTTCGACTATATGGGTTAGAGAGTTTGGCAACAAGCCACTAAGAGGGGATCTGACTGAGGTTTATAAGGCTCTGAGAGGATCTAGAGAGATCCAGATCCTCACAGAGTATCTGAGCAGTTCTGAGCGGTTCTAGTAATCAACTCTCAGAGTTGATTACTCTGTATGAATTCTAGGTATGAACGATAGCAGAATATCTTCCTCCAGTACCAGGCATCTTCCTTCTTGTAATCTTGACTGATTAACAACCGCTTTGGTCCCGGAATTAGCTCTACGTCACCTGGAACAACTTGCTCCCTTCGTCCATTGGGCAGACTTGGTGAAATAGCAAAAAAGAGACTTCCAATAAACACTCATGCGGTAACCTATGACCTTTCTCGTAATCTCTTGGTTTTTTTTTTCTTGGGTCATGTGCAGATTTCATTGTAGATGCTTTTCAGAATAATTCAACAGAAACAAGGGTGATTTTGTATAATTGTAATGTGAGTAAACTTTGTTTGGAAGTCACATCAAATTAAATTGTTTTCCTTTTTTCTTTAACACTGAGTGAATACTTTCCCTTATTATTATTTTTCAGAGTGGTGTGACAAAAGATGTTATTTCAAAATTTAGATAAGCTTTCCTAGAGGAACATTTTACTTTTAATCTCATGAATTATGGTTACAAAGTTCTCAAACATCGTATTAAAATCAAAAATCCTTGATTTTAATACGATGAAACAAAACCCTTATTTTGTTTCATAAAAACAACTTATCCTTGAAACAAAATGGTGTTTCAAAACGTACAATAGATTTATTTCAATCTGAACTGTGCTTGTATTGATAAAAACTTCAAACTTTAAATATTTCACTTTATAATTTGAATCCTTTGATCCAAATGATAGCTATAACAAAAAGTCTTGAATCCCCAAGAATCTTACAGAGACTACACAAGCTAATTGATATACATATACGTATTCCACTGTGGCCTCTAAACTACCGTGTTATTTATTATTGTTACAACTAATTTTGCATAAACTTTGCTTCAAATTCCACTAATTATATTCACAAATTAACACAAGGTGCGAAGTGCAAAATCACCAAATGTGGACACAGCTTTTTCTACCCATACAGAATTCCATCTAGTTTATTTTTTATCATCTTCGGCAACTTCTTGAAAGCACTCCTAAAGTCCTTACGTAGTATAGCATAGATAAAAGGATTCACAGCTGATGAGAGGAACATAAAAATTGTAGCAATGTAACTTGCTAATTCGGAAGAGCCTTCATTACCAATGAAGGCTTTGCGAATTTTTACAAAACTGTATGGGCTACAAAGGATAAAGTAAGTTATGATTACAACCAACATACTGGTAACCGTCTTGGATCCTCCTTGTTTGGCCTGTTGGGCTGTACCAACCGAAGCAACCACAGCATTTGCCTTCAAATTTCTTGCAGACAGAATAATTCGCAGGTTGCAGATCACGCTGATTGTAGAAGGAATTACAAAGCAGGTAGTAAAGCACCCCATTACATAACGATCAATGATAATACTACGATCCCATTGAATAGTGCAAACTACTTCCCAGTAGTTATAATGATTCCATTCTTTTACCAGAGGAACGAAGCCCACAAGCATTCCATGTGCCCAAGCGTGCGAGATCATCAACAGCAGTTTTCTCATAGTAATCTTCTGGGGGTAGTGAAGAGGTTGCAGAACTGCAAATCCACGATCAATGCTGATGTAACACAGAGTCCAAGATGAGACCGTGGCTAAGCCGAAATTAAACATCGAGTTAAATCCGCACATCAGTTTTCCTAAAACCCAGTTGTCGAAGACAACAGATGTTGCGGATGGCAACATCACGATTATTCCGGTGAAGAAGTCCGTAATAGCTAAGTTAACAATTAAGACATTTCCAAGTTGCATGCGCAAGCGTTCGTCCAAATAGGTGGCTAGGACCACCCCGAGATTACCCATTACTGATGTCAAGGCGATGATAATTATGAAGAAAGCGCCGAGTATAATCTCCAGAAGACTGCGTTGACGCCCTAGGTCCCTTTGGACTGTGGAGAGGTTGGCGGATATGTTCATCACGTGATCCATCTGATCGGTTTCTGCAAGAATAAATGTTATGTTAAAACTCAACGTAAACTAAAAAAATATTCGATTACTAATCTAAAAGTTGAACTCAAAAGCATAATCTTTAATAGACAAAATATTTTGTATGAGGTCAATAAGCTTCCTGTGAAATCAACTACATGTCCGAAAAAATTTGTTTTTATTCCAAAAATATTGATCGTTTATACAGGGTGTTTCAGTTAAACGTTTCAGAACTTCTAAGAGGGGTAGGGTACATCCTGACAACTCGAAATCATATAGCAATGTGGGGTCGGAAATGCTTTCCTGAAGCGGTGTTGTACACAGAAGCACCATAAAGAAAAGAGACCGTAAGTGAGAAATCGTTTTAATAATACATGAAAAGAAGCAAAAGGTACATGGATTAAAGTAAGTGTTCGAAGTTTCTTCCACGGGCTACAATGCACGCCTCACATCTCCGACGCATGGACATCCGAACATTCTGGAATACTCCAGGCGAATTTCGAATTTCTTAGGCAGCTACTGCGATTCTTGCAACCAGCTCCTCAGCATTGTCAACAGGGGTGTCATAAACTAGAGATTTCATATGACCCCAGAAATAAAAATCAAGACATGATAGGTCGGGTGACCGAGCAGGCCAACGCACGGGACCACCACGTCCGATCCACTGTTGACCAAATGTGACATCCAGGTAGTTACGAACATCTCCGCTATAATGGGCAGGGGCTCCATCGTGTTGGAACCACATTGTCTGTTGCGTCGATGCAGAAATCTGTTCATCTCTCAAAAGTTGTGGCAATACTTGCTGCAGAAAGATCAAGTAGATAGGTCCGGTTAGACGACACGGTAACAGGTAAGGTCCGATGAGGTGATCTCCCATAATACCGGCCCATACATTGACCGAAAATCGAATCTGTGCTACACGACGTCGCACGACGACTTCTGTGTACAATACCGCTTTAGGAAAGCATTTCCGACCTCACATTGCTATATGATTTCGAGTTGTCAGGATGTACCCTACCCCTCTTAGAAGTTCTGAAACGTTTAACTGAAACACCCTGTATAATTGATGTTTCCCTCCGTATGTACACCAACATTCTGAAAAGAAGAGAAATGCCTAGTATTTCGCCATCATGCTTTGAAAAGTTATTCCCAAAGTCCGTGATTAATGGGTTTTCTGATACGACCAAGTAAAGTGAAAATTTAAGTCAGAGAGCCTAAGCACACAAATGTTAATTCGTACCAAAGAAAATGTCTTCAAGTAAATTTTTTAATGAATGGAGGTCATGAAAGCGTAGTGTTTATTTTCCTACAGTAGATCTTAACGATGGCACCAATCGTATAAACTGTTAATGCGAAAAACACCAGAAGTGCGACCCATCTCTGAGAGCTATCACGGCCAACCATATCTGGCTTTCGATCATACACTGTATAGTCGAAGCATTATAACTTCTATCATTATAAATACCTGCGGTGTTTCCAAGACCATGATCCAAGGAACGCTGCTATAGGCCACCGGAGTATGCGCCTGGTCCAGGTACATAGGATTACCGCCACCCGTCGCCAACGTCGCCTGATGTTTGCATCGGATTGGCGTCATTGGACCACTGAAAACTGGAAAAAAGTTGAATTTTCCGATGAATCACGTTTTCTGTAGTGCTGTGTGGACAGTAGATGGAGGGCACAGCGACAAATTACAAAAAGGAATCACTCCAACAGAAAAGACAGGTGGCGGAAATGTTTTGGTATGGAGGATATTGGGAATCTCTCTCTATATATATATATTAGCTCTAAACAACGCTGTGAGTGCTAAAAACTACCTACCAATTGGTGACTGATCAGGTATACTCCTTCATGACTGTCTTCCTGAATGGCAGAGGTGTGTGCAGGATAATGCATCCTACCATGTTTGCTGGAAGTGACTTCGGGCGTTACCTTGGCCGCCAAATTCTCTGAATATGAATCCTATAAAACATCTCTAAGATTAAGTGGATCAGCGTTTAAGCCTTTCACCGTGGACAATCGCCAATCTATAGACGCAATCCTGGCAACACGGTACAACATACCTCCTGCAACGTTCAGAGGCTTTACAAAGTCCATGCCTCGTCATGCGGTGGTGGTATTGGCAGCAAGAGGAGGGCAACCCACTATTAGGTAGGCGGTAATAATGTTTCGACTGTACAGTATACTTCCTTACAGAAGAGGAACGAAACGTCCCAGTTGGAACAACATGTTAACTCTGTGCTCAATAACTTGCTGGATTGGACTATGAAAAATTAATTAAAGCTGTCACCATCTAAAACCAAGATGATGATATATCATAGTAAACCATGCCATAATACACCTCCGGTTTTCAAGTTTTGACGCTGTACATGACCATTTTTGGATGAAAAATTGCCATTCTCACCACACATCCGAACCTTTCCAAAGAGTGTCCAACGGACCTTTTTTGCTAGCTCTTCTAAGAACTTATAGAACAATTTCAAATGCATCTTTACAAGCAGACATATTACTTGTGGATCTATATCTCACGTACAAAGGTTTTGTTTTGTTTTTTTTTGTTTACTATATTCTTAAAGGATATCCTCTAACTTCTTCTGATTTGACCTGTGATCCCACTGCTTATCCAAAGAATAAAAAACCGAATTGTTGGATTGAGCTACATAAAAGATAGAAAGTGAAATGGAATTCCTCCACCAAAGGAGCAGTGACTAAATGTTTTAATCTTTGATATTAAATTCACCACCTCAAAAAATAATTATGTTTGGTTTTACCCAAGCCTTCTCGCATCATACATTTTAATTGGCTGCCTTTCTATATATCATCACAGAGAACCATGGTGGAGTTGAACTAACATTTAAGGGCCGCTGTACATAAGACACATCACATGTCCACTTGACCACAAAGCGAATCATTATAAATGCTATTTCTGTAGTTGTGATCGCCGCTTTTTTCACAGATTACAAATTTTGCGATATACACGCACTAACCTTAGACCTTAGACCCCCCCCCAAGTTTTCGGGAAAAAAAACATGCAAGCCTCGCCTGAGACTAACTCAGTCTCGTTATAAAAAAAAGCCCATAAAATTCCTCTTTTCATTGACGGGATTCAAATTCAGGTCTTTTCCACCCTGCTTGGAAGGACGATGATTATCTTAACTATAGTACCCTGGAAGGCGCATGGTTTTAAATGCTTTGGGGTGAGTGCAAAAGAGTGGACTGACGTAAGAAGGAGTCGTGGGGCTGTGTCAAAACCAGGTAAAGTAATCGTTGACCCTTGTCACCAGGAAAGAAACCAATATCGAAATGGGTCTATATCTCAATTCCCATTTTTATTTTCAGGTTCAACTGAAGTTCGTAACATTATTAACGAAATTATTAATAAAAGAAAACGCGATTTCGAAAACACAGAATTTTGGAAACTAGCTTCTTATCCAAAAGTAAGTCGCGCCCTTTGGTCCCTTGCGAAAGCATTTGGGCGAAACATCTTTCTGTCCGTCATTCCATCCACCATGTTCTGAATATTTAATTGCTTCATCGTCAAAGAAGCTGGGGGAGGCATTGACGCTTGTTGTTGTTATTGCAGACCATATTGCGCTGTATATAATTGTCTCTTAATTGTGTGCGTCTTGGTCCATTTGCTGTTTCCTGGACGAAAAACCTGTTTCGGGAGAAAAAAACCATGCTGCCTTCGCCCGAAACGTATTAACTCAGCCGCGTTGTGAAAAAGGCCCATAAAATTCCTAACGTCACTGACGAGATTCGAATTCAGAAGCTACAGGTGAAAACCTGACTAGTCCTTAAATTTTGCACACCAGTGTAGAAGTAGCAGTAGTATTAGTAGAGCAAATGATACAAGAAAGCAAGTGTATAAAGCATCAACCTGTTATTCTTTTCATTGATTTAAGATTTTGAGTTCTTGATTACTAGAAAGAGTAATGATATTTGGTATATTGAGGGTCTAACGGTTCTTGGGATTTCTCCCATCTCAGCGTATGTTCCCTGTATCGGTCGAGCCAGAGATTTAAAAGTGTGTGGGATATGTACTACGTTGCGCCCATTGTTCATCCGGCCTGTTAGCCGCGGGGGACCTAGTGGGGCCCGATGTTACCAATACCAGCCACGGGAAGGCCTGCCGGGTATTACCAGTGATTGAATCAGTTCTCTGGCAGGTCCTGCCACCTACTTATCCGGGATTTCAGTGGCTAAGACCAAAATAAATAAATTAAAATTAGAAAAATAAATAGTCGCGAGGATGTTCTATTGCGAATTTGGGGTTTTACTGATCAGGCAAGAATTTTGGCGTGGCCTAAAATTTTTATGTAGGACTATTCGCTGTGGAAAGTGACAGATTTGGGTGGGAGGACAGAAGGCTGGGGGGAAATAGGAAGCAGAGGGGTCGATAGTGAAGGTGAAACCCCCCATTTTTCAGTGGGACGTGCCCATGCCTCACCAGAGGGAAATAGGGTTGGCAAAGGGAAAGGAGACATGTGTCTCCCCCGCCAGGGATTAGGGTTTTAAAGAGATCTCGCAGGTGCGAGATTTGATAGCCAGATGCCACTCTAGTTCTGATGTCATTCCAGTTTTCATCATTTTCAGCAACTTCGTTGTGGCGCGTTTGTATCAACTCAGAGATGGTTGGCTGCAGGATTCTTGCTTTGGTCTCTCCCAGGAGGAGTAGCCCTGCGCAGGTCTCTTGAGTTTCAAATGGCGTGTCTATTTCTTCATGCTGAGATTTTATTCTTTTGCTCTTGCTTTTGACTCTTCTGTGTCTGTCCTTTACATTTAGTTTGTCCATGACATTTGGTTTGTGTTATATCTATTGGGTGTTATTGTCCTCCCGAGGATCGGGTTGCATTGTGATAATTGTTTTCCTTCTTGTGAATAATTCTATTGTGAAGTTAGTTAGTGCCGTGTGCTCTTCCTGAGTGTCCAAAAGTCGGGACTCTTGGTGAATTGGGTTGTACTGAATTCTTACAATAAGACTCGCTCTTATATCTTCATAGTTATTGCAGTCATTCATGACGTGACTCCAAGTCTCTGGTTGTCCACATGGACAATTCCTGTCTTCTATTATCCATGCTGGTGCTTTTGGGTACATTTTGTTAATAGGGAAAGAAATTTATGTGTTATTGCTCCTTTAGTGGTGTCATTCCACCTTGTCTGCCAAATGTGAGTTAGGTGTGCATCAACTCTTTTTTGCCCTTGCTTCCAATCATTCGTAACATTGAGGGTTGTTAAGCCGTTAGTTGTGATTGGTATTGCCTTTTAGTAATAATGCATTAATCCAGTTCGTACTACCTCTAAGTCAAGGGGCAGTGCACCAGCAATGACCTGAAGCGCCGCCGTAATAATTGTACTCCTTGCCCTAGTGATGGTTAGTAGTATGTTCCTTTGTATTGTTTCTAGTATTTTCCTATTTGTTGCTGTGCTGGTCTTCGTCATCCATTCGGGTGGGACGTAGATAATTGCCGGTATAAATAAGGCTTTATAATATAAGTAAAGGGTGATCTTGTTTAGTTTCCAGTCCTTTCGCGTTATTCTTAATATGAGTCCTGTTTATTTGCGTATTTTCTTCCTGGGGTAATTTAGATGGCGTTTAAATGAGAGATTGCTATCTATAATTATTCCGAGGTACTTTACCTGGTTGGCTAGTCTGACAGTGGTACCTTCTATTTTGATTTGTGGCGGCCTGTTTAATTTTAGCTTTCCTCTAAGAAGGACACAGCTGGTCTTTTCCGGTGATATTTTTAGATTATTCATTTTGGCCCGCTCCTGAAGAGTTTGTAGTGCTTTATTTGCTTGTTTTTCCATGTTTGCTCTTGAGTCCGCTGCTGTGGATAAGATCAAATCATCAGCAAAGGCCTGTGCCTCCGCGTCGCCCAGGTCCTTGCAGAGAAAGTCATCAAGAACAATGTTCCACAGGAGTGGCCCCAGGACCGATACCTGGGGGCAGCCCCTGCGGACAAGACGGGTGAGGCTAGCATAAGACGTGAGGATCTGCACTTCCCTGTTCGTGAGATAGGATTTTAGGCTGTCATAAAGATTTTGAGGCAAAGAAGCTGCACGGAGCCTTGCCAGGCCCCTCAGCCAACAGAGGGTGTCGAACGCCCCAGCAAAGTCCATTGCAATCACTAGAAAATACTTGCTAGTGCGTTATGGAGAAGATCCAGAATCGCATCTGTGGTCGAAGAACCCTGTTTAAAGCCGTATTTTTTTGGAGTGCTGAGATTTGCTTGTTTGTGTGTAGTAGTATTCGATTCTCTTGTGCAATAGCCTTTCGTAAATCTTGCTAACAGTCGATAGCAGGGCTATCGGTCTATACAATGTTGGTAACTCCAGTGGTTTTGTTGGGCTTTTTAGTATCAATTTTAGTATAGCTGTCTTCCATTGAGTTGGGAAGTGGCCTTGTGCCAAGCAGCAGTTATACTGTCGCAGAAGGAGTTGGGGAACATATTCTGCTGTCTTTTAAATCATTTCTGGTTCTATTAGATCTCAACCTGGACATCGCTTGTTTTTTTTTGTTCTGCTCGTCGCCTCTTCTATCTCTTCCAGGGTGAATGGTGGTTTTCTTTGGGTGTTTGCATATTGCGCATTTGTTTGGCACATTTCTGTCTGCTCCAATGTCATATCTGTTGGCGGTTCCTGTATGATTGTTGCAAGTATTTTTTTTTACTGAGTCTTTCCATGTTGTAGTCATCGTACCTTGAGGCGTTTTGGTTGCCGTTGTTATTTCGCCTCTGGGGAGCCTACTGGTTGTGATTTTGTACACCACTCCCCAGGGGTAAGTGTTTCCTCTTGTTTGGACAAAGTTATGTCTACTTTCTCTTTTTCTCTTTTTTATTTAGTTTGTGTACTGGTTTCTGAGTTTAAGATATCGGTTTCTCAATTCCACGACTTCCGCTGCTGGCCACGTTCTTCTTGCACTTTGGATTCTTTTCATTTGCCTTGTACTATCTTTCTCAGTATTTGGAGCTCTGGTGTCCACCATGGTGTTGGTCTGGTGATGGGTACTCTTCTCTTCATGGCTACTTCGGCCCCCGTGGTAATCATTTCGATCACTTCTCTTTGCAGTGTTTCTGGGTTTTCTACCTCAGGAGCCAGATTTCAGTGCGTTTCCATGTAAAGCTGCTCCTGGTTACGAAGATTCTCTTTAAATATGTCCCAGTTAGCTTTGTGAACACTGAATCTATTCTGCATTTGCCTTATTATCGGTGTTCTTTGTAGGTTTCTTTTTATGGAGTATGTAATTGTCCTATGGTCAGATGTTGACCAATCACTTTGGACTGTCCAGGCCGTGATAGAGTCCTCTATATTTCTTGTTACCATATTTGCGTCTATGGTTGCCGCCCAAGTCTTGTTGCAGAATGTTGGGAGACAGAAGAGTTGGTTAATAACAGTGAATATCGAGTTTATTAGGAAGTCTTCAACTTCTGTCCATTAGCCGTTCCACTGCGGTCGGGGGTGCGGCTATGGCACAGTGGTGATCTGCCGTTCACATCTGTCCCAATAATTATCTTCTGTCCGGCTATGATTGATTGTACGTTCTCTAAGTACGCTGTGACAAAGTCAATTTCCATGCCAGGTGTACAGTAGAGAGCCATGACGTAAATGGTTCCAATCGAGGTTCCAATCTGCTTCTTTCTGATCTGCTCGACCACTGCCCGAGCACGCTGCACATTAAGCTGTTGTATTTTTAGAATCCCGGTGGTGAGAGTAATGGTACTGATAAGATTAATTGGATTATTTTAATTTTGGAAGCTATTCATTGGTTAAAGAAGCTCTGCTGTAATCTTTTCCAAACAACCTATCGCCCATGAATTCCACCATTCATGGTTGACGAATCAATTTAGATGTACAGGAGATCGGTTCGCTATATCTGAGGATCCAGTTAGTTTCTGCAGAGAAACTAACTGGTGGTGAGAGTAATGGTACTGATAAGATTAATTGGATTATTTTAATTTTGGAAGCTACTCATTGGTTAAAGAAGCTCTGCTGTAATCTTTTCCAAACAACCTATCGCCCATGAATTCCACCATTCATGGTTGACGAATCAATTTAGATGTACAGGAGATCGGTTCGCTATATCTGAGGATCCAGTTAGTTTCTGCAGAGCAAGGAGCATTACTTTCAAATCCTTAACAAACCTAAGGTAATACTTTTTGTGAAAGGACTATTTGTCGTACGTAATTGTCCCTTCACACACAACAGCCTATCGAAATTTTAAACTTGCGTCCTAACAAGAGATCTGTTTCGCAAGCGCTGAAAAAGAAAAATAAGGACACAGGAACTGTGATCCCGAATGGCTGGTCTCCGTCACTGTAACCGACAAAAGTTCTTTTTATTTTAGAAATACTGTTTGACTAATGAAACTTATTTCATCTGAGCTGTTATGTTAATTTTTGTCTTTTCATGCGAGCTGTTATGTAAAAGATGAAGTATCTTTGATGTCAACCCTCTAATTGACAAAAGAATGAAGTATCTTTCGATACTGGAGTGGAATTTCTTATAATTTCCAACCCCAGTACCAAAAGTAGACTTACAGATATGTCGCAAAACCCCAAAATCCATGAACAGCTAAAGCCCAAAATCCATGAATTGCTAAAGCCCAAAATCCATTATGTGGAATTAATTGAGAATTATTAAGCAATGAATCCAGCATATAAAAATAATTTCTTAACAAAGCAGTCAAAGCAGTATTTATACAGCGTCAAAATCAGCATAAATGCTCCAAAATAACACATATACACGTGAATATTTAATGTGCACTCTCACAAACAAAAAAATACAGAAACAATATTGCGCTGATAAAGCTTTTAATAACGTCCCCTTAATGGAATTCAAAAAGGCAGAACCAATTGTTATAACCACAATTCTGAAGAGTACAAAGAGAACTACATTTGTCTGGAAACAAAAATTTGTCTCAAAGATTGCAGATTTGGTAATTTGAGAAGAATTCATCCAATTTTCTCAATTCAACAAAATGTCCGTTAACCACAAAGTCATAAATTCTGAAAGAAAATAACTCTTTCTTTCGGCTATCCTGAAAATCTGTTCTGGCCTTGGCAAAACAGAAACATGAATCTAAAGATGAAAATTTCCTGAAAACTTTATACGCCCGCAATTTTTTATAAATCAAAAGTGTTTAAGACTTAATCCACCATCGCCTAGAATGTGAAGAAATCGCACGAGAAATAGCATTAGAAGCAATGATTTTTGAACAATTCGTCAAAGAATATTTGTATCCAAATGAATCTTCCATGGACACAGTAAATAAGTATTGAGTTGCCAATGTTTATAATATATATAATTGATATTTACAACATCGTCTTTATTTTTTAATAAGGAGCTAATCTAGTAAATTATTATTCTCCAAGGATTATAATCGGACTGAAAGTGGTGAAATACCAGACAGTAAACCTGTATAAATCACACAATTCGAAATTTTTCAGCTCATTTCACGTACCATCTCTACCAACAAATTGAAATTGCACATTACCACAACTTTGCTGACTGTCACACAATAAAATCCATAGCATTAAATCATCAATAACTCGTAAAAACTCTGGTGAAGCAAAAACGTGACAAAAACCAATAACGAAATTGATTATAGTTGAGCTTCAACCAGAAGTCGAACTTCAACTGATTAAAAGCTACCACACCATAATATAAACCATTAGCTATTTAAAACTTGTAACCAAAACCCTTAACGCCTTTTACCTCTACTTTGGACACGAGGGAGCTGACTGATTTTGAAATAAATATGGAAATTAAGAAAATTTAGAAGTCTAAAGTAAAGCATTAACTGGAGTTGTGAATAAATCTTCATAAAAAGAGACCTTACCTAAAAACACAAGCCTTGAAATAGTCAAGGATGCAAAGACAAAAAAATTAAAACAAACAGCACAACAAGATAACCCCGTATGACTAGATAAGAAGCACGACAAGAGAGAGAGAGAGAAAGAGAGAGAAATCGGAACAAGCAGCTGTTTTGCATAGCGCGCCATCTGCGTTCCAAGTATGTTTATTTTCTGAATAAACTTTTGTCTCAATGTTAAAGGAACCAGCTATATACGAAGGGGGGTTTCAGCATCGCAATGCTACTACGTTCATCAATCATCAGAGGCCTGTGACCAACATTTCTAGTTATGTGGGCTTTTAAAAGACGTGTTTGAAAATAACTATCAAAAAGTATCCAACAACATTTTATATGGAGATTATGAAAGACGTTTTAGTACCTTCCATAAATATTATTGTATGAATTTATATAAAAGTAAAATATTATAATTAAATATCTAATTTCCTGTACTTTTTAAATACCCTTTTAATACAGTCTATAATCAATGTGTTATTTCAAATTTACAGAATCTATTCAACCTGAAAACTATAATAAAACCAAACACATCAGTTTGAAACATATTTTCTTTAATTGAATTATTATATCGATATAATCTTATGAAAAACAGAGAGAGAGAGTGAGAGAGAGAGAGAGAGAGAGAGAGAGAGAGGCTGCGTCTTTATCTCTTATTTAATGGCCAATATTATTAATATTGCTCCGCGTACAGAGAATAATCAAGAGAAAGTATGGAAGAAAAAATTAAGAAGTTGAATCACTCATAAAATTGCTCAACCAAAGTTTCATCCACTGTACTCAGTCAGAGAGCGGTTCTTGGTCAGCATAAAAGCCAGTAGAATAATGATATGGTCTTGATAAAAACTGATCCATTAGCATCAACTGTATCAAAATGACATCAGGTGTAGCTTATTCCTAAGATGATGAATGCAATGCAATTTCATAACCTCCTCTTGCTCTTCCCAATCCGTCCCACATTAGCCCATAAACAAATACGCTTAAGCAGTTCTCTGATGATCGATATCGGCAGTCAAAGATTAACTTATTATAAGTCAAAATGACCTCGATATTGTTCGCTGCTTCCCCTACACGAAGGTCTTCAATGAAATAGAGAATACTCGTATTTGATAATGGTTAATTTATAGTCCAAAATGACTCAATGGTCTTTGACTTGGTTTAATTGTTGTCTCCATATTGATTATCTTTTACAAAAGAACCAGCTATTGTGTTTACATCCTGGGAATATCATGTAGAAAAATCCATAGTAATAAAATTTCAAACAGTAGGTAAGACCGAGAGAAAGGTCACTACATGCTGGTCATCCTCAGTAAACGATTTATGGCTGCTTCCATGGATGAAAGATTCCACTCAAAGATGCCATGTTATGAACTCATTTCCATTAAAGTCTTTTCCAGTAATACAAATAGGATACAGATTTGAAAAACGAATTAATAATGCCACACTACATGTCACATGATAAAAAGTTTTATTGAAATATCGCAATTAAATTGAAAACACCTCAAAACCAACACAAACAAATTTGGCAACATTTCAAGATTACATTGATCCCCGTCAACAGGCTTGTTGGAGTAGCTTATGGACTGAATTCGAAGGGAGGTACACAAATAGTTCGTGTACTTCCTTGTACGATGCAGATACCAAAAGGTCCCAAATCTTCCCAAATAGGTGGTTGATAAACAAAATCAAAAACGAATGTTTGGTCTTTAATTTTATGAGAGGAAAGGTACAAAATTATTGAAAGAAAAGGCCATTAGCTCTTCCTCTGATCCAAACTGCTTTAAATTGAGTTATATTTCATATTCAGTTTAATTAGAACTGGAGATGAGGTACACTTTTTGTCTACATGCCAAAATTTTAGCATTTAGCATGGAAACCAAGTTTTAATAAACTTCCACAAAAGCAGAATCGCAAAAGTATAATATATTCTGGTAAACCTACAAACTATACATTTTCTTTTATTTTAAAATAAAAATAAATCAATGAAACGTTTAAATAAGAGTTCCAAAAATTCCTGATGTTTATGGTGTCTCATTAAGTCACTGTAAATTTTATGGTCTTTTAACTGATATGTTGGTCTGATGATAGTATCCGGAAATGCCACCTTTGTATCAAATTTATTGTAATCAGGTCAGACACTCACTGGACTTTAGAAAACTTTTTCAATTGGCATCAACAGATAATTAAGCGCACGGTATGCAAAGGTTATTAAGCAACGTTTAATAGTTTAATAGATCACATTGAAGAAATTAAAGCATATGAAGAAACCGCGTGGAGTATTATTAAGTTTTAATGACAGATCATTGATCATGGCATCGGGTAATAACAGACCAAGGGAAGTGGCTTCAGAACCCAGTAAGGTGTGGGAAACAGCTTCCTTTATCAGCACCTGATGGCGAATTTGACAAGCACGTGTGCGTCCAAACCCAGGTTCTTGGATACCATACAAATGCATTTAACAGAAGCCGACGCTAAATAACTGAGTCAAGGTCTCTGGACAGATCGCTTTCAATTTCAAATTTTGAATACATCTTGACAGATGCATTCATTTTCATTGACGCGTATCAACAAAAGTTAAGGTACCTGTATCGGGTTAAAGCATGTAGGGGGTTTCTTGCGATAATAGTATCGAATATTTTTTGAGATAGAATTTCTTTGGTCTATAGTTTTGGATCAATAGACCATTTTTCATCAAGGCTTTATTATTAAAGTCTCTTTCATTCGGGATGGAATAAATTCTACCCGAGATGTGATAAAGCAGGTATCGCCCAACTTAAACAGCAATATTGCGTGAATTTAAAATATTTCTTTCGTGGGTTCTTTGCCTGGTCATTTTGAAGATTTTGTTATCCTCTGTGATGAAACCATGTTCCAGGGCGGATGATCAGTCCTATAAAACACTAGATTTAATAGAATTTATATTTCACTTGCACTTCTTAGGTATTAGAAAATTAATTTGCTGAAGAGAAACAATCTTTAACCGATTTTGAGGAATGACATCTTATTTTATTCTTTCAGTGAATTCTATTCTAAAGAAAACAAGCAAACAGAGAGGGAAATTATTATTTCAAGGAACCTTTTGCTTTCGTTCGCTTACAATTCAGTTATGAACTATTGAACATGCAATTATACAGTGAGAAAAGTCCATGTGTTGTTCCAATCGACTTCTTCCCTCTATGGTGATATTTTTCGACTTTTTTTTAACCAAAGCATGCAAAGCTGCAAATGAAAATCTTGCATTTTTCTTTTCATAATCCAGCATGTCTGTATATCACTTTAGAAGAATTACAACCATTAATTTTAGAAAGTACATTATAATTAATCGTATTTAGTCATCGTGTGGGCTTCACCCATGGTCAACTGAAATGCGTCAAGCCATCATTGAAACAAAAACAAATATTTATTCCAAGCCGAACTGTGTGTTGATAAAAAATTCAAACTTTAAATATTTCATTTTATAATTTCAAGTTATACTATTATTACTATTATAATATTACGTGTACTATTTGAAAATTTTACAGAAAGTCCTGAATTCTCAAACTTATAACATAAATATTCTTCATCAAAATCGCGAGACCCACAATTAATCCGTTTAACCAACCTTCCAAAGGGTAATATTTCGAAGGTGTCATGTTGTGTGAGACAGATTTAAGCGCAGACCGTTCTATCCATAGAAAAGTCCATCCAATCTACTCTTTATCATCCTTGGCAACTTCTTAAACGCTCCCCTGAAGTCTTTACGCAGTATTGCATAGATAAAAGGATTCACAGCCGAAGCTACAAACATAGAAATTGTGGCAAAATAACTTCCTAAATCAGAAAGGCCATCATTGCCAACGAAGGCTTTGGCAATCTTTACAAAACTGTATGGCCCGCAGAGGATAAAGAAAGCTGCAATTACAACGAACATACTGGTGACCGTCTTAGATCCCCCTTGTTTAGCCTGTTGGGCTGCACTGATCCTGGAAGTCACAGTTCTAATTTGATCCTTTTTGTTAACAGATGGAATCACAGCATTCGCTTTCAATTTGCTTGCAGACAAAATAATTCGTAGGTTGCAGAGGGCGTTAATTGTAGAAGGAATTCCAAAGCAGCAAGTAAAACACCCCATTATATAACGATCAATGATAATACTGCGATCCCATTCGACAGTGCACACTGCTTCCCAGTAGTCGTAAGTACTCCAATCTTTTATCATAGGAACGAAGCCCACAACTAATCCCTGTAGCCAAGCATAAGATATCATCCAGAGCAGTTTTCGTAAAGTAATCTTCTGGGGATAGTGAAGAGGTTGAAGAACAGCAAATCCACGATCAATGCTGATGTAACACAGCGTCAAAGATGAGACTGTGGCGAAGCAGAAACTGAACATTAAGTTAATGCCGCACATAAATTTTCCCATAACCCAATCGTCGAAGACAACAGACACTGCTGACGGTATCATCACTACTGCTCCAGTAAAAAAATCCGTAATGGCCAAATTAACGATTAAGACGTTTCCAACTTGCATGCGTAAGCGTTCATCCCAATAGGAGACCAACACCACAGCAAGATTACCCACCATCGCTGCCAAAGCAGTAATAATTATGAAGAAAGCTCCGACTATAATCTCCACGAGACTGCGATGGTCCTCTTTATCCATTTGGATTGTGGACAAGTTGCGGGATACGTTGACCACGAGATCCATCTGATCTGTTTCTGAAAAGATAAATTTTGATCATGTTAAAACTCCATTTATGGTAACGAAAAAGATATAAGTTCACAAACAATTAATAACTTTGATTTTGTTGTTGTTGTTGTCCCAGTAGCTCTGAGCATATAGCCACACTTATTTTATTTATATTAATCTTTATCTGATTATCATTTAAAACTTTATCTAACCCTCATAATCATTTAAATTTTTTAAAACCAAATGATTAATAAACTTGAACGTTGTTTCTAAAAATTCAAAAACGTTTGGTTATAATGGACATTGATATTATTTCTAGTCGCTTGTAAGGGACCAAGTGAAACGAAACTGAATAATTGCTTTAAGCGCCAAAACTTTGAGTTAGTTCATGATGACCCTGTAAAAGGTCACAACATTCTGATAATTCTCTGCCAACGAAAATTATGGCTCTTTCCAAGGGCAAATTATTCGCTGCACTTACAGAAGCCTTCTCAGATTACGTTGCACCGTACGTGGTATAAACTCTGACTCCGAGTTCAGAAATTCTGCACGTTATCAATGATCATTAATTCTCAAAGATAGAAACTTTGTCAGGATTATTCCAACAGGGTATCATATTGCGATGCCCAACTGGAAATTATCTTTCGATACTTCACCGAAGTCAAAAAAAGATGGACATTCAAAATAGGGACATGCAAACGGCGGCTTGGATTTAGTCATGATGCAACCAACGCTTCAACAGAACTGAATGAATGAAAGACAAAACAGAGAGAAAGAGAATGTAGATCAAAGAAAGATCATTGAAAACAAAGAACGCTTTTTGGGAGAGTATCCCCCATATGATGAGAAGAAGGAATGATTGACGAAGTAGAAGTTTCCCTAAGGATTCAGAAAGCTGCATTCGGCTGGGGTTATTTATCTCTAGTTAAAAGGATTTCAATGAATCACATTCGTTTGCCCGAAATCAGATCGAAAAATTCCTCTTTGGACAAGATTTTCAAATTAGTTTTGTGAAAGAATGTGTTTATCGAGACTTACAATTCAAAATAATCACAATTTAAATCCTCTAAATATTTATCAGTAATCAACGGTTACTCACTTCTGAATTTACCATCTAAGTAAGCGTCCCCTAGAAGAATATTCGGAGACGGGTTAATTCTCGAAGTCCGTGAACCCACACCAAAAATTTCAAACAAGATTGTCCCAATCTTCTTGCAAATGTTTCTTGTGAAGTCCTGCTCCTTTCAGTAAATCTCTCCTTGACGTCATCTGTAAACAAAATATTCCACAGACATCGTCATGCGCGATAGCTTGCGATATATTCAATATTCAGCGCATTGCTCACCCCTCCTATTTATACATCTGATTTTAGTTCTGATGAATGATGTGTTCCGTTTGTGGATTCTGGTAAAGGATTCAATTTTCTGCTCGATGACAGGTTGACATTGTATTTAGATGCAGATGTCATCAATACGAAGGAACCTGGTTTGATCTTTATGCAAGTGGACTTCTTTTGAATATATAAACAAAGGAGCAATGAACGTAAATTTTTCAGTTATTTTATATTTCTCCTTTGAAACGTTTAGTGCTTGATTTTATCCATTATCCCCTGTCCATTATCTATTATCATATTCATTATCCCCTGTATGCATCAGGCTCTTTAATTGCGCATCATATTTTATGTTATGGCTTTGGACACAGCCTTTTAGGTAACCCTGCAACCAGTTATTAAAAAGGTTGAAATCCGGACTGTTAATCGGTCAACTTAGTTTCAAAATCTCTGCTGATGTTTCTTCTGCCAAATATTCTCTTAATCATGCAACAAGAGTACAGCGAATGTATTAGGGAGTCCTCATCCACTTAAAAGAACACCTTGTACAACATTCTCTCAGTTTCAAGTTCGAAATAACTATATTTTCTGATATATCCCCGTCCATTTGCACCCTCACGAGTAGCAGAGTGAATATACGCACAGTCCTCCATACACCGGATGGAAAAGACCTGAGTTTCAATCCAGTCAATGACGCGCGGAATTTTTATAGGCATTTTTCATAACACATCTGAGTTAGTCGGTCTCAAGTGAGGTGGTATCTGAATAAGACAGTTTTATTTCCCCGAAACTCGGTTTTTCTGTCCAGCAGACAAAAAATCGACCACAGAACACACGCAATTTACATATTATACACCGATGAGCCAAAACATGATGACCACGTTGGTCCTCCACGTGCATTCAAAACAGCTCGTACCCGGCGAAGCATGGACGCTACAAGATTTCTAAATGTCTCTTGTGGTATCTGGTACCAACACATAACCAGCAGATCCTTTAACTCCTGTAAGGTCCGTGGTTGAGATGCTGCAGATCACAGTTGCTATTCCAACACAAACCACAGATGCTCAATTGGATTAATGTCTGGGGAATTTGGAGGCCAGGGCAATACCTGAAAGTCTTCCTCATGTTCCCCGAACCAGTCTCGAATAATCCGGGCGGTATGGTATGTAACTGAAATTGTTTATTCTATGTACCAAATAGGAGTGATATCAAGTTAAAACATGTGCATGAATAGTGACCCAGTTCTTTTCTGTAAATATTTTTACAAAAATTGAAACATATACGTATATTTTAATGATTGTCAGTTATTCAGAAATGGTAACTCTTTTCAGATTATGAGGAGAACCAACATTGAAAAGCTGAGGAGTCTATATATGAATTGCTGAGACCTGCACTATAACGAGATTTCGTTTTAAGAATTTGTACATTTTTTACTTCTTCTCGCTTTGATTCTGACAGACACAAAGTACGTCTCATTTTACGATGATTATTTTAATACGAATTATAATATGAATTTAATATTACTACGTTTTATTATATTATTTATTATATTTTATTATATGAATTTTAACGTAATTTATTTATAACCTCCATATTGTGAATAAATGCGTTCTGTGCATGTATGTTCTTTGGTCAGTTCTTCTTATGTTCTTCTGTGATATTCTTTGGTAACTCAAGGTCCAATTGCAAGTTTCCCTCCCATATTTGTTAAATTCCTCTCCACGCCCATAATGGACCTTCCTGGTATATACTTTAAATAAGCGTACTTCTAAACTGGAGCAGCGCTTTTATTTAGCTTAGTGCAATACCAATGCAACTCGTTTAGTGGAGGTACTTCACCACGAGTTTTCACTTTTCACTGATGCGAAGGTTAGGAATAAAATGCCCAATAAACAATCTGTTTATTGGGTGGGTTTGTTCATAATATTCGTTTTATTCATAATCTTTATATTCATTGTTTTCCATGTTCGTGTTTTCCCAATGACCTGACGAATGTCTTCGACATGGTGAGCCTTTGTATTTTCTGCCAAGTGCAAGAACAATGCTTTAGTGGAACTACATTCAATAGACATTTTGACCACTAATGACAAAATCTCAAAGGAGTATTTTTATTTAAAAATCACGTTGTACAATGCCAAGTCAGAATAACATTAATAACGGTGAAACGGGTTTCATATGCACTACCCTCCAAAAAGTCCAAAAACTCCGGAAACTCCAGTTTTCATATTCCATAAGACCATCCTGGAAAAACAACTGACTTAGACCGTGTATAAGAAAGTTCTATGAGCCGCGCGAGTTAAGTGTTTTCGTTGTGGCACACAAATCCGATCTAATTGTCTTCGAAAGTTATTGAGAGGGAGTAATTGTCGGATCCCACATTGCTCACCCTCTTCGATTCATATAATTACTGACAGCCTGTCTGGATATAGAGTCTATATCCAAATTCGATGACGTTATCTTGAAATGGAAATGTAACTGTACCTTCATCATCAAGAATGCAGAGGAAGATTGCTGAAGCCCACTCCACTGGACTAAAAGTTACTGGTAAGTGCAACACAAGGGCAGGTTACTGCTGTGGATAAAGGGATGGTTAAATGGAAGAAGACAGAGTGGTTATCAATGGGCACTGCTCTTCTTGGATTGATGTTATTTGTGGAGTCCTCTAAGGTTCAGCGCTAGACCCTTTGTTGTTTTCAATATTTATGAATGATATTAATGATGGTATATCAGGCTTAATGTCTAAGTTTGCAGGTGATACAAAGGTTGGCACGGTGGTTAACGACAGTCGTCAGGGTGATCTAGGAAAATTAGGTCGATGGGCTGAGAAATGGCAGATGAATTTTAACGTTGACAAATGCTAGGTAGTGGGTAGTGCACGTGGGTTGCAGTAACCCCAGAGTAACGTATCAACTATGTGGTACTACACTTAGGGTGGTAGAGAATGAAAAAGACCTGGGAGTAATTGTGCAGTCAGGCATGAAATTCTCTGAGTACTGCGGACATGCTACCAAGACACGGAAATAGCAGATGGAGATTTACGGGTGAGTCATGATTTAATCCGTTGTGGAACCTGGGGAATGTTTTCCAAGGTCGACCTGGTGACTAATCCTACCTCACCTGGTGATTCTTTTCTTTGTGGTCGATGTAAGGAGTGCACCGATCTTAAATTACAATTTGGTGTACTGATGGAACAATTTGAGTCCCTGAAAAGACGAGTGCTTGCCCTCGAAAATAATGCATCTGGGAGCTCGTCAGGAACTCAAAACTCCAGCAATCTACCAAGTGATGCACACCCGACTCGAGCCTCAAAACAGAAAAACCAAGTGCAAACTACTCTGGTTAAAAAGGACATTGTTTTATTAGGAGACTCCATTGTCGGGGAAACGGGGAATATTTTTTGTAATAAGGATAGGTGGAGCAGAACCAGGGTATGTCTGCCGGGAGAAACTGTTGATGATGTCACCAACAGATTGTCAGATTTTAAAGGGGGTAAAGAAAATATTATTATTCATGTGGGGACAAATGATATTAAACGTACACGATCTGACGATTTGTTGGAAAAATACAGGACCATGCTGAGGAAATGCCACAAGCTAGGCCACAATGTCTATGTGTCTGCAATTCTGCCCAGACACGATAGGAGGGATTATATGTTAAGAGCCTTGTGGATTAACTCAAGACTTGAAGGAATCTGCAAGGCTTTAAGGGGTAAATTTCTATCAGCATGGCCCACACTTGTAGGTAGAAGGGATTTGTTTTGTAGAGACGGGATACACTTAAACAAAGGTGGTGCAAAAGTTTTTGCCAGTATTATTGAGGATACCTTAAAGGTTCTGGGAAACTGCTAGTTAGGGGGGATGTGGGTAATACTGACACGCGTTTATCTGATAATATTGGTCAATGTAATTCTTGCACATACCTTAAGAGTTCTTATCTGTTACCCCAACTGGACGTATTATCTAGATGTTCTGGGGGCAGAAACGTTTCATGTGAGCGGGTAGCTAATATCAGGAAAGAGAGCCTAAAAAACTTCAAGGGTTGTGTTAAGGTTGTTAAATATACAAGAACAGTAAATCTTAATTGTTTATACAGTAACGTTAGAAGTGTCGTCAATAAAATGAGCGAATTCGAACTGCTGGTTAAAACAAGTAACGCGGACATAATAGGGCTTACAGAGACGTGGTGCCACCCGGAAATTGGGGATGACAAGTTTCAGTACGGCTTGTATAATGTATTTAGGAAGGATAGGTTAGATAGAAGGGGTGGTGGGGTAATGCTTCTTATCAGAAGCAGCCTGAGTGCGACGATAGCTTTCCCGGATTCAGACATTTCACATGCTAGTATAGAGTCTGTATGGTGTGAGATAGTTGGAAACAAAGGTATAATGCGAGTAGGAGTAATCTACAGACCAGGTGATTGTGAAGATTATGACAAAAGCCTCTACATGCAAATGGAATGGGCAAGTAAGCGTCAATGCCTTATTATGGGTGATTTCAATTTGCCTCTAATTGATTGGAGTAAATGGGAAGGAAACTCGACATGGGGAACAAAATTTTTAAATCAACTAGATGACTGTTATTTGTATCAACATGTCAGGGAAAGTACTAGAGAAAAGAATATCCTAGACCTCATCATCACACATGAATCAGATGACACAACAAGGCTGACAGTAGAGGAACCAGTAGCAGGAAGTGATCACGGAGTTCTACGGTGGATGATCACGAGAGAGGTAGCAGAAGTAAAAGGCAAAGGAATGGGTTTTAATTTCAGAAAAGGAAATTACGATGCCTTAAGGTACTACATGGCCTCTATTAACTGGGTAGATATCGCGCTGAGAATGAATACAATTGAACTGTGGTACGCTTTTAAAACATTAATCACAGATGCCTTGAATGCGTATATACCATTAAAAAAATACTCCACGAGGAGGGTTCCAAGTTGGATGAATAGTGAAGTTGCCACATTACTTGAGCAGAAAAAGGTGGCATGGAAAGGTTACAGAGCAATAAAAAGTACTGAAGCCTATAACAGCTACAAGGTGATGTGTAATAGAGCTACAGAAAAGGTTCGACAGGCAAAGGCAGTTTATGAGAAATCACTAGCAAACAGAGCAAAGAGGGGGGATAAAGAATTCTTCACATATATAAATGCCAAGAAGAGCAGGACAAACCAGATCGGACCTTTACGTAAGGGAAAGGGGATAGTAATAAATACACCAGCTGCCGTTGCAGATGAACTCAACAGTTATTTTGCATCGATATTTACAAATGAAAAACCTTTTGTGGCAATGGGAAATTGTGGGAGCGAAGTTAAAAAATATGTAATTAATGATGTTGAAATTTCTCAAGATTATTTAATGAAAAAGCTTTCAAGCCTACAGACCAGTAAGGCTCCTGGAGTTGATGGAATATACCCTATAATCTTAAGAGAGGCGGCAAGTGAGTGCATTAAACCATTGAGGCTAATTATGCGAGCATCATTAGACTCTGGGGAGATTCCCTTGGATTGGAAAAGTGCAAATGTATCTCCCATGCATAAGGGTGGCTCTAAGAGTGAAGTGGGAAATTATCGACCTGTCAGTCTGACTTCAGTAGTAGGGAAAATCATGGAAGCAATGATCAAGGGTGGAATTCAGGATCATTTGGATTGAATTGAAATTCTCAAGGATACTCAGCATGGTTTTGTAAAGGGAAAATCATGTTTAACAAATCTGGTTCGCTATTTCGAAAGGGTCACTCATGAGCTGGATTTAGGGAATAATTTCGACATTGTTTATTTAGATTTCAGCAAAGCTTTTGACTCAGTCCCACATGAGCGGTTGCTTTATAAGCTAGAACAGGTTGGAATCACTAGGAAAATCCTTAGATGGATAGAAGGATGGCTTCAGGGCAGGAGGCAGAGGGTTGTGATAAATGGCTATTCCTCAGATTGGGTTGATGTAAGAAGTGGGGTTCCCCAAGGATCAGTATTAGGACCACTGTTGTTTTTAATTTTCATAAACGATATCGATGAAGGGATAGAGGGCGTGATGTCTAAATTTGCAGATGATGTTAAAATTGGTAGAGTAGTTAATGATCACTGTCAAGCTGAGCGTCTTCAGAGAGACCTAGATAGACTTCAGGAATGGTCAGAAAAATGGCAGCTGTGCTTTAATCCAACAAAGTGTAAGGTATTACACCTGGGAAACAGTAATCCCAAAATAACGTATTCACTTGGTGGAGTTCAACTAAATCCAGTACTGGAGGAAAGGGACTTGGGTGTTACGATACGGTCAGACATGAAATTCTCTGAGCATTGTAAACAGGTTGCAAGGAAGGCCCATGGTGTCCTATCGATGATCTATCGAACTTTTGCAAGTAGAGATAGGGACGTGATAATCCCATTATATAAGGCTTTTGTTAGACCACACTTGGAATACTGTGTTCAAGTATGGAGACTGCACCTAAAGAAAGACATCGAGCTTCTTGAAAGGGTGCAAAGAAGGGTAACTCGCCTGGTGAGATCGGCAAAAGGGCGTCTTTATGAAGAAAGACTTCGAATATATGGGTTGCAGAGTTTGGAAACAAGACACCTTAGAGGAGATTTGATTGAGGTGTTTAAGGCTCTGAGAGGCATCAGTAAAATGAATGAGGACGAAATTTTCAAGATTATAAATGATGCTAGAACTAGGGGACATAAATTCAAGTTACGGGGGGTAATGTTTAGATTGGACTGCAGGAAGTTTTATTTTAGCCAGCGAGTTATAAATTGCTGGAATAAGTTGCCTTCATGGGTGGTAGAGGCCGACAGTTTGGGGAAATTCAAAGGTCATCTGGTTAGTACTTTCGGGTAAGGGAAGCCCATAGGATGATGGGTTTAATTTCCTTTTTATTTATATATTTTATTATTTTTTTTTATTTATTAATTATTATTATTTTGTTATTTATTTTATTTATTTTTTTTTTTTGTTTTTATCATTGTTTTGTTCGGATTTTTTTTTTTTTTTTTCAATAATAAAACAGCCCATTCTACACCACACCTGCTGATCGAGAATAGTTAATGAACGTGAATATAAAAAACTAGGGAAGAGTTCCGATTTGAATCATATGGAACACATGGGATGAACAGGAATGTCTGACGAGGGCCCTACCAACATCTCCGCATCGGTAGCTGAACAGGTCACTGTACAGCAGAAGGAATAGACGACAGTACTCACTGAAGTTCATCATTCATTGGAGGAAAGCCTTCCCAGGAAGGCAAAGTGTCTTAGCGGCCAAAAGGGAACTGACACGATATTGAGATGAGTGGCAGTGACATTAATGTGAAACTGACATATGCCCTGGTACTTTTTTGAAGGACGGTGTATTTCAAAAGATTGGTACGAGTAAAAGAGAGAGAATCTTTATTACAATTTTAGTATACATAGATGCCAAAATTGGGAAGATTATCATATTTTCATTGTCATAAGGAGCTTAACAGCCTCCAACGCTGAAGGATTAAACATTATTAATAAGAAGAACACAAATGAAAAGTAAAATTATATCATGAGTATTTAAAATAAAAATCATAAACAAGAAATCAATAATAATTTTAAAAACTCTTCAAGAAGGCGAGTTCTGATTGAGGTAGGTTAACATCGAGATAAAGAGCTCAGCTTTGATCAAAAAGAAGAAGCAACAGCACACTTGAAGGAACACAGTCGGGTCACTTGTATCACATTTAGAACTGGTCACTGAAAGTCACGTGCGGTATTTCCAAAATGTGAGCTTGGCTGGTGCTTTGTGGTCACAATCGGAGTATGCGCCGTTTCCGATTCTTCGCGTACATTCATTTCGTTTTGGTGGGGAGATGGTACACTGAACTAGCTGGCCTATAGGCCAGCTAGTTCAGTGTACCAACTTTTACATTTGACCTTTCAAAAACTATATATCAAGCCATTCCAAATTTCGTTAAATTGGGACCAACAGAAATGCAGAAAGCGCATAAAAGTCATTGTATTTTACTCTTGTTTCATACTTCATCAGGTATTTGAAACAACGTTGTAAATACCTGACGAAGTTGTATATATTTATTACCGATAGGTACATAGTCACGAAATAAAGTTTTCCTTCTCATTCTAAATAATATTGAACGTGAACCTCACCTTCCACGCAAAATTGTTCTTTGTAGATGTAAAAACATTATTCTGGTATGAATTTTGAACTCTTCCTCAGTGTTCGTTTTGTTTCGAGCTATAATCGCCACCTATAATGGCTTCCACATAATTTTTGTCAAAAGACTGACCTTGAAAAAGCCGCACATACGTTTTTTGGTTTATATCATTAGAGTAAAAACGTTACTCTGCCTGAGTGAATTTTAATGAAATTTCTTGTTTGAGACCTTCATTAAAACACATAAATTAGATTTTATGACGTCACGTTTTCTTGAAGAAAGCGAATAAGTCTGACTACGAATAATAACCGGGGAAAGAACGCCTCCTTGAGGTACTCCTGCGGAAATATTTCTTTGCCACGTGTTCTTTCTTGTAAGACTGCACCAGTAAGATGGAATCAGTTCCGTTCCACTGCAACTGCATCCAGTCTGCTTAAAATCAGTGAAAAGGCAATCTTCCCAACAATAGCAATGAAGCTCCTACCACACCGCCCTCCAAACATCCACTTTGCGAGCCACGGAAAATCGACAATCGCTAATCTCTCAGTTACCACCAACGAAATTCTTGCCGTGCTGTAATCAAGACAGAAAACGGCAATCACGTACTTTGACCTGTAAGCAGCCTTTGTTGCTGTGAGTATCTCTGCTCTCGTCGATTTGCTGGAGAATTATTTCTCCATTACAGGTGATGTGCTTTGGCTTCTCAGTGCCATCTTAAAAGAAAGAACGGTCATTGTCCGACACAATCGGAACACGTAGCAAAGAAATATTTCTTCAGGAGTTCCTCAAGGGGCCCTTCTCCGGGTTATTATTCATAGCCACACTTGTCCCCTTTCTTCAAGGAAACCGTAACGTACATCTGTTAAGCATATGACTTAAAAATCCTTACAAGAATCGAGTCCAATGATCAATGCGCTGATATCAACCGGTGAAATTAAACAGTCAGTCTACAGGCATATCTACATAACTTTCACCTTAGAATCAACCTATGCAAATAATCCATAAGGGTATACTCACTGAAGAGCAACCTACTGTATCTCTTAACTTGGAAATACAGGTAATCGCAACTCATGCTGACCATGGGACTACTCTTGATCCTAGGCTCACGTTTCATGCCCATATAGAACGACTAACCTAACAAGTTTCGCACGCAAATTCAGATGGAGTACCAAACATGTGAACGATCCAGTCCTCTGGCAACACGGCAACGATTAAGATCTACGCCACGAGTACTGCTGTGGTGTCCAATAAGCTGCGCATCTCTCCCCAACAGAGAACCACCCAGATAGTGCATTCTCTTGGAATTTAGAGACTGCCAGCACTGCTTGAGGAACACCACCTGGCCTTCAAGGTCAAGAAGTTCTCCGATTAGCATCCCGAACTTCTGGGAACAATACTCATGGAGCATTCCATAAGCCCACTTCAGAACGATAACTTCATTAACGGGCGTTACCAATAGGCTTGTACTGACTGGTTTCTTCCAACCCAAATGTTATCAACTCTTCGGGCCCTTAACTGCGACTACAGAAAGCTTCTGTTGGACAAAAAATATAAGCGGACGATCCTGGGCAGCCTTCCTTTGACCTAACTTAATCTTCAGGAACTGATGCTGGCATTTCCTCTTCTACGGGATAAAAAAAATTAATGAATTTCAGTTTGCAGTTCGCTTTGGTTTGAAAGAATTACCAATTAATTTATATTTATTAATAATTAAAATTGTTTTCATTTTTATTTTATTTGATAATTAAATTATTTAATTTAAAACGTTTATTGATTAAAATTGATTTTATTTAGGTTCAAAGAAATGTCAATGTCTTTTATAAATTTCTTGTATTCGATGGCCAGTTTGCATGTTTAGCTGGATAAAAAACGATTAAATAAATTATTCTTGTTTTTATTAACCGCTTTTATTGACTGTGGCAGGAAACCTCGTTTGAGTTATATTCTCTCAAACAATAAAGATATTATAATTTCCATAATAATTCCACATCAATAACATTCCTCGAAATATCTTATTTGGAGATATATTATTCAAATTCAACTGTTACCAGTAGATAAATACTTTCTGCTGCAATGCAATTTTGTGCTTCTAATAATCTTTAATTAGAATCATAATTGCTGTTGCTGTTTCTATCAAAGGTATAACTTTCTTGTAGGTGTTCATTCCATCACAGTAAGGAATCTTTGAAATTTTGGTGCGTTAAAACAATAGCCATGAACCGAAGCTATTTTATCTTTATAAAAGTTCATTTAATCTACTCTTGATCATCCTTGGTAACTTTTTGAATGCGCTCCTAAAGTCTTTACGCAATATAGCGTAGATAAAAGGATTCACAGCCGAAGCTGAAAACATTGAAATTGTTGAGAAAAAATTTCCAAAATCAGAAAGTCCTCCATTGCCACCAACTATAGATTTGGTGGCTTTTACAAAACTGTACGGACCGCAAAGAATAAAGAATGCTGCAATTATCACGAACATACTGGTGACTGTCTTGGTTCCACCTTGTTTCGCCTTCTGGGCTGCGTTGATCCCACCAGCAGGAACCACAGCGTTTTTCTTCATTTTGGTAGCAGAAAGAATAATGCGCAAGTTACAGATCACATTGATTGTAGTAGGAATCGCGAAGTTAGTAAAAAAACCACCCCATATATATCGATTAATAACTACGTTATCTCCCCATTCTACCACACAAACTGCCTCCCAGTAATCATAAGTGATCCATTCCATTACTATAGGCACAATACCTACCACCAATCCCTGGAACCAACCGTAAATAACCATAGACATCAACTTTCTTAAGGTAATCTTTTGGGGGTAGTGTAGGGGTTGCAAGACAGCAAATCCACGGTCGATGCTGATGAAACATAGTGTTAAACAAGAAACTGTAGCAAAGCAGAAACTAAAACAACAATTAATGTCGCACATAAACTTCCCAAGGATCCACTCATCAAAGATGACAGCCAGGGCCGAGGGAATCATTACTACCAAACCAGTGAGAAAATCTGTGACAGCCAAATTTATGATTAATACATTTCCAACTTGCAGGCGCAAGTGTTCATCCCAATAGGAGACCATCACCACAGCAAGATTGCCTATCATTGATGCCAAGGCAATTATAATTATGAAGACGGCTCCCATTATAAGCGCCAGGAGACTGCGGTGGTTTATAGCATCGATGTGGACTGCGGACAAGTTGCTGGACAAATTGGTCATCAGATCCATGAGGGCAGGTCTTGATTCCTGTAAGATATATAGGTTATAATTGAGACAAGTACATTTGTGCAATACAATAAATGCAATATTCGTCCTATAATTCCTTATTAGCATTTTGAGAGAATATGCAAAGTTTATTGCAACGAACATTAGAGGATTTTTAAAATATGACCAAAAAGGGAAGTGAAGTAAAGGATCGTGCAATGTCCGGTTTATTTTTAAACTTCGGGAGGATAAAATATTCCTTAAATCAAGCATTATTTTATAAAACCGCTTGAGACGATAATCTCATCATAGACTTTCCTTTGGAGTTCTGAATCTGTGTTGTCTGTGATATTTATGATCCAAGTGGATCGCGGAATGCCGTGGAGATTGGTTATAAAGGTCCAAATAAGCCTTCAGTTTGAGGGTTGACTGATACTCAACAGACCAACTACAGTTATTTGTTTCCATTAATGTTCCTTCATTTAAGAGATATTTTAGCCTCACAAAGTTTAAAATAAATTGGGGAGGACACTATTGCGCACTTCCCTCGCCAGTTACCAGGACCATTCATTATTAATACTAATAAAGAATATTAATAATCACGCCAACAAATAGTAAATACTGGCTGGTGTGATTATTAGTAATTTATGTAATTTATCAATGTAATTAAAATCAATGTAGATTAGTAATTAAACTATAAATTTTATGTTGGATATAAAATAATTAAAATATTTTTTAAATGCGTGGGAGAAATGTGAGTATACTGCCAATCAAATGACATATTTTCTAAAAAGAAGAGCATGGTTTCTTAGTTACTCAAAGGTAACTCCCACCGTGTGTGTGTGTGTGTGTGCGACTAAGCTCAAAGTTTGGTAAGTCTATGAGGCGTAATTATATGTTGTCTGCAACTAATTGTACTTTTTGGGTCGGTTTGCTTGTTTGATGGAGAAATATATGTAAATATCTCTGGATGAAAATCCAGAAATTCCTGGAGGAGAAGCCATGCAACTCTCCCTGCTCGAATTCGAATAGATTGGCCACGTTATAAAACGAGTCAATGAAAGTGCTTCCTTCTGAAATGGAATTTGAACTCAAGTTCACAAAGTAGTCATCCAATTCCTTCAAAATCAACCATACTCACGGCCTCTGCAACGTCGGGGGATAAACCAATTCCAGTGTTCACAGAGCCCACTGCCTGAAACCAAAAATTCATGCGATCCAGTCCCTGAAATTTTATATTTGTGTTCTCTGGTTCTTGTCTCACGTATTCCTCCTTCACTTTAAGTGCCCTCCCGCGCTTTACACTCCTCAAGAGACCTCCCATAGATATTTAATTGTCTAACTTTGCTGGCTACATCTTCTTTGGTATCTACATTTTCCGTTTCTTCATATGTGCATCAATATACACTCATCTGGTCGCCCTTCTTTGAATACTCTCTAAAATTTCTATATCTGTTTTTAGGTGCGGTCTCCAGATCTGAATGAGATTTTCCAAATGCGATCTAACCACCATCTTGTACAGATAAGATGATGACATCTTTCTTCCAATTGGCAACGGTCCTCTAAACCATTTACAGGACACCACGCGTAGACTCTAGCCTCCTATTAAGTATATAGAAAAAATAATGTCAGACTGATTCGTAATCCAAATGCGTGATCCGTCCTGAATTACGTTTTGCTCCTATACCCCTATTTTATATATGAATCAAAGATTAAATTTTAGTTGGAAATTGTACACATAATGAGCATCTGGGTGAAGTGTAATCTGCTTTTAATTTTTTAAGGAATTACAGATTATTCTCAGACGTTTCCTGGTATGGGAAATACCAGGAAATTGTTCAATGATTTCATGATCGAAATTTACCAGACTGATCAGATAATGCCTCTCCTTTACGAAGAAGTCCCAAGATCTATGAAGGACACCACACTTTATAATTATAACTAGACATATACAATCCTCCCCTGGAGCCTGGTCCTGCTTTCACCACAGAAGCTTTTTAACAAGCGCCTTTCTGAGATCTGATTCTGTAGAATACGCCAGAGATTCGTCTTTCATTCAACAGTAAATATCTTTGGAAGTATCTGTTCAATTCATCTGGCATTTTTTGCTGGGCTTTCTGTGATCTTTCCATTTTGAACAAGTTAAGCGATCTATGTAATTAATCAAATAGATCCCTTAAATAAAATATATATTAATCTTGAGAATAATCTATTTCATTATGCTCTTATAATGCTCATACAAATCGGAATCACGTGGTTGTGTGAAAGCCAGTGTCAGCTTGTTTCCTTTGCTCAATTAAACTCTTAACCTCCGCTGTCATCCATTTTGCCATTTTACGTTTATGGAATTTGACAGTTAGAATGAGATGTTTGTGATTTCGAGGATAAATCCTTTGTGCATTTTCCATAGCGTATTTGTATTAGACATCGTAGAGTAGTCACACCACTTAATAGATCTCAAGAAATAGTTCATTCCATTCCCCTCTCATGAAATTGGAACCCTTGCCTTTACAAACCACACATGATTTTAAGACACAACCTATTTTGTGGTATTGTGACAATTGCCCACTGTCCCTCGTGGTCAGGTTTTTGATACATTTAGACTTTGATACATTTTAAATGATACATTTTATCATCACAATATCGCTCATTCTACGAGTTACCAACCACAGAAACCATCGTTTCAACGCTACCATTACATTCTGTGGGGGGTGGAAAAATTAGAAATGATATTTTATTTTTATTTCTTTAATGTTCCCTTATAATGTTTGTTGTCCACCGTATTTTAATTTCCCCACTTACACATCTGACTTACTTTACAGGAGAATTCCAAATTCGAGGGAACTTCTTAATTATTTATAATTCCCCTCGGACAGGCTGAGTGTTCAAGAATGACAAACAACACACACATTAATATATAACATAACATTTTATTTACACTTAGATACACAATATAAAAATTATCAACTCTCAAGCACATTATTATTTCTCAAATTTGCCTGTATATTATCAGTTATATATGACAATTAAATACAGAGGTTTTACTCTAAACAAGGTTATCCACTTCAATACAACTCAATCAATATCATTATATAAACTTATTTTAGTTTCTTCTTTCTCCACACATGAACAATAATTACTTAAGAGGTTTAGTTCACCCTCTTTCTCTTATGTAAATCTTATTCTTACCTTATAAATTGATTTAGGAATTTCACTCTTAATTTCTAATTTAATTAGTGCCCCATTTTGTCTTGGGGAATATAACTTCACAACTTTCTTTAATCAAGACAAATAGTACATTTGACATCAATTTCTGGACTAATGCTGGTCCCAAGGGTTAGCTACATCCATAAGGCTATTTCTTTATCTGTATTTCCCTACCCTTCCCTTCCAAAATATATCATACCTATATGTTAGACAATAACTAATAACAAATATCAAATTTCTCTCCTTTACTTTTCTACATATGTCTAATTATACATTAATCAAAACTCAAAACTAATTTATCTCTATATTTATGCATATACAGTATTTATATCTTTGTATATCCTTTCCTTAACATCTTTCTAAACATTATACTAATCTGATATTAGAGTTCCAACAGTCCTTGTTTTGTGAGAGAGAATACTATATATATATAGTCACTTACTTAATTTTACGAATCGGATTTCTCCGTTTTGGAGCCTTCAGCTCCTTGTCTGGGAATGGCATCATCGTTTACCAACTGCATTCATCTCAGAACTTCAAGTTTCTCCATGGTCTGTAGTCTGCGTCTGGATAGGGCATCATTGTGTCTTTTAGGAAATCATGGGCTCGTCTTCGATACTGCTACTTAACCTTCGGTTCAGATATTCTGGCGGACTCGGGATTACAACTTTACCTTCTCAGCTCACTTATCTGCGCCTTGCCTTTATCACTGCCTTCAGATGATGGACTAGGGTTATTTCTCTCCGTACACAACACTTATTTGCATGCTGGCCACTTTCACTACCTTCCGTGTACTTAAACTTATCTTACTACTCCATCTTACCTTTGTCAGATCTTTCCTAACTGGCTGACAGGATAGGACAGGACTTATCTAACCCCACACAACTTATTACTCAATTTTCCCACTAACACTGTCAAAAACTCACGTCTGTCTTTCCTAACTCATCTCCACAAAAACACAAACGAAATCTCAACTGTGTCTGTCTCCCTTGTTTAACTCACATTTTCATAACCACCCACATAACGCTCAACTGAGGGAACTGTGTTTTTTCCCCCTGCTCACTGACTTTTGTCACTCAATCACGTACCGCCTCCTTATGTCGGGCCTGCCTTTTTTCTCAGATTTACCCAATCTTCTCATTTTTCCTTATTTTCATCATTTCCTATTCGTCCTTTAAAATTTCTCAAGCTGTATATTCAGAGCTCATTTTAATAAATTTCCAAATTTTTCCCAGGCAATCCGCTGCTTTGAAGTACGCCGTCACCTTCGCCACCCCTCGTTAAACTTAGCAGATTTATTTTACATGCTCTAACACCCATGCCATCGCCGACAGTCAGACACAAATACCTGGCCGATATCTCGGTGTCACCGGACAAAGAGATGTCCCACAATGTTCAGTCTACAGCCCTTTTGTTCCTCAGAGCTGTAGATATTCGCACCTGCTCGCCATTAGTCCTGTCACCATTCCCGTTGTTATTGTTTATTCTTTGCCACGGTGGGAACTGAAATGTATCCCTAATTGCTAATAGCTTACCGCTGCCTTCTCTAATTCAACCTTGTCTAATTTTTAATCCTTGTGAGTGACCCAGAATAATATTTGTGACTGGAAATGTTTACTGTCCTATTTTGCTATTTCCTAACCTTTATTTTAAATAAATCTCACTCATTTCTAAAATATTAACATGTAAGATTTTTCATCTTACAATTCGTCATAGGTAGGAAGATGCAGTCCTTTTTATCACGTTCTCCGACCATCTTCTTTGGTAAAGGACCAAGGAAAATGTCTACACCATTACTGAACATTTTTAAACGTGAAACTTCAGTAACACATAACCCAAGTGCGGAGCGCCTTTGTGAAAAAAGTCTTGAGGGCGATGTCCCTCAGAATAAACTACTGATATAATACGAAGCCTACCCATAAGCAACTATATTCCTTCCATCTCAAAGCATTGTTCCCACCGTTGAGTTCAGTTTCATTAATTCCTGTTTATTCCCCTTTTGAGAATACCGATAACTGAACTCTTTGATCCAACATGAAGTTACGTCTACATGACAGAAAAGGTGCAAAGCGTCATATTACCCACAAACTATTTCATCTGCCCATGCATAGTATGCCCGTAAAATGCGTGTCTTCACTGGTCGATTTCTCTTTCTCACTGAGTTTCCGTGGGGAAAAGCCTTGCTGTCCACGCCTGAGACCGGCTAACTCTGCCAAGGAATGAAAAAAAACCCTAAAGTTCCTGAGATCCTTGACGCAATTCGAATCTGGGCCTTTTGCACCCGATGTGGGAAGACAGTGATTATAACCAGTGTGCTTTCTGCGCGGACGACCACGTTGCAGAAGGGCAAGTAGATAAACTCAATGATTCAGTCTTCACCTGATGTGCGGTAGTCTCTCAAGGTCCACTGCAAGTCAAAGTACAAAAACGAAAATTAAAAAGGAGCATTGAGAGTTAAAGTTCACTGTAGAAACCACCAAAGATTCATTAATCTGAACAAAAATAATTTAATGTGAAATAGCCTATTTAAAAAAATTTGACGTATTATACACTGTTGTGTAAAATTTCAGGACCAGTCAGGTTTTCCCCTATAGCTTCTCATAGGAGTGGCCTGGATAGGGGAAACGCATACCAAAGGAACCTCGTGAGGTACAGAAAGGACGAAGGAAATAACACCGACAGAACAACGGAAACAAAACGGTACAGAGGGACTTTATTCAAAAATGTCTGCTATGTTGACATTTTTGAATAAATGCTGCCATGATACAGATGCATCACTGCCAAAGATGGAACAAAGGGGAGAGGTGGTCCTCAGTAGGAGATATGGCCACCCCTAATGTCGATGCAGGCTTTTCACCGCCTGTCCATACTTAGAACAATGTCGTTGATAAGTTCTTGCGGGAACATCGTCCATTCCTCTGTCAGCGCCATCTACAGCTGATGAAGATTTTCTGGTGGGTGTGGACGTGCCGCTAGGCGTCTTCCCAGAGCGTCCCATATGTGTTCGATGGGATTTAGATCGAGGGGGGGGAGAACGGGCAGGCCAATCCATACTAACAATGTCCTCACTTTCCAAAAGCATATCAACAACTGCAGTGCGATGGGTGTGGCGTTATCTTCCATAAACACGAACTCGGGACCAATGGCACCTCGGAACAGACGCACATGGGGAAGGATTACCTCAGTACAGTAGTGTGCACCGGTTACAGTACCGACTTCCAGTATCTGGAGTTGTGTACGTCCATCCAAGAAAACGCCTCCCCAGACGAGATCACCTCGACCGCCAAATCGATCCCTTTCAGTGATGTTTGCGGGGTGATACCGTGTACCAACCTCTCGCCAGATTAGCTGACGTCCAGAATCACTGCTGAGACTGAATCTACTCTCATCAGTAAAGAGCACCTTACCCCATTGCGCTGCTGTCCAGTCCTTGTGTTCGATGCACCAATGTAAACGATGTAAACGATGGGCAGGTGTTAAAGGGACACAGCGTACTGGCCGTCGGGCAAACAGTCCACCTTTGTGGAATCGCCTAGTCATAGTAAACCGCGGTATCCTGCGTCCTGTGCAGCTGGTTTGCAATGGATCGCGCTGTCCGGTGTCGGTCCCTCTTGGCCTGTAGGAGTATATAGCGGTCATCATTTGGCATTGTTTTTCGTGGACGACCACCACTGGTCCTTTGAACTGCTGTACCTGTCGTTCTGCAGGCCGACCACGCGCGTGAGACGAGGCTATCAACCAATCGAACGTCTGTAACTATTGTGCCATTCGATAATTTGCACATAACTGCTGAACTGTTGCTTTTATCTGTTTATGTGAGCCCTCTCATCTCGATTCAAAATTTTGAATGTACACCAGCTTTCTACTGAACGGCCACAGATATGCAAATCGCCACAGGTTGTTTCGTTTGATTTTGTGGTTGTAACCTTTAGAAATAGTGTTCGTCCTCAAGTTTTGCACACCAGTGTATGACACTCCGATCTATTATAAACTCTGTTATAATTCGTTTTAGCCAATTATATTTGTTGCTGGCCTATTTATCGAAGTTTGGATTGTTTTTGTCTTCTGACCACGATATTACCGGATTTAAACCAAACTCCAGTACAACCACAAACATTATCAGATGGATGAACAAAGATACGTCCACCGAATTTTCGATTTCTGTTACGTTTATGAGAAACGTGCCAACGTCAAACTCAATGTCAGATTTTGAACCATGGCTCTGAAGAAATGTGGGGATAAGCCTATAACCAAATCAAGAAATAATACGAGTATTTCAAATCATTTCCATAAATAGAATGGAGTTTTTTCATCTCTGTAGAAAATCTGCTCTACCGAAGGAAGTGGATTGATTAATTAAATGGGATATACCCAGAGAGGGAGTTGAATTAAATAAGCTCTTAATTGATCATAGATGATCCTGCTCATTATCCTCTTTTAATTAATCACACGCTAGAAGACGAAACTATATAACAGAAATCTTCAGATTTCATCTGACGCGTCTCTTAAACTACAAGGGATAGCAGTTTAGGTGACGCCTCAAGCAGCTACTTAATTATCAGCAAAGATTACTCACTTCTGATTGAACTTTAGGATAAACGTCCAGTGGTAGAAGAACCAAAAGTGTACTAGATCTTCACGGTTTCATGAAGCCAGCTATGCATAGACTACTGAAAAGCTGACGACAGATTATCCACTACCGCTTTTTGTGGATGTTTTCTTATGTCATAATCTTTTGACTAAACTCTTGCTGACGTCAACTGTAAACACTGAATAATTTATGGGAAGTGTCATGCGCGATAGCTTGACATCTCCATTATGTTTCTCGTGTCTCACCACGCCCCCTTAGATGTCCCATTTGTGCTGATAAATGATGAGTTCCGTATTCTCCTTTTCTCAAACTCGCTGGAAAACAATTTTCCGCTAGCATCATATTTAAATCGGCGAGCCAGCCACTGACAACAGATGGAATTTAACATCAAAAAGCATTCAAAGGAAAAATTCTGCTTATACAAAGGACTATAAATCTCCACAAGCAACATAAATCTTATAGTGAAAGGCACAGCACTAAAAGATTTATATTTTTCTCTTTGTTCTTATTCCCACTGTCAGGAGATTCTCTTATCTTCAACAGAAATGTTAACACCTCAATAAAAATAATCCACCTTGTAAACCAGGAACCTATAAACTAGCAGCTTGCTGTACATAAGATGGATTATTCTTAGTAAAAGTTTGTTTCCAACAGCATTTAGTGAAACCCACAGAAGGAATAGACAACCATTAATACAGTGTTAACCTGAAATAGAATGACGCAAAAAGATTCACACTCCAATCTTTCAACCAACAGTAATTACATTTTTAATAGTCAATTTTGAACATTATTCTTATTTTCTTGTTTTTATTATTCACAGTTCCAAAGTATTTATTAAATAAAAGATCTTTCCTTTGACAATCCATCTGTTTTATTAGAAATCGGCAGGACCCATTTGATAAAAAGAGAGGCATCTTTGCGCATGATTCTATAAGATCACTGAAAGTCCAGGGAATTTATAAAGATGTCGAGCCAATTTATAAAGGCCATCACAGGAGCTCTTGACTTGGCAATGCAGTTTTTCTTGCGGTTGATAATGGATGATCATTGCTACAGAAAATTGCTGTAATTTTCTTCTCCATCCGTGAGAAAATTGCTAGTAGGTCGGGTTCCATGGCGGCTGTAATTTTCCCTTCGAAATCTGGAGCACATGTCAGACAAGCAAATAATCAATCAATTGGAAAACAAGTCGGATATCACATTTCCCCTTAAAGCCATTTTTTGTTATCAACTCGAAGCAATCTCTGAAACATTCTCCTTTTGTTCATTCTGCAAAAATATTTTGATGAATGAACTCATTTGTATTAATTTTTATTAATAATTATGCGCCGATAGAGAAATTAGTCCAGAAAGTTTTTACCCTGCGTCACATATCAGTGCGCCATTGGAATTAATGGCGAATATCCTGTGCCCGGCAACTATCTTCCACTATCAAGTACAATACACGATTATAGTGATATACTGCGAGACTTGACAATACAATGATTTTACCACTCTTCGCTAGTTGAAGATCTGAGTTCAAATTTTTAAAGTCCTCTTCAATCGGGTTGTACTCGCCGTTCACAGGAGGAGGGAATACGCTTCACCCTCCTTCTTAAGTTATACCGGATCCTTCACAGCTCGCACAAAATGCAAATTGGACCACAAAGCTCGGCCCACTCGTGCATAAATAACACAATACGGCCTAAGATGCTGATAGGCCGTAAAAATCCATCTTTAGCAATTCATATAATTATGTAGACTAAATCCAAATTCTTAGTAAACTTGTCTGATACAAATCGACAGTTTCATGCAGCGTATAATACACTGAAAGGTCAGAATTCATTGGATACCTAGTTCCTGGTCAATGCGACACTGTCACCCCTATCACTAGTGGACGAACCCACCGCTTGGCAGGTATATAGGTGCATTGTAAATCGATGTCAGTATGGATAAACGTGGTGAGTTAACCGAATTTGAAAGAGGGGTGATAGTGGGTGCCCGACGCATGGGTCACTCTATCGCGTAGGTGGTACACAAATTGCACTGTCCTTGTTCGACAGTATCAAGAGTGTATTTGGAATACGCCATTTCCGGAACATCTCATCGTGGATAGCGCTGTGGGCGGAAAAAGGTGGTGGATGAACGTGGCCATCGACGTCTGTCTCGCACTGTCTCAGCCAATCGGAGAGCGACAGTGGCACAAATCACTGACGACTTCAACGAGGGAGGTGCCATAAACTTCTCCACCAAGACCATCAGGCGATCATTAGCCGCAATACGTTATAGGAGCCGTCGACCCACCACAGTCCCATTGCTAACACCGCAACGCAGGACTCTACGCCTTAACTGGGCAAAACAACATCGACACTGGACCTTTTATTATTATTATTATTAGCCACATGGTACAAGGAAGCCTGAGGCTTATGCTGCACCAGCCAAAAAAAAATAAATTCCTGAGTTACTCGTGTGTGTGTGTGTGTGTGTGTGTGAGAGAGAGAGAGAGAGAGAGAGAGAGAGAGAGAGAGAGAGAGAGAGAAGTAGAAAGGCATCACCAAGAAAGAGAAGAATGATGATATCCAGCTCAGGACCCTGGGTTTGCCAAGCCCATACTCACCAGATGTGAGCCCCCGGGGTGATGATTGGAAACGGGTGTCCTGGTCCAATGAGTCCCGTTTCCAGTTATTTCGAGCGGACGGGAGAGTGCGTATCTGGCGGAAACCGCAAGAAACTATTCACCCGTCATGTCAACAAGGAACTGTTCAGGCAGGTGGATGGTCGGTAATGGTTTTAGGCGTGTTCAACTGGCACACGTTGGGACCTCTGGTACCTCAAGACTCATCTCTGAACGGTCCGTTATGTATCCATCCTTGCAGACTATCTCCATCTTTCATGGTCATCGTGCGCCCACAGGGCAATAGACTTTTCCATCAGGACGATATGTCTTCCACAGAGCCGTGGTGTCTAGGACATGGTTCGAAGAGCATTTCGCAGATTTTAACCCCATGGAATGGCTTCCCCGTTCACCCGACATGAATCCTGTTGAGCTTTGAGATGCTGTGGAAAGGCCCGTTCGGGCTTTGGATCTTCCACCCAGGAATGCGCCGGAACTATGGACAGCGGTGCAGCAAGCATGGATAGAAATACCTGTGGGACACTTTCGTGAACTAATGGACTCAATGCCTCGTCGTGTGACTGCCCTTATCCGGGAGAAAGGTGGGCCTACCCGTTACTAGGTAGGTATCCCATGATTTCTGTCCACTCAGTGTAATTACTGTATAAATATTTAAACAAGAGGGTTCTGATGTTCTCCCATAACAGAAAGAACCAAGATAATCCAATTATCTTAAATTCAATCATTTTTTAATAATAATTATTATTATCATTATTAATTATTTTTATTATTTTTTCGAAACTTGATTTAATTAGTATTATTTTATATATTTAATTTTTAAATTAATTATTATTTATGCTAGTCCCTTTGGGGACATGATTTATTTATTTTTTTCTTTTCTTTTTTTTTTTTTAAGGGACCCCACTGACAAGTGCCAGGACCGAAGAACAGATGGAGAACTTCTTTGGACATAGGGGACACTGTACCTTCACTCTTTCGACCCTACATTGTTCTAGACCATAACGAAACAACCATGTTTCATCTATTGCTACAATTTGCACCTAAAAATCATTGGGCACCTTGCTCAAAATGGTAAAAATGGCAGTTTAATTCAAGACACGTAGTCTCTTTTGATTTGTATTCAGTCATTTGGGGACCCATTTGACAGAAAGCTTCTGTATGTCCAACACGTTGAATAACATATCTAACACATTCCTTAGACATACCCAGAATTTCAGCTGTCCTTTTAGCAGAAATTCGTCTATCAAAGAGTATCATGGTGTAAATGGCAGTAACATTTTCAAGCACTGTCGCAAAAAGTGGTCTTCCTGTCCTCTTTACATCCAGTGTCAACAAATCCGCTTTGAAATTTGCAACCCAGTTCTTGATGGTTGAATAGCATGGACACTGTTCACCTAACGTTGGTGACTTTCCAAAATCATTGGAAATTTAACTATTATTAATTATTATTACCACTTTACCAACCGCCTCGGTAGCGCAGTAGGCAGCGCGTCAGTCTCATAATCTGAAGGTCGCGAGTTCGATCCTCGCCTGGGGCACAATTGGTTGTTTTTAACCGGGAGCTTTTTGATCTTAAATATAGGACCTTACAGCCATGGTAAATTATAATGGAATAAGGCCTACATTTACTTATGCTACCAAATAAAGCCTATGTACTCTGAAGAATGCTTTTTAATACATATATCAGAGTGACGTTCACCACAACGCATTCGTTATGGTATATCTGAATCTTGAGTAATTGTTAGTTCACAACAAGGCTTTTTAATAACCATCTACTTGTATTTATTTGATTACAAACCTACAATAAGAAAGAAATAGGACATTATGGATTGAACAACTGTAGATTTATGTAAAATTAAATTGCAAATAGGCTTAGAATATAAATTTTAGAAATGTTTATTATCATGTCGGGATATCATGCGCAGTTCGTTCATTTATTTCTGCTTTTGGTGTGTAGATGAATCAAGTCCAAAGACTTTTTTTTTGCAAATAAAAATGTTTACAGGGTATCGTGGATCTAACGCTATTCTCTTCGCTACAAAACCACTAAAATTATTGAAACCAAACATTAGTCTTCTGTTAACACCCACACGTATCTCGCAAAGCATTCTTGAGCTGCCTGGGCAGCTTCTTGAAGGCACTTCTGAAATCCTTCCGTAGAATACCGTAGATGAAGGGATTGGTAGCCGAAGAGAAGAACATTATAATGGTTGCCATGAAGTCTGGCCAATCGGGAAAGTTATCAGTTCCTACAATAGCTTTACTCTGCTTTGCAATACTGTAAGGTGTGAAGCAGATGAAGTAGGTGATGATTACAACAGCCATACTCTTTACCGTCTTGGTGGCAGCTTCCTTGGCCTTGCGAGAAGCATCGCTGATACTCTGAGCAGCACCACCTCCAGCGCCTGGAACGATGACATTTTGCTTCATCTTGCTAGCAGACAAAATAATTGCAAAATTGCAGAGGATCACAATACCCAAGGGGGCTACGAAGCAAGAAAACATGCACCACGTGATAAATTTCTGGATATCTTCCGACTGATCCCACTTCACCGTGCACATGGCCTCCCAGTAGTCGTAACTGACCCAGTTCATGATCATGGGAACACCTCCAGTCGTCAGACCATGCACCCATACGTAGGCGCTCATGAGATAGACCTTATTTGCAGTCATCTTCTGGGGATAATGAAGCGGAAAGAGCACTGCAATAGCCCGGTCTACACTGATCAGGGCCAGATTCACCGAAGACCCGCCAGCGCACAAGTAGTTGAAACAACAATGAAGGTCACAGAGATGTTTTCCCAGTATCCACCTGTCGAAAACGATCCCCAGAATACAAGGGACCATAACGAAGAGGCCGGTGAACATGTCCAGAACGGCTAAGTTGCTGATGAGAATGTTACCGGTTTGAACACGCAGGGCTTCGTCCATATAGACCGCTGCAACCACGGCAAAGTTACCAATGATGGAAGTAACCGCTGTGATGGAAATGGTGATGGCCCCAATGATTATTAGATAGAGTTGGCGCCTGTCCACAACTTCCTCACCAGTTGCAGTGAAATTGGCTAGTTCTCCGTCCATTTCTGTGACAAATAGAAATAAATGAATATAAATATTTACTAAAATGAAACATTAATCATTGAAAAAAGTATGCTTCAGAAAGGCATGATAAATAAATAAATATTTTAACGATTTCCATAAATAACACCGATCAAGGAAAAAACATACGTCAGGGTCTAACAGTTGACTGATTTCTAAAAGATGGGCAATACATAAAAACACAAGCAATGAATAATGCAATATTAGAATAATAAGATTAACATTAAATTTTATGAAAGAGATCCATCGGGATTAAAAGTGTCCTATCTGGAAAAATTAACCTCATTCCAGTGGGAAATAGGATGGAGGAAGTTGATAACTAAGCATCCAAGAGACCTGTGGATCGATCAGGTAGGATGATGATGATCAGTCGGGTGAATCTACAGAATTCTTCACTGGATCTTATGGTGGTATCGCTGTACGTCATAAGTTTGTGTAATTAACACTCTAACAATTGGATGACAGTTATTAATTGCAGATTTAGATCTTATACGACTTTGGGAGGTTCTCCACGGGCAGATATTCCAAATATGTTGGATTCAGAGATTTGAAGATAAAAATATGAAATTTTTATCTTCAAAGATTATTCCTTGCCTCTTTTATGACTCCAGGGAGTATATCAAGGTCTAACACCTGGGTAATTCGAGTTGTGGTGTACTCCTGAGAGAGACAGTATTTCCAAATGGTCAAATTTAGAAACCAGTAGTGAGAGGTGACGGTTTATTTCACCTTAGTAGGTGCCTGACTCCCAACTTTTGACGCCTTTAAGATCTTTGTAATGATAGCGATGTTCATAAAATTTCTAACAAGAATGGACAATGGACGTAAGTTGCCTTTAACCTGAAACGTGCTGATTTTTGACAACTCGGTCAATATGCTTGTGGAGCAAAGGCTGGGAGTCCACATAACTCCTAAGTCCCAAATAACTGAAAGATTTATAAAGGTTGATTCTTCTATAGTTAAGCGGACCACGAATAGGTTATGCCTCCGTGAGATAATTTCTCTGGATTTAGGTTGAGGGAGAGACTGAATGACAGCATTCAACCATTTGTTCGAATTGTTTAAATAATCCAGAATCTATTTTTATTGAGAGTTCTTAGCTTTTTTAGTGTATTACAAGCAGTTTTCTTGAAAATGAGTATAACTGGGCTTCTTCTGTTTGCGGAAATTCTTAGGTATAAGCTGAACTGAATTTCGTACAAATAGGAACCGCGTGCTCTTTGACATAAATATGAGTTTTGAGAATATGTGTTCATATTCCGCGGCATATTCCGAAAGCACTCATGAGTGAGTAATTTTCCTTTTGTATTATCTTGTGAAGTTATGTTGTGTTCTAAATTCGATCTGGTAACTTATGTAAACAAATCGGGATTTAAGAGGCCGATTTATATAGTCTTTGTTCCACCACTGTTGTGAGATAAAGGCGTTCAACCAATAATATTATCTATAAATATAGCATAATTTCATATGATGGTTCCAAAACAGCGATCTTCCTTTCTTCATAACTTTGTTCCACCACTGCTATAAATGTCTCCAAAAGCATTGCCAGCAATTGAGAAGTAGATTCGTTTACTCCCGAAAAATAAGTCAGTGTTACTTCAAGTGATTACGGCCAGGATTAGCTGTAGTTAATCCAAGATCTTTTCGCTTGGATGAGGAGGGGAAAGAGTCTGTCACACATTGGCTTCACTAACAGCCAGCGGAACTTCATTTCGAGGGTATGTCTCGCCTGGTGACATGGGGCTGATGGCTCCACATCGTGTATATTTACTTTTAATGAAACGGATCTTTGAACTGCTTGTTCCAAAAGTCTCTTTCATTTGAAGGATCCTTATACGAGTTAACGTAATTTGTAGCCTGTGAGGGATTTTGTTCAAATAGTTGAAGTCTGTGGATAATGACACTTAGAAGGTTCGAATTAGAATCCTATGATAAAGGAAGGAAGAAATTTAACAACAGTCTCTCCAACAGTCCGTCCTATCTAAAGGTATAAGATTTCTCCTCAATATTTGCCTCCTGAAACACACGCATACAGAAAACACAGGCCAAAGTCATATTACTTGAGTTTCCTTGAAGCCTAATTTAAAATAAGTGTGCTTCGTTTATTATTCCTTCTTAAAGCAGTTTCCTAGAACTAAATATCAACTACTGGTTAAAAAAGCATAGGAAAATTCTTACAACGTCAATCTTTTCTTTCCCCTCTTTCTTTTTTTATATACAAAATAAGTAGTTTAATTAAAACTCACCAATTATCGGTATTCTGCCAGTGTGAATAACTGGATTCGTTTTTCAGTTGACTTTCTTAGCTATCTTTCGATTCTGAGTGTTTAAAAGGCAGCGGGGGTGGTAGTTTTTTTCCAATGATCTCATCACGTGATTCTTCACTCCGTTCTCTATGAACACGTGCGGACATGATGGCGGTGTTAACTAATTTATTCCTTCTACCAATCAGATGCGAACATCGACTTTAGCACCACGCTGGACGGACCATCAATCAAAAAGGACAAAACGCTTGCATTTCAGAAATGTTTTTTACGGTAATACAATACGACCATGAAAAAACTATCAGTCTTGCACGTTATGAACATTAATCAAGGCAAAAATCGAAGTTGAATAAATTACAAAAAGAAGGTTCAGAAAATATATTCATTTTTCTTCTCCAATTTCATTTGGTACTTCCAAAAACCAACGCGGTTATTCTGAATAAATAATTCCAATGACCTCTTTTAGTTACCGATTTTTGGCACTTTACGAAAGTTAAAAAAGCAAATTTCTCATTGTTTTTGAAGCCTAGCACTAAATATCAACTATGATATTTAGTTACCATAAATTCTTTTTCTACAGTGACTGACTTCTAAGCGAAGAGGTCTCAAAATCAAGTGTTTCAAAAATCCACATCTAGGAGTAATGGCAGTTGAGGTAAAAGGAGGATCGAACTATATCAGTTCCTTTGTAAGGAAGGTTAAATTGTATAGGTTATAATTAGCACTTGATTGAGTAATGCATTATAAATTTTCGCCAAATATTTAGCAGGGTTCTTGCCAATAAAGTTAATTCTTCTTTCAGGATCATAATTAGTAAAGTTATTCTTGAATTACTCGCATATGCCCTCGTGGGTAGCCCAGTTGGCAGGATCACCGTCCTCCCCCACATCGACCTCAGTTCGAGTCCCATCTATGAGGGGAAGGACCTTCCCTCTTGGCACATAGTAGAAGTTAGCAGGATTGTTTCCAGTGTCGAAGTTCCAATTCCACTTTTAAGAGTTTACTAGACGTAGATACCAAATTTATGTTCATTTCACATAGTTCGGCTGCTTTGCAGAACTTCTTAATAGAGAGTCTCAAATTTTGAATCACCTATACAATTTAATCTTCCTCAAAGGAACTGATATAGTTTCATTCTCCTTCTACCTCAGCTGCCACTACTCTTAGATGCGGGTCTTTGAAACACTTGATTCTAAGACCCCTTCGCCTAGAAGTCAGTCACTGTAGAAAAAGAATTTATATTAGAGGTCTTTGGTTCAACGAATGTTTCAAGGTCCTCCACTCTGGGGGGGTCTCAGGATTTTTTTTTTAAAGCGAAGTGGAGCTAAAGCAATAATCCAGGAAATCATTAAGCTTTGATCATCGTGTAACAGTAAAAAATCCTAATTATTTCTATCATGGGGAAGCTGTAGCCCCTTTAGCTACCATCTGAGGCCACTCCTGCATCACTAGACTTTGTCGGAGAGGACATCTTAGAGGTTCTTTGATTCAAACTGGACAATTAAGTTCCAGAAGAATCATTATAAAGAAGACTAGATGTTAGAAAGAAAAAGGCTTTTAATGTTTGTTCAAAATATTCGCCCTAAGAAGCTTCACACTTGTAAGATCACTTTCAGAGCATTTGGAACCATTTTTAATCGCATTTGAGCTGGTTGCCACCAATTACTTTAACACATTTCTTTTAATATCCTTTAAGCGGGGGTTTGATTTTAGTGAACAAGAAGTAATTCGGGAGAATACAGATCAGAAATAAGAGGGTCGGTTAGCTTCACAATCCTGCGCTTTACTAAAAACTCCTTAACACTCAGTATCCTATGCGGCCTGGTTGTTGCGCAGCAGGAACCAGTTACCGTTTCTCAAAAAGTGAGGCCTTACTGGGTGGATTATTTTAACAAAGGGATCCAATACTTGTGTATAGTATTCCTGTATTTACTGTGTTACCTGGTGGAATAAATTCCTTGTAAATGATTACTCTGCTGCAAAGAAAGCGATCATCAGTTTGCGTTTTTAATCAAGACGTTTAATGAGTCGCTTTCTTCTTGTGAAGTTATTCCTAAATACTGATAAAAATTACCAACACTCTTTGCACCACGATAAAATCGTTTATTATTCACCAGTACATAATGTCCTTTACCGGGCCTTGGTCACTCTTAAGGATTAAAGCACGAAAAAACACAAATATAGTTCTGGAAAGAGACCCATAACCGTTTTTAGAAAACTTTTACGTCATGGGTCTCTTCTGGGAGTTATGTTTGGAGCCGTTCTAAGCCCTCGTAGCACAGTTGACAGATCGCCGTCCTACCCACACCGGTGGAAAAGACCTGAGTTCGAGTCCAGTCGATGATTGGAGGAATTTTTATCGGTCTTTTTCACAACGTGGCTGAGTTATTCGATCTCAAGCGAGGGGAGCATGGTTTTATCTCCAAGAAACACGGGTTTTTTTTTTTCGTCCAGAAAACAGAAAATCGATCTCAGAACACACGCAATTTACAGACAATATGCCAGAAGTAACATGACCTTAGCTGCCGATACTCCTAAAACCCAATGACAACAACAGCCTTTCCAGTTTATTTATCCAAGAACATGACTGAGCCATGTGAAAATAACTCGAATGGCCTTATACTCCACTGGCCACTTACTAGGCACGCCTTCCTAATAGCGAACAGATCCCCTTTTATTCCTCAGAGCAACATATTTTGGTCTTGCCATGGACTATTCAATGTGTCGAAATCGTGCAGTGTTGGGTCAATTGTTTCCCACAATTATTGCAGATTGGACAGTTGAGAATCTCTACTCCTAAAAGCTCGATATATCTCACAGATGCTCAACTGGATTGAAATCAGTGATTGTGGAAGTCGCCGAATTATTCCCAGAATTATATTAAGATTGTGATATTAAGAATTATCGTGTATGAAAAGCCCATTTTCAGATGGAGCCACGAAGGGATGCACCTTCTCAGAAACAATTTCCAGATAACCTGCGGATTGATATGAAGGCACCCAATATGCACTATGAAAGCACTCTCCACACAATTACACTAGCCCTCGTTGTTGAAACCTGGTAGGGTGAGTCCATGGATTCGTACTGTTTTCGTCATATTACAGTTCTCCCATCAGCATGAAACAAGAGCAAGTGAGATTCGTCAGACCAGGAAACGTTTCCAAATCCTCTGCTTTCCAGTGTTGGCGTTCCTGAGCCCAATGTAACCGTACATTTTGTTCTTTGTCTGATAGGAGTGAAACCAGGTCCGGTTCTCGGCTACGATACCCATCTGTGACAAAGTATAAAAAGTTGTATTCTGAAATTCCTCTTTGGTTACCACTGTTGTTATTTGATTGACTGTAGCCATTCTGCTGGCCTACACATGTGTTATCAACCTCCATTGATCTCCAGTGAGCGTGAGCTGTTTTCGATTGCAATCACCATTTACTGGATATCATTTGTTTATCGGACCAATCCTGATATAGTGGATTACATACAAAACCGTTGATTCGTGACTAAATAACGCAATACCATTCGTGCCCTCAAGCAACAAGGGGGACAAAAGGCATCACGTTATTGGTAATCAACATCACTGCAGATGCAAATGACACTAGAATAATGTCGTAGGCAGACGAAACGACGGACCACTAGAATGCAGCTCGAGGTGTTTAAGGCCTTGTTTGAGCAAGCTCAATGCTGATGGCATTCTTCCCCTTGCTCAGATTACACATATGAGGGGGCACAAATTCATATTGAGGAAGTATGGTTGCAGGATAGATGCGAGGACGTTTGCCTTCAGCCAGCGGGTGGTTGATTGCTTGAACAAACTTCCATCTGTTGTGGAAATAAGCAGTTTGAAAAATTCAAGGAAGAACTAGAGACGTGTTGGATGGGATGAATATAGGTGATGTGGGAAGTTGTTTTTTTTTGTTGAGGGGGAAGGCTGATGTTTTATCAGTTTGTTTTCTTGCATCATTTTCCATTACTAATACTGGATACAGGGATGGGGTTTAATTATTAGCAGAGTCCCACAGAATCCAGTCTTGGCCCATTGTTGTTTTCAGTATTTCACTAATACTAATAACGAACTCAAAACCCAGTTGTTTATTGGAGTGAATAAATCGTATAGTTTCCCAGTAATCAAATTTAGAACTATTCTTATTAGTAAAAAAACACTAAGCATACTGATTAAAATGCAAAAAACTGTTCTTGAACACCACCAATAGTTTTCCAGTTATTCATTTTTTAAAGTGGGAAACTCTATAACCATCCTGTACATTATTGAAGACACTCGCGCTGTCTTGTAGATGTGTAAATAAATAAATATTATTTTTGTTCATTTTACCGGAAACAGAGTGAGATGTGCCCCAAGACATGAATACATACTTCCTTTTCTGATGGAAGTTCTCACGGTGGCTTTCCATCAAATGTTTGACTGTCATCTCGGACAACATCATCATTATCAGTCAAGTGGCACGTGTGCAGATATCTGCGCTTGGAACACATTGGACGTACAGTAAATGACTGCACACGGTTCTTATCCAGTACAATACTATTGGTATTTTTGTTGAAAATGTAGTTGCACAAGATGATTTATGTCCTGATGTAATAAGCCGACTCGCAGTGAATGAATTTTCATGAAAATTTATAGTTTGGCCTTTTAGAAACATTTATTGAGCCTTTCCAGATTTCATTAAACTCGGAATAATAGAAATTCGAGGATTATTTTGCTCTTTTAAAACGATTTATTGAGCCTTGCTAAATTTCACTAAAAATGGACCAATAGACATCCGGAAGTGATTATTTCTTTTTGTCATAAATATCACATAGGCTATTCAAATACCATATAGCACTAGTTGTTATGTTTGCTGTCTTGTGTTCGTTGAAGGAATGAATTGGCAATACAGTTGGTAGAACCTGTTGGTAGAACTCACAACAGCAAAAACTATAGCTGTAGTGGGGTTACAGACCAATGTTCAATAAGTTGTGCAGTTTCAACGGTAGAAGGTTCCTAGTGGTAACTTTTCTTTAATATTGTGCTTGATTTCTTCAACATACCCTGCAGGATACCCAGTTTGTTGAGTCCTCGCGGTAGTACAGTGGATATAATCAGCGTCCCCTCACACTGGGTAGAAAATAGCCTAGGTTCGAAACCATCAATGGCTTGAGAAATTTCTGTGGTCTTTTTACACAACATCGCTAAGTTAGTCGATCTCAGACGAGGGTTGAAAAACTCAGGTTTTTCATCCGGCAAACTGAAAAACGACAAAAGAAAACACATAACTGCAGACACGGTATGCTAACTCCTCACACCCTTAGTTGCTTAATCCAACTTGTTTTTGTGAATATACACAGTTTTTCGGGATCTCCAAAATATTCGTTTTTACTTCTCCAGGAATATTTTATAATTTCAACAGAGAGACCTTCATCATAAAATAAAGTGTGTATACGAGGTTTAGAAATATAATCAGTACTGCTAATCCACGATCAAAAACAGCATGGCGTACTCGTAACTAAAAATAGAAACCTGTCATGAAATTTTGGAAGGTAGTGTACATTTAATGTTGGAGTGTATGTGTGTGAAGTAATGGTGTTTTGAACGAAAGCAGCAAGTAGATGTTTAATAGAATTCATTTCGACAGAAGTTCTTTTACTATTCCTTCTTCTCTTCTCACGGTTGACAGCATTATTAATAATTAATGCACTATGACCATGCTGTAATCTTAACTACAAGATTAGATTCACTCCAGAACAAACAAAGGTAATTAAATATACACATACCAAATAAAAGAATTAAATAAATAAGAGTATGTGCAGGAATACGTTCTAAGCTTAAGTTTTCCTTTTTACAACCTCTGAAACGAAGAATTCGGGATGCTGCAAACGTAAGATAAGAAAGTCTCTGTAGGAACATTTTTATCGCCTGAAATAAGAAATAAAGTGACTCAACTGGGAAATTTATATATCGTTAGAACGTTTTGTAATTGCTTGAAGGAAACTTAAGTTCATAAAGTGTCAGTACATTTGGTCTATAAATCATGGCTGGCCGGTTTTTACAAAGTGTCCGTGAATTGTTCACGTAGACTTCAAATTTTAAGAAACCCTATAAAAAGAAATCGTAAAGAGACAAGTCTGGTGATTGTGGTAGTCAATTTATATTGCCAAAACAAGGAACTGTTCTAGACTATGTAATCTAGAACAGCTCCTTTAAAGTGTCCATGGAATGTCTTGCGGTATGGAAATCATTATGTCAAAAAACACCTCACACTAAACGTAACTTTTTGGCTTGAAGGTGAAGTGGATTTTCGGCTGTCCAGAATCTAAAATTTTGTTTATTAACACGCATTCAAATGAAAGTGGACCTCATCACTCATGATTAAACTATTCATTAAGTTTGAATCATCATTTACATTCTGTAGAAACAGCCGGCAAAAAGTGTGTCCAAATCACGAAGTAATTGTCGAACCCTTTTCATTTTATGCAAATGGGACTTTAAATCGATATACAACTACGTTGAAACATTGCCTTGATTCTTTCAATGTTTTTTGGAGTACGCGTCGTACCCATCAGACATGGAGGTTTCACATCTCTTACAGACGCCATTGTTCTAAATTTGTAAATCCAATGTGTTATGGGCCCTCGTGGATAGCACAGTTAGTACAATCGCCTTCCTCTCCCACACTAGATGGAAAAGACTTGAGTTCGAATCCTCTCAATGACGCGAAGAATTTTAAGGGCCTTTTTCACAACGGGATAAGTTAGCCCGTCTCGGGCGATGATAGCTTAGTTTTTACTCCCGGAAACCTTTAAAGCTGGATCTATACTAGGTTTTGGTCCACAGTTCTTTCATCAATTTTCTATGAAGGTCGCAAGTTGGGCCAGTATCGGGTTAAATGGCAATTATTCTGTTAAATACCTGGTATTTAACCCAATAATTACCATTATTGGGTAAATTGAAGAGTGTAGAGCTTAATTTGGGATTGCACCTCGTAATGTACAGCATACAATTTTAAAAAGAACATGTTAAGTCCCACCAGAACAATACAAACGAACCAATATTTCTCTTCTCAAGAAACTGATCCCAACATTTAAGAATTCTTAATGTTGGGATTAGTTTGGAGAATAAAGTCTTCCATAATAATCACATGCGGTGTTCTGCTGTTCTCTTGGCATTAAGACGAGCCTATCAGCTGCTGACCAGATACACCCAGCATAATAATGGGTTGGAGCAAAGCAGGGAAACTCTAAAAAGTGTAGAATAAAGATGGAATTATCGATTTTAGATTTTTTTTATTATGCAGCATGATTTTCTCCTTGAATTTTATGTTTCGTTGCCTCTCAAGTAGGACAATATCAGATAATTTCGCATAATCATGCACTTCGGTGCACGTGATAGAGCCCAAGCAAGTCAATCGCTTCTATGCAAAATAAGATGGATTTAAATGCTTTAATCGCGTACAGCTAAGACGATCTCAAAGATAATCACAGAATTCCAAACCGAAGATGTGCATAACGTTAAGGTGAGCAGATTTAGAAGCTGTATACTCTTTTAGGGTTACACGAAAGGATAAATTTCGTTTTTCTTAACTACGCTACGCTTTCCCTTGCAATAAATTCCTCTCAGTTATTACTGGTATAAAAAACTGCAAAGTACAGAAGAGCATCGCCAATTTCTGGGTTAAGTCCATGAGGATATTCGTGATCGGCAAGATTAAACATCTATGGGTAGAAATACAGGTTATCTAGTTGTAGAATTCGCTTCTATATTCCTTAGGTTAGATTTGTTAAACATGAAGCGACAAAGGCTGTGAGGCGTCAGTAGATAAAGCGATGTTTTGAAACGCAACGGTGCAGCCTTTACAAAGAGACGAGTCTGAGATGGTATAATGTCAGAGGGGGGGGGGGGTAACATTATCTTTTGCATTTATTTGAAGGTGTGCATGCTTGTACTGCTCTTTGGAAATGACCCATTACCAATTCTCCTTGTTCTTAGGATAAAAATTCAAAATGTCATATTCATGGGCGATAAAAATTGTAATATTATCTGGTAAGAAAATCACTTAAAATACCAGCTGTAGACTTGATCGCTATGTTAATTTTGGTATTTCGAGCATGCGTGATGCAAATAATGAAACAATCATTGTTTTATAAAGCTTTCAAACCACGCAGTCTGTCGATTATTTAGTAAACTACACTGCTGGACAAAATTAACTGAACACAGTGTAACTCGTGAAGCTTACAATCAAACAGGACAAAATTTGGTATGGTGGTGGAACATAGAATAATGAAGAGACTTCGGACATTTATAGGGGTTGTATGAGAATTACCAAAGAGATCACATTACAGAAATCAATACAAGATGCTCGAAAATGTGGTCACATGACATCAGTAAGACGTGACGTATGATCCCTCCAATGACTAAACAGACCTGACAGTGGTGAGCCATGCTCGATACAAAGGTGTTTATAAGATTCAGTGACAACAAATCCCGTTCTTCTACCAGCGTAAACCTTAGCTAACCAAGTGACCAAGGAGTTGGCTGTCGGCATGAAATGCGACACCCAAGGGCGTCCCACGCATGTTCGATCGAATTTAAGTGTGCTGATCGTGCTGGCCAAGGCAGTCTTTGGATATCTTCAGTTTCAAGATATTCCTCCACCACCTCTGTGTGCAGTGGCGTTGTCGTACATGAAAAGAAAATCTGGGCCAACCGCACCCCTAAAAAGGCGTGCATGAGTTCGAGAGCCTGTTCTCGCTACCTCTGATCAGTTGCTGCTTTTTTTTTGTTAGTTGTTAGCACATCGGCTTCTGTGGCCATAATCACCTTCCAAAGTTTTTGCATTTACTCTGATCCAAGCCCGAGGTGGGATTCGAACCCGCGACCTTTGGGTTGCCAGGCAGGCACTTTACCCACCCGGGTAGCCCGGTCGGCTGATCAGTTGCAGTACCATCTCTATCAAAAACATGAAGAAGGGTGCGGCCGTTGATCACTATTCCCCCTCACATGAGAATAGCTTATCAACCGTAAGTGTCCCTTCTCTGATGTTGGAAGAATTGTACCGCATTCCTCATGGTTTGGGGTTAATGGGATCCAAACCACTGGCTTCCTTGAATAGAGCACTTGAATTGAACCTTCTTAACACAATCCGGTTGGAAATGTTTTCATCTGTGGCCGCACAACCCCAATAGAGAGCTTATGACAGGACATCGTAGGGTTCCGGTTGACGCAGTCCTAGGGCGACCTTGGTCAGTTTTACTTGTAATGATTCCTGTCTCGTGAAACTGTTTCAACCCGTGTTTTTATAGCATGAATAATTTTCATAATTGTCGGCTCTGTAAAGTGGCAGATCGATTTCTATTGGATAATCGTCATTTGCATCCCAGGATGCCTTTTATATCAAACATTCGCCTTCGGCGACCCTGTTCACAATGAAATATTCATGAAAAACATTTTCTTCTTTTAATTTGTCGAGCAGTGTATATCAAATCCTGGTATCTTAGCAATATTACTAGGGCACATCGAAATTGGTGAATAAAATCGTAATTATAAATGTGTTTGGAGATTAAACGAACCAGAAACAAATCGATTTTACTTTCAAAGTGTTGTCAGACATTAAACGAAAAGTCCCTTCCTTCTAAATATCCAGATGCATATCTTTAAAAAATTCACAGAAAACGCTACGTATTTTACTTATACATTTATAAGTAAAATAGCACGAAGCACGTAACGTACCAAACTTTCCTTTTATGTTAATAAAATGAAATGCTAAACTACTAACACTATCAAGAAGATAACGATAAAAGGTCAGATAATCCTCCGGTATGTATTAATTACTTTCTGGTGAATAAAGAGCGCATCACTCATTGCGCAGAAAATTTTCCACGTCACAGCAATTGGTCAGAGTATTCTTGGAAGCGATGACAGTGGACACACGAAATCCGGTATACAGACAAGACTGATGGGTACTCAATTTCCTTAGATTAACAGAAGGAAGCGGGGTTCGCGTTACACCCACTTCATTTCCTCGCTGACCGGAGACGGGGCGTTTAATATTGAAACCTCTTGCTGCACCTGGCATTGACTTTCAACAAGTACAGTACCGATCCATGTTGGCAGATTCAGTAGTAGAGGGAGAAACGGCTGAAATGAGGAGGGGAAGATGGATATCCCTTAATTCTTTCTCGGCATGAATACGCCTCACGGCAGTAACCTAAAAAATGACACAACAGTCACACTGCATTTTTCTTAATCTTAAAGGTACACACGAGTTTCTTAATGAATGTTGTTTCCAATCAAAATTTCCTTAAGATTGTAACGGAAGAGGCACCAGTGTGGTTATAATTGCTGTCTTTTGCACCCTTGTCAACTTTTTTGGAAGAGGTTTGTATGGGCTTTTCCCTCTCATAAATTCGTGCGTTTCATCCTGCAAACAAGCAAGCCGAATGTACACTGTCTGGCCCCGTTATTAGGACCATGGAGGTTTGCCCTATATACAATAAACTGTGCAGAAATATGTACGTATAAGAGGTCGCATAGTGTGTGACGTGTGCACTATAAATCTGTGTGACCCAACCGGTGCCCAAATAAACTTCGCCTTACAGAATTAGAGAAAAAAGTATCTCAGTTTTCCAAAGAAGTATGATTATCGGCACGCGTTTTACGTATTCTGCAACGAGAGGACGGCTACACTTGTCGAATGCTCAAAGACCAGCGTCATTCAGGTCTTCAATGAATGCAAACACACAGTGATTTCAAACCCAAACTGGAAAACACCACTGTGATGACACTAGGAGTGCAAAGGATGGACTGAAAACTACTGTATGTGAGTCATGGGATCCAATGAGTTCCAATTAACTTTGCTCGACAGATAGATTGCATTTCAGTAATTATAAGAAGCACTAAATCGATACTGTTCCATAGACTGAAAAGAAGGATGATATGCTTATAAATAAATTAGTTCGAGCACCGAACTTATTTGCAAAATCACCTGGTTAAATTGGCATGTAAGTCTTGAGTAACCAGATGATTATGAACGGGTCATTACTCCTATAAAAGAGAACAGTTTCAAAGACAATAGCTCAGTGGCATGAAACTGGTCCAGGGAATCACTGGTCACACTATATAGGAGAAAGAATTTCCATAAGCGGGTCAAGGTCATTCACTGGCTGTTCCGGGATGCTACATTTCCATTCCTTTTCATGAACAAATTGGTCAAAGAAACGTACTGCTCACGTAAGCAGGCGGTACCACGAATTATGTGGGTGAGGGGTAAACAGAATGAGACAGAGAGAGAGAGAGAGAGAGAGAAGAAAACAGCTAGCGAATCTCCTTCAACCGTCTCTAGTATCTCTGCACTATAATTCTGAGAGGTTATTTGTCAGACGCGTTTTTTTGATAGATCGTTGTTCGTCAGATTAATATCGCAAGCCATGAACTTGTTTAAACATGAGACAACCTTCCACTATCCTTCTCGTCCAAAAAAAAGGATTAATTCAGTTTACTGAAAACTTGTAGGATATGCTGAAATGCTCCTCCCCCCCTTAGAATTTCAAATATAATTCTTTCTGAGAGTAGGGAAGGAACACCGGATCATAAACCTTCCAAAACACTAAATACATTTCACACTTGTGTTTGGGTTCATTAATGATGAAAGACAAGCCATCTTAAATTTGCAAATCCAAGAGGTCATTATTAATATTTTATAAAGACGTCATTAACAGTTTGAAGAATTATCTATTATCATCTTAATAATACAGTAAGATGAATATGTTGTGAATTACAAGTAAAGGATGTCAAAGGAGATAAAATAATCCTCTTATTATTAGAAATATTTTTATAATCCACAGTGCAGAAGAAATGCGTAGTTTGAAAAGGCTATTTATACTTTGCGCAGAAAATTATGTGCATTAATAAGCTCGAAGACTTTGTTGAACGCTATAGACGGAAATGCTAGCTTGATAAACAGCAATCTGATATTCGTCACTTCCTGAACAGCTGAAATTTGTTTGGATTATGTTCCATTTCTCAAACTATTTAAAAAATACATCTCTTTAATATGGTCGCCATTTTGGCTATTAAAAATTTGTAGTTTTTTGGACACAGAGCGACACACACGGCAAGGCATAATTGCTCACAAATTATCTATTGATTACTGAAGCTCCAGCAGAGTCCATTGCTTAATACTAAATACTTTATCATTTAAGAATCCCCTCGAAACGATTGCACGATTTTTCCTCCCGGAAAATATGTTATGCTACGTAAACGTTCAAATGAAGGAAATCGATTTATTGAAAATTATAAATTAAAAAATATTATCAATGACATCTTACATATATTTTGTCCAATTTTTGTGGTTAAACTTTTGGGGCACCTTCATCGCTAAACAATTGTGCTTGTTCATTGAATTTATTATGATTTCCTATTATATTTTCACTCCTTTTAGGTCTTATCTGACTGTGAATTTTTGAATTAGATGTTAAAATTGAACTAATTAATACTGTTTAGATTTTACGATTTTTGAAATTTTAATTCTGCTTAAACTTTTTTTTTTTTTTGCAGTGGAAAAGTTGTTCCCTGTTCTCGGTTTATTATAGAGACGTCATCGGTGTACTGAAACAAATGTAAACCGATTTGATTTGAAGGGACAAAAAACAACAAATTGAATAAACGTTTATAGACCAATCTGGTGCATAATTAATAGCTAATACACTGCTCTACAAAATTAAAGCAACACGTATAAAACGTGGTGTAACTCGTGCAGTGTGCGATGAAGCGGGACAACCTTTCGCATGGTGGTGTACCATGCGAAAGGTTGTCCCGCATGGTACACCGCCATGCGAAATGAATAACGATGATATGACGAGACAGCGGGAAATGTTGGACATTTATAGGGGTTGTATAAGAATTACCAAAAAGGTCACATTATAGAAGTCGATACAAGGTGCTCGAAAATATGGTCACATGACATCAGTATGGCGTATGATCCCATCCAACGCGTACACAGGCCTGCCAGCAGTGAACCATGCTCGATATAAGGGTGTCTATAAGATTCTGTGGTAACAAATCCCGTTCCATCATCACCACAGACAGTTCACCAAGTGACCAAGGAGTTCGCTGTCCGCTTGCAAAGCCAGGCCCATGGGCATCCCACACATGTTCAATCTAATTTAAGTCTGTGATCGTGCTGGCCACGGCAGTTGCCAGCACGTCGTCACCGTCCTCCCCACACCGGGTGGAAAAGGCCCGGGTTCGAATCCCGTCGATGACGCGAGGAGGAGCATTTTTTACTTAGTGGCTGAGATAGTCAGTCTCAGGCGTAGGCAGCAAGGTTTTTCGTTCAGCAAAGCAGGCAAGTCGACCAGAGAACACTCAATTTACAAACAAAATACAAATGGGTAGATGAAATAACTTTGTGGGTGACCCTAATAAATAGTTTTTTTTTTTTTCTCATCCACCTATGATGACGTGTTGTATAATTTCATCTTCTGCTGCCGCCAAATCTAATAGTGCGCCCTCTGAAGAGAATGTTCTAATACTCTAGGCTGGTGAGAATTGCTGTCTTGCTACTAGCCAAGGTGTCAAATCCTAGGTCACCAAAGTCTTCAAACAAAATTTGAAAGATGTGAAGATTAAAGCTATGCGACTGACAAGTAACAAGTGTGTTGTCATCGAAACTCATTCTGCTGTAGCCATTACTAAATATTTATTCTGCTCTGTCTAACAAGTGTGATTCGGCAATCCTCGTCTACGATCTTGATAAAAATCTCACCGAAGAGAACTTTTTGGAGGATATTTTATAAGAATCTTCAAACTTCGTGTTTCACCATGGACAGTCTTTCTAAAGAATTAAATTTTCGCTTCACTATCAAATCAACCTCTAACAATAATGTCAGAATAATTAGTGTTTCACCTAGAATTTATAATTAAATCTTCAAACTGCCTTGCCTTTACCTAGGCTGGCCCCCAAATTCTGCTCTTTTTCAATGATTACAAAATGTTACCTATGTTTTGGCTATGCCTATACGGCAGCTAAGTGCCAACAAGGATCGCCTATACATGGCCCCTGTGCAAAACGAGGCCATGTCTATAGTGAGTGCCCCTCGAAGTCAGAGTCACCTTTTTCTGAAAACAGTCGATCCAGGAGGGAAAAAAAAGACTCCAAGCATTCTGTTCTAGATCAGAATTATCCTCAATTTATCAGAGCTAAAGAACTTGTACATATAAGAACCAATTAGGGATAACATATCTAATACTCAGACTACCCTTACAGGTTACTTTATTTGGGGATTTGCATATTCTGCAAATCCCCAAATTAAGTGTATAAATCACGTCGTGTTGTTGAAGTGGTGCTCAATCTTTAGACGCCTTCAATTTTGATGCCATTGCTCTCCAGGAACCATATTATCATTTTGGGAAAGTTTCCGGATACCCAATTTCCTTGTAGGTAGGTTGTGCAGCCTCACCATTGGGATCCTCGATGTGCCTTTATTATAATCAGTTCTCTTCTTAATGTAGTAAAAATCAATAGCCTGACGTCAGAGCAGTCGCTGTGTATTCATGTCTCTACAGCTCATTTTTCTTACTTTCTTGTAAATCTTTACTGTCCTACAATGGACATTGCTTACTATCTACATTACCTTGATAAAGTCATATCGCCGGTTCGCTCTGCATACCTCATTATTACACTAGTGTGCAGAATTTAAGGACCAGTCAGGTTTTCACCTGTAGCTTCTCATAGGAGTGGCTTGGATATGGAAAAAGCATACCAAAGGAACCTCGTGAGGTACAGAAATGATGAAGGAAACAACACCGACAAAACAACGGAAACAAACGGTACAGAGGGACTTTATTCAAAAATGGCAACATAGTACTGGCTGCCATGATACAGATACATCACTGCCAAAGATGGAACAAAGGGAAGAGATGGTCCTCAGTATGAGATATGGCCACCCCTAATATCGATGCAGGCCTTACACCGCCTGTCCATACTTAGAACAATGTTGTTGGTAAGTTTTTGCTGGAACATCGTCCATTCCTCTGTCAGCGCCATCTTCAGCTGGTGAACATTTTCTGGTGTGTGTGAGCGTGCCGCTAGGCATCTCCTCAGAGCGTCACATATGTGTTCGATGGGATTTAGATCAAAGGAAACGGGCAGGCCAATCCATACGAACAATGTCCTCACTTTCCAAAAGCGTTATCATCCATAAACACAAACTCGGGACCAATCGCACCTCGGAACAGACACACGTGGGGAAGGATTACCTCAGTACAGTAGCGTGCGCGGGTTACAGTACCGCCTTCCAGTATCTGGAGTTGTGTACGTCCATCCAAGATAACATCCCCCAGACGAGAACACCTCGACCGCCATATCAATCGCTTTCAGTGATGTTTGCGGGGTGATACCGTGTGCCAACCTCTCGCCAGATTAGCTGACGTGCAGAATCGCTGCTGAGACTGAATCTACTCTCATCCGTAAAGAGTACCTTAAGTAAAGATTTTGTGGTTGAAACCTTTAGAAATAGTGTTGGTCCTTAAGTTTTGCACACCCATATATGTCAGATGTCAACGCTAAGTCTAATCTTTATTTTAGCTCCTTCACTCATGAAAAAGACAGATTAATTGGAGAATTTCTCCTCACTTCAGTTAGTTGTTTGCGATCAAACTAACGTGCCATTCACCTACTGCTCAACCAACGGTAAAAGAAATATACACATTACAGTAACATTGCCTCCGCCATATCCGATTGGTCTGTCTTCCCAAAATGCTGTTCTAGTGATCACAGATCCATAATTTTATTAAATATTCATCTCCTGTATCAGCTCTTCTCCAAGACCTTCCCCACTTCTCTCTTCGCATTATTCATTAGGATAGATTTGACAATACCATTAAGTCCTCTTTTTCTGACTCTAGGCTTAGTAACCTTTTCTAAATTATCTGCTGAAGATTATGCAACTTACGTTACTGATGTTATGTTCAATGCCAGTTCTCGTTCAGCTAGACTTAAAGTTACACCAAAAAAAACCCAACACCTTGGAGGATGATCTCACCGTCTTACGTCGTCGAGTTTTCTGAGACATCACTGCTTTCAGCATCATCGAAGAAGCTGGCCACACGAGAATATGCAGTTACTCAGGGATGAATACCTGAGTATTCATCCCTGAGTAACTCCAGTAATATCCTGAGTAATATTGTGACTGATGGCCTTCACGTACTCAGGGAGAGAGTACGTGAAGGCCATCAGTCACAATAAAAAGACTACCCGGCGCTCATATTCCCTCTCCACTAGTAATTCTACTCCCAGAGGTTTAATTCATCAGCTCAGAAGAAGTAAAATTCATCTTCCTGAAATCTATCAGTCAATACAAAATAATAATGGAGCAACTGTCTTTAACTGTTAACTCCATCTCCATCACCCACGGATGACCCCAGCTGTGATCTTCCTGAGCACCAGCAGCTCAGGAATCAATGATTCGTATATCTCATCGGTCACCACTACAGTTTTCACACAACCCTAAATGGATACTGCAGTTTCCAAAATCAGGACTGAAAGTTCTCCTAGTTTAGATAGCTTAGAAGGCACTATTATTCAAAGAATGTACAACTATTTCCTTCCGTCTTAGTAGTTCTATTCAATTGTAAAACATCTTTATTGAAACTTGTCTCTAAACCACGCCACGTTTATTCTCTACCACAAAAGCTTATCGTTCAATTTGTTTACTGTCAAATCTAGGTAAAACTTTAGAACATCTTATTGCTGTTCGCCTGGACTCTCTTATTACAGACCTCTCATTAAAATCACCAGATCAGTTTGGATTCGATGCCGGTCGCGGTACTGAAGAACCTCTAGTCAAACTCCTTTCCCGTGTTCCCAGATGCACTTTCAATTACGTAATGGCTATATTTGATAATTTCGCTTGGGCATAATCCCTGTGGTGGGACAGCTTATTTACTCGCCTTAGGGTCTTAACTGTTCGTCACAACATTACAATCTTACTGTAGTTACTTTTGCCATCGCGCAGTTCAAATTATTTCTGGTACTCAAAAAAATTCGCCATCTGTTTCATGAGGATGCCCTCAAGTTCTGTTATTGACCAACTTGTCTGAGATTTTGTTCTGGAAGAGTGGCTGCTTCGCTCTGCTCCTAATACTTCAAGAGTCGCGTACATTGACAATCTTACACTTTGGTTTATAGGAACTCACGTTCTTCACTAGAAATATCTGATAACAAAATTGTGTTCTTAGGCTACCTCTAATAAATTATATCATTTCCTTAGAAAAACAAAGCTTCTATATCTTAACGGTACTCTGTCTACATCTAGACCTCCTGTTGAACGGTTTTATGAATGTTCCCTCAACATGGTTGAGTCTCATAATTTTTTTGGCTTTATATTAGACTGTAAACTTAGTTTCCAAAAACATATTTCTCATCTGCATGATAAAATTATAAAATACACATCTACGATTGCCTGCCTCTCTAACCAATCCTGGGGTCTTAATCATCGTACGCTCCACCTTATATAAAGTGGTGTTTCTCCCTCTCTGTACTGGTGCTGTGGTGCCCAGTTCTGGTAGGTTAAGAAGATTCATCTTCAGAAAAAAATTATCATGCATGATAAGAAAGAAGGCAGAAGCCTTTGAAAGCTTCAGTTATTTTAGCGCTTTTAATCTAGTATATTTTATTGCATTTTAATTCAGTATTTTATTATCATTTTATTTGTACATTCACTGTAAACTACATTTGTTTTATTCTATCTTAATTCAGTATTTTATTATCAGTAACATTTTATTTGTATAATCACATTTATTTTTTTGATCTACTGTAAATTTATTGTAAATTTTAAATATAAAGCTTTTTAAGATTTTGGTTTTCGTTTTTACTTCAATGGTTGGTGAGAAACGCTAAAAATCATAGTATTATCATGCATGCATGCACTTAGTGATGAACAGTTTTAACAGCTGTACTTCAAGTCATAAATGGCTGTCTTCCACTAGAATCAAAGTCGATGGAAAATTCCACTGGAATCTTCCATGGACTTTGCTCCATCTTTGCCACTCAAGAACAATTATGTTTCTTGGACACACTTACCTACACTGCAATCTGCTGCGGTACAACTCTATCTGCTGAATTTTTCTTTCTGGACCTTCCCTCCACAATCACTGCTGGCACAGGCTTGCTTGTGCAGGATTACTCGTCTTTTTCCTTTTCTAACCTTGTCTTTTCATTTTCGCTATCCTATTAGGTGGTCTGTGCAGTACCACAGTGGTATCCTCATCGTCCTCCCCACTCCGAGTGGAAAACGCCCGGATTCAAATCCCGTCAATGAAGTGAGTAACGTTCATGGGCTTTTTCCCATTCTGTGGCTGAGTTCAGTCGTAGATAGCAAGGTTTTTTTAATGGTCCCAAGCTGGCTTTGGTCATTTGGTACGAGATTATAAATGTGGGCTAAGGTACATACATAGTTGTATCCCACCTCCCTGCGGTGTAGACAACACTGGATAGGCTTTACGGATGATTGCCTTACTGGTGAAAAAGTGGCCAGAAACAACTGAAAAACAACATTGCACACTTCTGGACGTTTATGACATTCTGTATCATCACAGTGTTCCATAGTGGAGTTTAATTAAAGTTCTAGATCTGCCGTATATAAGATACATGTCTACACGTGCCTTCCATCATTAAAGTACCACTTCAAACACCTAACGAAATTCAAAATAGAAAATAAAACATTGACTTCCATCAGTGCGCTGGAGAAGTCTCGGAATTCTATTTTAATCAACCACGTGAAATTTTTAGAGTGCCCTCAACTGAAAATTTTGTTAGACTATTTCAGGAGAGATTATTTTCTACCTCTTCAGTTATTCCTGGTTTTTAAGTCCACACAACTTGCAATCACAAAATGACTAGAAAATAAGTACAGTTGGTTCCATGCATCTGTAGTTGGACAGTAAAAGGATGTTAACTGATTGCGGAACATGTTTGGATGGTTTGGAAGGGGAAGATATAGGAGTTAATTCAGAAGAGCAGTACCAATGGAAGTATCTATCCAAAATGCATGCAACAGAAATAGAACTATAAGACAGAGTGAAGAGACAAGTTATTAAACCTGACCTCCTTTGAAAGGAGCCTAAAAGCTTAGGATAGGTTATGGGGCCACAGCCCTAGATGTGATAACACTGTTCCATAGCAGGGCAGATTTGAGATTGGTATAGTGAGTAGCTCTTTAGAATAAAATAACTTTGAGGGCAAAATAAAAATACCTAGATTTTTAGATGCACAGAAAGCCAATATCTGTGATGTGCTTATGGCAAAATAGATTAGAAGTCACGGTAATCCCTAATATCCCTCATATGGAGTAATTCCACATTTATCTATTTGATCTTGTATACAAATCAAATCTGAGTTCTCTGAAAATAAGTTAGGAGCAAAAGAATTCCTTTTGCGAAATGACAGGATTGAGTTTTAGATGGATTGAAATTAACTAAGATAACTAGCCCCAACAGAAAAACACTTGAAGATAGCATTTAAGGAATTGGAGGTGGATATTCGAGAAGCTGAAGCCATTTGTGCAAGACAGGTGTCTCAAACTGGGATGTGGAATACAAGTATTACACTGATGAGCCAAAACATTATGACCACCTACCTAATATGATGGTCCTCCACGTGCAGCCAACAGCTCGTACCCAGCGAGGCATGGACGCTACAAGGTTTCTAAATGTCTTGTGGTATCTGGTACCAACATGTAACCAGCAGATCCTTTAACTCCTGTAAGGTCCGCAGATGAGAGGGCACAGATCGGAGTTGCTGTTCCAACACAAACCACAGATGCTTGATGGGATTGATGTTTGGGGAATTTGGAGGCCAGGGCAATACCTGGAAGTCCATGTTCTGCAAACCAGTCTCGAACAATCCAGGCAGTGTGCATTTTCCTGCTGAAAAACAGCACCACCAAAGGGGAAGACCGTTGCCATGAAAGGGTGTACCTGGTTAGCAATGATGTTTAGGTTAAAAAAAATTCAAATTATTATATTAGGGCCACCCGTAATCTCTTACATATACCCATATATGTATTATAAGTGTAAATTGAGTGTGTTCTCTGGTCGATTTTCATATTTTGCTGGATGAAAAAACCTGTTTCTGGGGGGAAAAAATCTTGCTATCTACACCTGAGACCAACTCAACCACAGTGAAAAAAGCCCACTAAAGTGCCTCACATCATTGACAGAGGTGGTAGACGTCAATGCCTGGAACATGGATGACTGGCCCCAGGGTATCCCAGCAGACCATCGCCACCACTGGCTTGTTTTCGTCCCATGGTGTATCCAGGCACCATCACTTCCCCAGGTAAACAACACACACATACTCGGCCATCCACATGGTGCAACAGGAAACATGACCAGATGACCTTCCAATCACTCAAGGTCCAGTTTTGATGCTCATATGCCCATTGTAGGCAGTCACCAGTGAACCAGGGGCACTCAGAGCAGCCTGCAGCAACACAGCCTCATTTTCAGCCAGGTTTGATGTACTTTGTGACACTACTCCCGTCACCAGCATTCCAATTACTCGTTAGTTGCACCACAGTTACCTTTCTGTTGCCACATACCATCCGGGAGAGCCTTCACTCAACTCGAGCCGTGGTCTTCCAACACCTCGCCAGGGGTTTGTGGGTTTTCCCTCCTCTAGACTAACTTGTCATACCATACCTGAGGGAATGCCTGTGACAAGCCCAAAGCCTTTTTCTGCCTGTCAGCTTTATTGAAAAAAAAAGTCTTTCACATGTCCCTACCAGGTCTGCAAGATCCTACTAGCTGTTTCCAATCAAAATTATATTCAGTGTAGCTTCCGTAACTGCCTGATTATAGATTCTTCTGCCAGCTCTTTCCACGTATCATCACTTGTAGCAGCCTTCTCATTTGAAATAGCTTTACCTTGCCAACAATGTCATGCAGATGCTCCTGGCCCCTTCCAGGATCCCCCACTGCTGATGGAGTTCCTCCATTACTTTGGATTTTCTTCTACTCACCTATCCCATGACTCCATTCTTGCACAATTTTCATAATAACCTGCAAGATTGTGTTGCTTCCAGGACTTCAAGTGCTCACTACTGTCATGCTTCCACAAGAGCATCTGCTACACGTTGAAACCTGTTTTGGCAATCTTACATGCATTTGCACATTTTCCTTTCCTCAACACCCTCCTTTAGGGACCCCTTAAGGTTTAATAGCTCTGCTTCACCTGGGTATACCCTTGGGCACTTCCAACAAATTCTTCTTATGGGCTTGTCTCTACTCCTTCCATGGCCAAAGTTGGGAAGCTCAGTATGATCTGAGGCTCTTCCATCTGGCTTTGCAAGATAGTATTTTTACAATACAAATTAATAAAATGACAAAAGAGCCTTGTACAATCTTTTTCAACAATTAGTTCTAGGCAGTTTATTTAAAGAAATCCAACATTCTCTTCAAATTGTTCCGAAGATGCCAATGCTGTACTCCTGTAGTCTCTTTCCAGTGCTGGCACTGGGAGCAAGCTGCTTTTGCTTTGCTGATTATTTTTTTATTATAAAAAGTCATCACAAAGGGAAATAGTCTGGGATCACTGATTACTGTCACCTGTAGCAATCGAAAATGCCCATTTTTCAGAGCCATCGCCGTCTCTTTTCTTTATAATTTCACTAACAAGGGCTGGTTTTGTTCTTTCCCAACAGTTTTTGCTGTTTCACTATTGGAAACATTCCTGAACATGCTGAAAGTTCAGAACAACTCAGAAAGATTACATTCTACAACAAAAGATGCAAATAAACATTCAAAATGTATGACATCAAAGGAATGGAACTGAAATGCTACATCTATTTCTGCATTTCTTTTTATGCACATGTCCTTATGCTTATTTGTTTGCAAATGTCTGATTACATCACCTACCCAGTATCTGAAATTAAAAAAAAATTTTTTTTTTTTTGCAAAAAATACAGAGAAAGTTTATCACCAACTATATTACAATAGTGAGATAGAGAAAGGGCCGAACTGAATAAAAAGGTGGATTCTCTGTTGTAAATCCAAAGCGTTGGCAGCAATGTGGCATACAAGTTACACATCCAAATTCATGTCACCACAAATACTGAATAGGTAACTGAGCACTACACATTATCTGCTCTAACAATTAACTTATATAAACTTCTCTTGCTTGATCAATCTCCTAGAACATAGAAGTATTCAAATGGGAAAAACAAGGCAGGAGATCTAGTTATTATTCTACCTCACTTTTTGTTTTTAAATATATTGTTGATGTTCTATATATATATATAAAAAAAGAAATTTTTATATAGAATAAAAATTTATTTATAAACAGGAAATGAATTTACTTGAGAAAAATGCTGTTTTATAAAAATACAAAGTACTATTTATTTTTCACATCAGGACTTATTTCCATAAAACACAAGTGCAGGCTTTTTAATAAAATTTTTAAATAATATTCTAAGAGAAAAATTAAGAAAATGTATATACAAAAAGTATATTTTATTTAAACTTTTAAAACTATACAAAAAAATTATTTTGAACAATTTTTTTTCTGAAATAAGTAATGGATACAAAGTGATTAACCAAATACACTAAATTTGTAAAGGCAACTTATTCAAAATTTGTCATACATACACATTAAGGCTGATTAAGACGTATCATGATAATCTGTGAAGGCACAGATATGGAACATAAATGCCCTTAAAGTTCAGCATATATACTTTTACTTTGCCATTCCTGTCAGTGTTAAAAGTAACTCTTGAACTCATTTTTGAAAATGCCAAAAGGTGTCACTCATTTTATGTTTCCACCTCTTCAAATATTTAGCTTTTTTTTTTTTCTTTTTTTTTTTTTAGTTTAAGGAAATGAAAAACATCACAGAAGTTAGCATGCCATCTCTGATGAAAATGGTATCTGCTCACTTGTGGAATTTTTTTTTTTTTTTAACTAAAAACTGCTACACAAGCTAGGAGAACAGATAAGTGCACCGTTGTGGTGAATTTCACTGAAGTGATTCTCAGCTTTGAACTATTTATGATGAAGCGTATCACCAACATTTCAACCCTTGTAAACAGAAATGCTGTTTGATAATCTGATCTGGTGGAGCATACTCGTGGTGCACAAAACCTTCATAATCAAACAATCGGCAACACTGATTTTTCCATACCTGTAAATGTTTTTTTTTTTTCCTGTCAAGATAGGGAAGATTTCCATTGTGACAACTACTGATCAATTTCAGATTTGAACTGTAGACTCATGTTTCATCACACATTTGATTTTTTTTTTTTTTTTTTTTACTTTAAATTTTCATTGGTGTGCACATTCAAGCAAGACTGCTCAGAGACAAAGGGTTTGCTTCTGTTTCTCTAACTGTATTTACAGAATGAACTTGCCTCATTCCCAAATCTTCAGTTAAAATTGTGTGACATGCGAAGAGAAATGGCTATCTCTTGCTGTTTGTTTGGTTTTTAGGAGCATTAGCAACTAAGGCCATATTGCTCTGGGAATATGCGGTGGTCATTCCCTGACCTTTCCGCATCCTCCGAATTTGGTGGTGACGGGCTCGAACCCTGGTCTAATCAAGAAGCGTGTGCTACGCACTGCTGCTCCTTCCTACCTGGCTACGGAGGCACCTGCTATCTCTTGCAATGGCTTTATATGGTCTCTTGATTCTTTAAGCCAGTAAATGATGTCCACATTTATGTATTTCAGGAATTCAGTCATATCTTGTGATTATTCCAAAACATGGGTATTGAATTTAAAACTGTTTATCTTCTTTTTAAATTTTCAGTCACATTCAGGTGGAAAAATAAGTGTTTAACATTATCTTTTTGGAGATTTAAAGGATGTGCTGGGACATTATCAGTTAACAGAGCTGGGAGTGGGGAAGCGATTTTGGTTTTTAAGGAATTGCTTCACTTTAGGAACAAATTGGCTTTGGAACTATTGTTTGGAATAAGTGAGAGCCCATTCAAGAGTTATTTTGATGACAGTAGTACACTGTAAGACAATTGATATTACTAAAATTTTTAAACCCTTGGCATTGCACATTTTCCTACAACCATTAATGGGAGCTTAAATGTTCCCAAAGTGTTGCCTGTAGCTAGAGCAATTAAGAATTATTTATTGTTTTTATATCCTAGAGCTACTGCTACTGCTTCAGCTTAAGCTGTGAAGGTTTCATCTGGTGCCATTTTATAACAGAGCCTGGTTTCATTGCAATTAAAAGTTTGATGAATGAAATCACCTTTAATTTTAAAAATTCTTCCATAAATTTTAGTATGGCAGAGACATTCCCTGAAAGTTTTTCCCCAGTAATTCCTTATTTGTCAAAATTCATGCCTCTTCTTCCATCTATTTAGTTAGCCCTCACTAGCAAAAAATATCTTGTCACTACAAACTCTGATTGAATTTTAAAGCTTTCTTTTAAAATTGGTGCAGATACAGGATAACCCTTTTCTCTTTATACAATTTTTTTATTTTTTTTCCCCTCCAAATTGCATTCTGGAACGGACAATTGAAACTTTGCTCAAAACACACCAATTTTCAATTTCAGAACAGTTGCACTCCCAATCTCCCACTATTACATGTGGGAGACAGGAGAGCAAATTTAACTCCTCAGCAATTAAGTACAAACTTTTAAATCTAATGAAATTTTGGTCAGTGATTCATCTTTTATTCAAACCTTTTCAGCACTTCAACTACATTTCTAAATATATTCATTTTCTTTTCCTTTTTGGTTCACTTGCCATTCTAATATTCACTGTTTAAACATCAAAGGCTAAACAAAATAGTACTTTGTCAAAACAAAACAGAAAAAGAACTAAAAATTCAAGACTGAAGAATTAAGAGTTCAATTGTAATATTAACATTGTTTTAACATGGTTTTACTATCTTTTATCTTACTATATTGTTTTAAAAGATCACTCTTAATTATAAAAAAAAATTTTAAAAAAAGATTCTCTATATGCAAATTATTTTCTACTGATACATACTCTAAAATAACATAATAACTAAGTTTCAATTTGTAAATTTTAGTTATAACTATTCTCCTTATTTTTGATAACTTCTTATATGACTTTTTTTTAACGCACACACATCTATCTATCTATTATTATTGTCCCTTTGAGAAATTTTATTATGATCTCAGTTACCCATTGGATAAATTGCAGTGTCAGATAAATAGGGATGCACTGTAATTACATAAGGCTAACTTTATACTTAATTGCTGAAGGTTTAAAATTTAGCTACAGTGGCAACTGCACAATTTGAAGAAATGCTCGAGTGTGAAGGAAATTTTTGCCAAAACGAACAATGCACCAGTTCACAATGCAAGAAAGAGGAATTGTAAAGCTTGATCGTTTAACACATCAGATCTAACACTCTTACAACTTTTTTCTCTTTGCTAACTTGGAAAACCTAGTACAACAAAATGAAAAACATTTTCTAGTACTATGATACTTCAGAATATTTCAAAAAAGGTAACAAAAATAATTTCAATACTCGCAATACTGTTTAGCTTCAAAAGGAGAGCACTTTTAAATGCAGGAATTTGTGGACCAATGGAAACTATAAAATATACATCAACCTCAGTGAAACTAAAGTTTCATACTATAAAAATATATGTGGCTTTTTTTTTTTTTTTTAACTTCTTTATTCTGATAATTAGTTTGTGATAACACATGCATAAATACCAGACAAAGTTAAGCAATAAAAACCACCATTTAGGACACTTAAAAAAAAAAAGAATAATTATTACAAACCCTAAGTGAAAAATAAATACAATATTATTATACTAACCTGCATTAATGTTTATTATCACGAGTTAAATGACACTGAACAGAGTATCTGAAGGTGCAAGGAGTTGAAAGTTCTGAGATGGAGGGATAAGCTTGGAACATTTTTACCAATCTGGCCAAGCTCTCCCATTTGACTAGTCAAAATTCTCTACCAGAATCTCATTTTCTATCAAATATTCCAGAAATTTATTCACAAAATTATCTTCCATTAATATCTAATCAGGACATTTATTGATGACATTGATATTGATGATGTTCAATCTCTCATTCAAATGCCATTCTTTCCTTCAACCTATATTTGGAGTCTCCCTCCCCACAATTTTCATAGGAGTAATGCACACACATTTGAGTGAACTACGGTTCGAGCCCACATTACTGCTAAATACAGTTAACAATCTTATTCTTTTTCATAATAATTAACTGTGAACTCTTAACATAATGAACAATGCTGGAGTATAAACAAAAATAAGTATTTCATCATTGTCTTAACAGCAAACATCCTAATATTTCTTTTAAATTGAAGAGATATGAAAAAAATCAGTTGTTCAATGTATAAAAACCTACAGCTATTGGAAAGGTCCCATATTTCGCTAATAACCACCCAATTAGCATAAAAAGCTGCATAGGGTAATCAATCTTTTTTGCAGGGTCCTCACAATCTGCAAGGGACAAGACTGGATACATTCCTGAACAATGACTGCCAAGGACTGTTTAAGAAAATCAGGCAACAATAAGAATGAAGGAATCCCTCAATAACAATAATAATTCTAGCAATTCCACTCCCCAAGCTGTTGCATCAGCTCATTATGTCATATCAATAATACTGCAGGCCCAAGTGGTACACATTTTAAATATAGCTAAATCCATTGGACATAAAAGCACTTTTACATTACTTCCAAAAAAGCTGGAGCAGATAATTATACACACTATGTCTACTCTTCTACTGACATGATCGCAGCTTCCATATATAACTTAGCATCAATGCAACAGAATTTAAGTAAACTATAATTTCAGAAGGCTTTTCCACAAGGAAAGTCAATATAACATTCAGTGGTAAACTGTCAGGTCTGTTGCTACCTTGGAGTAGGGGACGAGAAGGTTGGTTCAGTGTACTTGTTAAAGGGCAGGGAAAGGCCCATTTGAGTATCTGTTGTGGGGGGAGCAGAATTCTTGTAATTTTGCCCCTTATAACATGCTACACTTATAAATCCAAACCATTCAGACATATCTGTGAATTCAACCACAACCTTCTTGACTGTTTCTGCTAAAGAATTCAATGAGCAAAGAGATTATGACAAGATTTCATTATAACTGCCTTAAATAGTCATACAGATCAATAAAACTATTGTTTTATTGTGGTAGGGTTTCAGGAGCATCATTAACAGGCTATATTGCTCTGTATATATTGTCTGTAAATTGAGTGTTCTGTGGCAGATTTTCTGTTTGCTGGACAAAAAAAAAAAATTCCAGGAGAAAGACCTTGCTACCCCTTGCCTGAGACCAACTAACTCAGCCACATTGTGAAAAAGGACCATAAAAATCCTCACATCACATCATTGACGGGACTTGAACTCAAGTCTTTTCCACCCCATAGAAATATAAAAGTGACTGTGGATAATTTTACTAACATAAAATACCAACCATGACTTGCTATGAAATAACTAGCTGGCATAGTGTCCACATAGCATCTCCAGCCAGAGAGTCAAAATAATGTATCCATTACCTGAGGCCAGTGTACCAAATGCTCAGCATCCTTCTCCAGCAATACATCCATGGTTAAATGTACCTATAACAACAACACTGAACACAACAATGGCTGCCAGACTCCCAAAATTTTCAATCTATGACAAACACAGGGTTGCAACATTTCCCAAACTTGCACCCATTCTCGCAGGCTTAAAAGTTCCCTCTATCTTCACAGATGACAGTAGTAAACAATTACCAATGACTATTTCTGTTCTCTTTGTTTCTCTGTCTTGTTTGTATTTGTCCATATTTACTAATGAAATGAAAGTAAAGATATCTAAGTAAATCCTCTCAACTTATCTTTCACACTTATGTTTCTACTTAGCACAATTTAGTACTATCAGCTCTTAACACCACCAGATCGAGTCAGCCTCATTTTACCGCTCACTGTTTGAGTGGTAATCCTTTAAATTTCTCATTTAAATTCAGCATTAAGATGGAAGAACAGTATTAATGTCAAGCAGTAAGATTAGTTAATTATATATTATCCATGCAAATGCATATGTCTTATTGCTCTATTATTTGTAAAAAGTAATTCTGATGAACCAGCAATAAAATATTAATCTTCCTCTGACAGAATTTGTTTAAATATACTTCACACAGAATATAGCATAAAAATGTAACAATAAGAATGTCATTCTGCAAATCAGAAATCTAAAACATTAAAACTTTCATTACATACACTGAAAACCTCACAAGCTGTTTAAAACAGTTCTTAATTCAACTTTAACAAACTGCAGTCATTCTACGAATGGCTGACCGATACCTGATTATGGTATGAGTGAGACCTGACTATTACTAAAGGATTTATAACAGAAACAAAAGTTAAATTTTAACCTAAGTTTAAACATCAACTTGGTTTTTCCAGTTGGCTACATTCATCTTTCATTAACTCTTTCCATACTTCATAATGATGATTTAATGGCTGTAAGACATGAATCTTGTTTTGGCTACCTAAGGCTCCCCATGGGGTACTTGTTCCATAAAACACACATTTAATACGTGAGTGAACCAATGCCATTGCACACCTATGAAAAGGAACAAAGATAAGAGTTCTGCAACCATAAACAAGAAAAAGGAAAACAAAATCCGAATTTTATATATAAACCATGTCTGTATTGACATGTTTTACATATAGAATTAGGTTCGTTTTCTACAGATAAACTTTACATTAATATTTTAAAACCATTCCAGTTAATTGAATATTTCTTCATAAATTTTTTTGTTTGTTTGTTTTGTATTTTCTGTTTGGATGGCTCCTAGAACATAGGTTCATCTCTGCCTTTTTGTCCTGTCCTTGTTTACAGACTCTGTTAATATTAGGCCATATGCTACACGCATATGGCTTAACCTTAACCGTAAAAAAAAAAAAAAAATTTCATCCCACACAAGAAAATCCCATGTTGGATAAAGATGCAGGAAAAGAAAGTGAGGGGCAAAAAGTTTTTCATCCCACACAGGAGCTTTTCATGCCATGCGGGAGAATGACAGGAAAGGGAAAAAAAAAATAAAAGAAAAAACTATGTAAGCTTTAGCGTGTTTTCTGTGGTGTAGTGTTGGGTTTTGGCGACCTAGAAGCAGCAATCACCTAGAAGACCACTCCCAGATACTCGTCCCAAGCCGCAGGAAGGTAATACCTTCCCTACTACTTCGCTCTCCTCCCTGACGAAAGAATTTCTCAGGGAGAAATTAAATTCCAGGTAATGAGGAAGAGAGGAGGGGACTTCCCAGCCCAGAGAAGTCCCAATCCAGGGCTGACTGTGAGAGAAGAGGGGAAAACACTCCTTAGAACAAGAGAGGAAGAGTCCCTGGTTTGGGGAGTCCCGGGACAGAGCAGTAGATGAAAAAAAAAAAAAAATAATAATAATAATAATAAATTAAATTAAATTAAATAAAAAATGTGAGACTCCAGGAGAAGTGTCACAACAAGTGTAGAACATGAGGGAGAAAAAAAAGTGAGATCCCACATCTGACTGCAGAAAGGAAAAGAGCAACAGCCAGGGCGCCAACTAAAGAGGAAATGTGTGTGCATGTGTGTGTGAGAGAGAGAGAGAAATTAATAATTTAAATATTCAAGATGCTGTTAAAAATGCAAGTTGTTTTTGTAACACATTACTGCATCCTTCAATTCTGAAAAGAATTGGGAAGTGCCAACAGAATTCTTGTCAAACTTGAAGAATGCAGTATTCTGTTAAACCCTGTATTAATCATCTTCTGATTCCATATTTCAATTAAGTTTTGCAAATTACAGTGTCTGAAGACTAGGCACCTGCAAGGTGATCTGATTGAGGTGTATAAAGCTTTGAATGGTTTGAGCATGCTCAATGCTGATGGGATTCTTCCTCCTGCTCCGAATAATCGCCTGAGAGGGCATAAATTCAAATTGTAGGATAGATGTGCGGAAGTTTGCCTTTAGCCAGCGGGTGGTTGAGTGCTAGAACAAACTTCCATCTGTCGTTGTAGAAGTTGATAGCTTAAATAGATTCAAGGCAGAACTTGACAAACATTTGGAGAGAGTGGATGGGTGAAATAAGGGTTTTTTTTTTTTTTTTTTTTTTTTGGCTGATGTTATATAAGCTTGCTTTCCTGCATCATGTGCCTTTGCTAATGCTAAGTTGTAGTTAATTATTAACCTTGCTCTACCTATAAAAACATTAAATCAAATTTGTATGCATTGTACAAGTGAGTGCTCCAAGCAAAAAATGAAACTTCTAAGAGCCTATTAACTTATGTCAGGGAAATGGGAAATATTTTTTGTAATAAGGATAGGTGGACCAAAACCAGGGCATGTCTGCCAGGAGCAACAATTATTGATGTCACATGTTAAAATTGTCAGATTTTAAGGGGGATAAAGAGAATATTATTATTCATGTGCAGATTAATGATATTAAGAATACACATTCTGACAATCTGTTAGACAAATATCGGACCATGCAAAAGAAATGCCATGAGTTAGATCACAATGTCTATGTGTCTGCAATAAGACCAGACACGATAGGAGGGATCACATGCTGAAAGTCTTGTGGATTAACTCATTATTAATCCACAAGGAAAGCTTTTGGCTGGGAATTTTTTTTTATCAGCTTGGCCCACACTTGTAGGAAGAAGGAATCTTTTTTGTAGAGAAGGGATACATTTAAACAAAGGTGGTGCAAGAGTTTTTGCCAGTATTATTGAGGATACCTTAAAGGTTCAGGGAATCTGATAGTTTGGGAGCGAGGACAAGGGCTATATAGATATGCATTTATCTGATAATATTGGTCAACGTAACACTTGCATTTGGCACGATGTAGAAATTTGCAGATGATGTAAAGATTGGTAGAGTAGTTAACGATCACTGACAAACAGAGCTTCTTCAGAGTGACCTAGTTAGACTTCAAGGATGGTCAGAGAAATGTCAGCTAAGCTTTAAACCGGCAAAGTGTAAGAGATTATACCTGGGGAACAGTAACTCCAAAATAACTTATACACTTGGTGGGGTTGAACCAAAGCCAGTAGTGGAGGAAATGGACTTTGGTGTTATTATACAGTCACACATGAAGATCTCCAAGCATTGTAGACAGGTTGCAAGAAAGGCCCACGGTGTCGATGATTTATTGAACATTTGCTAGCAGAGATAAGGACATATAATCCCATTATATAAGGCTATTGTTAGACCCGCATGGAATACTGTGTTCAAGCATGGAGACCAGACCTAAAGAAAGACATTGGGCTTCTTGAAAGGGTCCAATGACAGGTGACTTGCCTGGTGAGATCGACAAAGAGGCAACCATATGAGGAAAGACCTCATATGTGTGGGTTGCAGAGCTTGGAGACTAGATTGAGATGTCTCGTCTAATGAATGAGGACGAAATTTTCAGTTATGATTATCGAAGTAGGGACCATAAATTCAAGTTACGGGGGAGATGTTTAGACTGGATTTCAAGAAGTTCTATTTTAGCCAGGGAGTTATAAATTACTGGAATAAGTTACCTACATGGGTGGTAGAGGCTGACAGTTTGGGGAAATTCAATGGTCAGCTGGATAGTTACCTACGGGACAAGAGAAACGCATAGGTTGTCTATTTCCTTTTATTTTATTTATTATTTTTTTTTTCTTATTATTATTATTTTTTGGCTGATTCAGAATAAGCCATAGGCTTCCATTGCTAATACTGTGTGATCATCAGCTTGCTTTAATTTTTTTTTTGAATTTTTGAAATTAATGTAGAAGACATTTAACTATTAAATGGTTGCTCATATTCATCACTGTCATTAAAGCTAAGTGGATTTCAACATAAGTACATTCTTAAGAATTAAAACCAAACCTAGTCAGTTTAAGGTATGCCTGAATACATAATCCTATGGGCCACTTGCTTTTTCTTCAGGACACATTAGGGGCAATACAAGCTAAATATACTGCACTTCTTGAACTATGAACATCCATACATGCTGTACAAACAAACATTTAAGACATAATTTCATAACCTTGCAATAATACACAACTGATTCCACCCCACTGCCAAGTAAAATCAAATAGACGAAAGTTGATATGTTGATGATGGATAGCTTTTTTCTGCTTTCATAAAGGTGACTATGGTTGTCTGAGACAGTTTTTAAATTCTATACAGTGGGACCAGCTGATGCTACCAACAGCAAATTCTAAGCGGGAAGCATTCAAAAAATTAATCTTGGAATGCTACTAGGCTTTTCATACCAACTAAGAAATATTGTTCAAGGTTTAGGCTTAAATGAATATCAGATGAACTAATAAGAGTCATGGCAGAGAAGAAAAATGTATGGGATGCATATAAATTATCAGTGACACAGAAGCCTATGGTAGATATAAACTAGTCTGTAATGAAGTCACAAAGGAGGTTAGGCAGGCAAAGGCAGATTAGAAGAAATCAGCCAAGGAAAAATAGCAAAGCAAGGAGTTCTTTACTTATGTAAACTCTAGAAGGGGATGAATCAGGCTGGTCCACTTGATATTGATGGTTCGGATGTTGATGACCCTGCTGAGATAGCTGAAAAACTGAATGACTATTTTGCATCTATGTTCACTCGAGGAGTTATTCAGGGAGGAAAATGCCTGAAGTTTATCAAACTCTGACAGGGAGCTAAATTATTTTGTAATAACTGAAATAAAGCTGGACAAGAAATTGTTGAAGTTAAACATAAGAAAGGTACATGGGGTGGATGTATATATCCAGTTATATTAAAGGAGGCAGCAAAGGAAGTAAGTAAACCCTTAGGCATAATTATGACAGCTTCCTTGGAACCAGTTGAGGTAAACATGGATTGGAGATGTACAAATGTGACCTGACCCCAATTCACAAAGGAGGATCAAAGGGTGATACAAGTAATTACAGACCTGTTAATTTAACTTCTGTTAAAGGGAAATTAATGGAGGCACAAATTAAAGAAGCACTTCAGGATCATCTGAATAAGACTGCAGTTATAGTTCGGACACAGCATGGGTTTGTTAAGGGGAAGTCTTGTCTGACCAATTAGGATACTATGATGTGGTCACAAAGGAACTGGATGCAAAGAATAATTTTGATATCATATACTTGGATTTTAAGAAGGCTTTTGATACTGTTGCACATGGAAGACCATTGTACAAATTGGAGAAGTGTGGCATTGGGGGCAAATTTCTGCTATGGATAAAGGAATGGTTGAGTGGGAGAAGACAAAGTGGTAATCAATGGACACTGCTCTCCGTGGACTAATGTTATTAGTGGAGTCCACCAGGGTTCAGCGTTGGGGTCATTGCTGTTTTCAGCATTTATTAAAGATATTGATCACAGTATATGAGGCTTAATGTCTAAGTTTGCAGATGATACGAAGGTTGGAAGGGTTGTTAATGACACTAATGATAGTACGTTACTGCAAAAGGATCTAGAAAAGTTGAGCCGATAGGTTGGGAGATGGCAACTGAAGTTTAACATTGACAAATGTAAAGTACTGCATATGGATAGCAGAGTAACATATCAAACTGTGTGGTACTACACTCAGGGTGGTAGAGAACGAAAAGGACCTGGGGGTTATTATGCAGTGAGATATGAAGTTTTCTGAGCAGTGCAGACAGTTTGCAAGGGTAGTTCATGGTGCTTTTGTCAATAATATACAGGAAATTTTTCTAGCAGGGAAAAGGAAGTGATTATTCCCTTGTATAAGACAATGGTCAGGCCACACCTTGAGTACTGTATAGAGGTCTGGAGGCCTCATTTTAGGAAGGATGTAGAGCTGTTGGAACAAGTACAGAGAAGGGCAACGAGATTGGTGAAGGGAACAAATCGTTGCTCTTACAAAGAAAGGCTTAAGTTCTGCAAATTGTAGCATCTGAAGACTAGGCACCGGTGAGGTAATCTGATTGAGGTATATAAGGGCTTGAATGGTTTGAGCAAGCTCAATGCTGATGGAATTCTTCCTCTTGCCCAGATTAATCACCAGAGGGGATATAAATTCAAACTGAGGAAAGACAATTGTAGAATAGATGTGCAGAAATTTGCCTTTAGCCAGTTATTTAGTTAAATTTCATTCCAAGGTAAAAAGAAATATTTCAGGAAAATAAAAGTTCCTGAAAGTCTAAGAATTTTGTTTTATGGTGAAGTTAAATACTGCTATCAATCAATTACAGATTATCTAAAGCAACGTTTCCCAAACTTTTTTAGTCATGGAACACTTTTCATCTCACAATATATTTATGGAACACTTACGAAACACAAGTTCAGCTGGATCCAAAGACCTGTTTGCTAATATTTGCTAATACACTGTGCATTAGGAGCATCTTTATTTCCAACACATGTGAAGCCGAAATTCAAATAACTGTCATCATACTTTCGTTTTGGTCTTTTATTAGATGGTTCCTGTTTTTCACTTCAGATTTTTGGGAACAAAAGGCTGCAACTATTCATCCTCACTTTGAAGTGTGACAATATTGTGTTCATTTTCATAGATCACATTTGCACTACTAGAAGTACTTGCTTCTTGTTTAAGTTCCTTTTTCCAACCACAAATTCATGGTCATTAATTTTAATACTAATATTTCGAAATACTGATAATTATCAAAAAAAATTATAAAGGAATGAGTTTAGTTATGATATTGGTTCGTTTCTCCCTCTCCTTCAACCCGGGTTCTCCAGGCTAAATCAGATACAAATGGCATTATTAGATCACTACATTGCTACTTTTTCGTAGATGTTATTACCTCTACACATACTTCTCTATAAAAAGCCCACCAAAATAAAGTGTTCCATGGTCTATTTGATTATTAGTCTATGCCAGTATATTAATAACCGAAAAAAAAAAAAAAAAAATGTTAAAAATTATAATGATACAAAAGTGGTGTATGCTACAAATATGCAAAATTTATTTATTTTATTATTATTTTTTAATTATTAATTACAATTTTTCACAGAACACTTGTTCACATCTCACAGAACACTAGTGTTCCGCAGAACACAGTTTGAGAAACACCAATCTAAAGGATTGGCCTGAGCCATTGAATAAGTACATAACATTTGAGCAGATGCTGCTAGAAAAGGTTCCACTGTGGGAGAAGATACAGAGTATTACTCTTTCTAGGAGTACAGGTATTGTCAAAAATGAAATCCAATGATCCTCTGTCTTAAAGAAAAATTTTTAAATCTTATTTAGTTGTTTGTTGTAGACATTAGAAATTAATTATTTTTTTTCATTAAATCACTATTTGTCTATTGTGTATAAATTTGAAGACAATCTTAAATTCTGTTCATTTTTTCTCAAATAATTATAATTTTTAAATATTCAAACTGATGCAATAAACACTGTTACATTATTACCCCCCAGGTTTCGGTGTTGGGCCTATTGTTGTTTTGTATATTTATCAATGATATTGATAAAGGTATGTCAAACTTAATGTCAAAGTTTGCATATGATACAAATGTCGGCAGAGTTGTAAATGACAGTATGCTGCTGCAACAGGATCTGGAAAAGTTGGGCAAATGGGCTGAGAAGTGGCAACTGAAGTTTAACATTGACAAATGCAAAGTACTGCGTATGGGTAGCAGTAACCCCAAAGAAATGTGCCAACTGGGTGGTGTTACACTCAGAATAGTGGAGAATGAAAGAGACCTAGGGGTAATTGTGCAGTGGGATATGAAGTTTTCTGAGAAGTGCAGACAGTATGCAAGTGTGGCTCATGGTGTCTTGTCAATGATATACAGGAATTTTTCTAGCAGGGAAAAGGAGGTGATTGTCCCTTTGTATAAGGCAATGGTCAGGCCACACATTGAGTACTGTGTAGGGGATTAGAGGCCTCATTTTAGGAAGGATTTAGAGTGTTTGAAAAAGTACAGAGATGGGCAACGAGACTGGTGAATGGAACAAAAGGTTTCTCTTATGAAGAAAGAGCTTACGTTCTGCAGATTGCAGTGTCTGGGAAGGAACCTGTGGGGTTTTTTTTTTTTTTTGGTAGTTGTTGGTGCATCGGCTTCTGTGGCCATAATGCACCTCCCAAGGTTGTTTTTGCAGTACTTTGATCCAAGCCCGAGGCGGGATTCGAACCAGCGACCTTTGGGTTGCCAGGCAGGCACTTTACCCGCCTGGCTAGCCCGGTCGGCACCTGTGGGGTGATCTGACTGAGGTGTATAAGGCCTTGAATGTTTGAGCAAGCTCAATGCTAATGAAATTCTCCCTCTTGCCCTGATTAATTGCCTGAGGGGGACATAAATTCAAATTGAGGAAATACAATTGTAGAATAGATGTGCAGAAATTTGCCTTTAGTCAGTGGGTGGTTGATTGCTGGAACAAACTTCCATCTGTCGTTGTAGAAGTTGGCAGCTTAAATAAATTCAAGGCAGAACTAGATAAACATCTGGAGCAAATGGATGGGTGAAATGGGAAAGGTTTTATTATTTTTTTTTTTTTTGCCTCATGCTGTATAAGCTTGCTTTCTTGCATCATATGCCTCTACTAATGCTATATTGATCTACCACCTTACACAGCCACACATTATGCAAATTACTCATGCCAAAAAAACACCGGTTGCAACCATATCACTTCATTCCCGTTATTTGGCTTGCTTAGCGGGATTGCCACATCTCCAGTACTCAGGGTGGCAAGTCATCATCATTTAGATAATTCTTTAGATGGCAGGCCAAAGTGGTGCATTAACTTAATGTGTCACACAGTGTCATCTGCAGAAGCAGTTTCAGGAGACAGGAATAATTGGAGATGGCCAAGGTCGCCCAAGGGCTACATCAATCAGAAAAGACTGCTGTCTGGCTCTAAGAGCAAGACTGAACCCTACAATGTCCTGTCACCAACTGTCTCTTGAGGTGGCTGCAGCCACAGGTGAAAACATTTCCAACCGGACTGTGTTAAGTAGGCTCAACTCAACCAGATCCTATGAAAGGAAGCCAGTGGTTTGTATCCCAATAACCTCAAGCCACTGCAGAGCTCATCGAAACTGGTGCCATGAACATGTGACTTGGAGCCCTGACAAAAATGGAGTACAGTTCTGTTCTCTGATGAGTCCTGTTTTAGCCTACAAACAGATTCTAGATGTTACTTCATCTGAAGACGAGGAATGAGGTACCATCCCTCCAACATCAAAGAAAGGGACACTTACAGTGGAGGCAGTGTTCTCGTGTGGGACGGAATAATGATCAACAGCGACACTCCTCTATGTTTTTGACCGGGGTACCATAAATGTGCAGAGTTACAGAGAACAGATCCTCAAACCCTATGCGCAACTTTTTAGGAGGTGCAGTCGGCCCAGGTTTTCTTTTCATGCATGACAATGCCACTGCACGTAGAGCTCAAGTGGTGGAAGATTATCTTGAAACTGAAGATATCCAACAACTGCTGTGGTCAGCACAATCACACCAGACTTAAATCCAATTGAAAATGTGTGGGACACCCTTGAGTATCGCACCACATGCCGACAGCCAACTCCTAAGTCACCCTTATATCAAGCAAGGTTCACCATTGTCAGGCCTGTTTAAGCCACTGGAGGGACCATACCCCACACTGATGTCATGTGACCATATTTTCAAGTACCATGTATTGACTTTGTGATGTGAATTTTTTGGTACTTCTTATACAGCCCCTATAAATATCCCTTATACCTGTGAAGTTTCTCACCGTCTCCTCATTTCATTGTTATTCTATGGTACACCACCATACTAAATTCTGTTTCCTCACAAGCTGCACAAGTTACACCGCATTTTTGACGTGTTCTGTTATACTTGTCTGAAGTTTCTCACTGTCTTCTCATTTCATCATTATTCTGCAGTACATCACCACCACCATACCAAATTTTGTCCTGCTTCCTCGCAAGCTACACAAATTAAACCACATTTTCGACGTGTTCTGTTAATTTTGTCAAGCAGTGTATATGAGATCCAGTCTAAACCACTTTTCCCATAATTTGAGTTTACGGCACCTAGTTCTGGAATCATTTATAAGAGAGAAAAATCACCCCCATTCATTTTACATTCTCCTCTGTTTTATACACTCCAATTAGGTCTCCTCTAAGGCACCTAGTTACCAAGCTCTGCTGCCCACACATCTGAGGTCTTTCCTCATGTAAGCATCCTTTTGCCAATCTCACCAGATGCACTGCCTATCTCTGGACCCTTTCAAAAAGTTCATTTAATTTGTAAATGAAATCTACTTGAATAAAGCATTGTAGAACTACACTTAAAATACCGAATTCAAATAGAATATTTTCAATATCTACAATATGGGAAATTGTAACTGAATGCATTAGGGAAGAAAAAAAACAAACATTTGAATGGGCAATCCTTAAAGACAAATAATGATGCTATTCACATGGTCAAAGGGTGGTTAAAGGACCAAGACAGCAGCCTATAGTGGTTCTAGAAAAGACACGGGGTAGAATTAAGTTTATAGCTCTTAGAGGTAACTATGTTCGTTCACTTCCAGACTGGCTTCATTCTCTCTACAGGATGCTAGAAACTTTACACATAAACCTCATATATAGGCTCTGAAACTTCACTACCATTTTCAATACTTACAATAAATAAAAGCAAAATAATCTATGCAAATTCCTATGATAATGAATAAAAATTAAAACTATTTTAAAATAAAGCACAGACTAAAAAAAAGGTAAAAACCTTACATTGTACATGGCTCCCTAGTGACATACAGATGATACCCTGTACATAAATATGGCATGTCATTTATGCTGAGATTCTGTTCATTTATTTTTTCATTTTTTGGCAACTTGTAAAATAAAGCTGGGCCTGAAGAAAATAATGTAATAATAACTTTTTAATAATCCTTTAAACAAAAGTTTTCATATTTCAAAATCTAAATAATATTTAGAGAACTAATTTACATTTTTGAAAATTGGCAATCTTAATAACAGCCACAACTAGTTTATCACAAGTGGGAAATTCTGTCAAGTGAATATTCTTCATTTCATAGTTTGGAAAAATAAAATATACAAAACTCACATAACTATTTGAACACAAATCCTTTTTTAAGAAAGCAGATGTTTGTTGAATTTTTCCATCATAGCAATTCTGAAAATACTACCACCAACTTTTATGGTAGGAGGCATTTAAATATTCTGCTCTTGGCCCCCTTCAAAGAAGCAATCATCTATCTATTTGAAGGGTGGGGACACAATACCTGGTTAGGTTTTTCCGGTGTGTCAGTGGCCATAATGCATCTAGACCAGGTCATAAAAAGTATAAAAAAAATAATGGTTTCAGTAACCTTTAAAAGAGGAACATAACAAACAAAAAAACAAAAAAAAAAAAAAAAAAAAAAAAAGATAAAAAGGCAGTACATGAACTAAAAATAAATGCTCTGTATTGGAGGAAATTAAATGTATCAAGCAGATCTCTGAAAATGCGGCTGCCCACAGAAGGTTTTCAACAAACATATTCAATAAGATGAACGTGGGCAAAGAGGCATTCTCACCTGCTACTACCACTTATATTCCCTACTATACAGGCTTAACAGAGCAGATCCCTACCTTTAAAATCAATGACCTCTATATTTCTGCTTAATGTACATTTGGAAAAAATCACTGGCCAAGTCAATATATATATTAATATATTATATTAATTATTAATATAATATTAAAATATACTTAATATAAAATAACCTTCAGGCTAGGAAGCAAAACCTCCCTTTGTCCACTGGCCCTCTCCATCTGCTGATTTGCCATTTGTGGACATCTTCAGGAATGTAACCCTTTTCAGCAGAGAGATTCTTGTGTATACTTAATACTCACACTTGTTAACATATTTAATTATGTTAAGTTTCAGTAATGGTGTGTTTTATTTAAAACAAAAAATGATAATGTGCCGTTTGAAATCAAATTTGTTTGGAGGAGGAGGAATAACTGAAAAATACAAATTAATTCACTTGTCAGTGTCCCATCATACCAAAAAAAAAAAAATCTTGTTTATACTCCAGCACAACCACCAGATCATTGGAGTTTACAATAAATTATCAATACAAACATTAATCATATTTAGCAGTCATGGGCTTGAACACAGGTCCGCTCAAAGGGTGCATGCTACTACTGTGCTCTCACTCCTGACCACTTGGCTACTGTGCTTTGAATGAGAAAAACCTTTGGGGAAAACAGCAGTAAAACTATTTCTTGCATTTATTTTTCTCCTATAGATAGTCTTAAAGTGAATGAAAAAAAAAAAAAAAACTTTGCAGATTCATCTATGCACTCATTATAGCATAAATGCACTTATTATATGTATTAGTCTAACTGGATTCCTGTGGATTTATTTCTATAGGTTTACTCATTGAGGATTAAAGACATCTCTCTCTCTCTCCAGATGGGATGAACTAAATGCAGCAAGCACTTAGTTCATCCCTTCATCATATCATAGAAATCATAGATGAATATCACATATGTTGCCATCTAAGTAAAAAATTACCAAAACAAAGAACATAAAATTTAAAGAAAGCAAAGTTTTATATAAGATGACATTTTTATCAAATAATATAATCCTAAAATTTTAAAATTACAGTCTTAAGAGAAAATATTACCTTATTTCTTTTATTTTTTATATTCAAACAACATAACATTATTTATAAATTAATTTGAAAATAAAAAAATTAAGAAAAAGGAAAGACTTTCATTGATATAAATACTTTTTTTTAAAATTATTTAAATGAAGAAATGTATTGGTCTTTTCATTTATTCTAGTCAAGAAAAGTTATAAAAATAAATAAGATTCCCTGCTATTATCTAATCACAATATTAATATTGTGATTAGATAATATTGACAGGAAACTGTGGCTTGCTATTGTGCTTAATATTAACAGAGTAGTTGTTACTTATTTTTATCCATCTTGGATGTACAAGTAACACCACATTTGGTAAAATGAATTATGCAGGCTGAATTATATTAAATATAATTTTCAGTTAGGAAAGAGTAATTCACGAAAGAGTAATTTTACCATTCAGTTTCCATTTTCCACCACCCTGACTCATTGCCACTAGATCAACAGCCACCATAACAGCATGCTGAAGAGGGTGCTTATTTCTGAAGTCATGAGCAACTGCAATAATTTCATTTAATTTTGGATCAACAATAACAGCCCCCACTGGAATCTATATAAAAATAATTTTAAATAAAAAAATATTAAAACACCAATTAGGGTATAATTTCAAAAGTGGAAAATGGAAGAGATTAATAGTTCCATGTAATTTATATCAATGATTTTTATTTTTAATTTTCAGCAGAATTATTTTTTTTTACAAATGAAAGGTGTAAAATAACAGCATTTTTAACTATTTAATTTATTAAAAAATAAATAAAAATACAAGTGTTATAATCCATTAGGAAAACATGAAATTCTGGTATATACTCCAAAGAGAATTAAAAAAAAAAAAAAAAAAACTTTACAGAAATTAAACAGAAAGTTGAGAACCTGCTAAGTGCCTTCCACCATTTTTGTTACAATTTGGGTCACTATTGGATGACATATGAATTAAAGAATGACTTGCTCCAAGTGATTCAATTTTACCTCAGTTTAAAATAAATTTTCTGTTTATACTCCGGCACGACAACCAAGTCAGTAGAGTTTACAATAAATCGTCAATACAAATATTTATCGTATTTTAGTAGTCACGGGCTTGAACCCCGGTCCACTCAAGGAACGCGTGCTATGCACTCTCGCTCCTGACCACTGGGCTACGTCAGGCCTTAACTAGAAACCAGTCAGACATACAATCCTCAAAGGTTTCAAATATCAAACTAGGAATTGGATTCTGCTTTATAATTCTGTGTTTGGGCCAAAGTTCACATAATACATAATAAAATATTATATTTAAAAATAAATCAAAACGAAAATAAAACAGACATATAACAAAACATTAATACAAGTTTGCATCTTTCTATATTTATATAGAAAAATACTTATTTGTATTAATGTATAAGGCATTAATGTGGGTTACTATGAATGAAATTCATAAATTAAATATTTTAATCCACACCAGGGCAATAAGAGTGGCACAAATATATGTCCACTGTGTTTCCAGATCATTAAATATCAAGCATATACTGATTGACATTAGCCTTAGAAAATGTGTCAACTAACACGTTATAAATAATTAAGATAGGTCATAATTACTACTGTTCACTAAAACATGAACTTATGAGTATTAGTTCAAGTTAGACCGCAGATTATTTGGAAAAGGGGAGTGTGCCAGCATTCAAAGCATCTCTCTCTCTCTCCCCCCCATATGAAATATTTGATTCAATAATTCCATGCTAGCCCACCCTATGTTCTATAAAACTATAAAAATTTAATGTTCTATAAAACTACTCACAACAGAGGCCAGATTCGTGTTATCTACATCATATTTTTGATTTGTACATCATATATTTGATGTCAAAGTGCACTATAAGGACATTAATAATTCCTTCAAATGAGAAAATAAAAAGAGACAATATGTTAATATAGAAACACACTACTCTAATCAGCACAAACATAAAGGACAGAATAATTAAACAAAATTCCATCATTCATGCCCACCAAAAGTTTTCTACATCAATATCCTCCTGATAGCATCCATAGATCACTGTAGGCCCAATACACACTTCAGCAACCAAGTCAATGAGGACAGCAAACAGATTACTCATATCAAGCTTATAGACTGGAAGAAGCACCATTCTTGCCAGCACTGGAATTCTGCTCCCCAATATGAAACTGCCATAGTCTGACACAAAACTTATATATAATCAATCAAAAACAAATTGCTCAAATACCCCACTTGGCAGTAACTCATGTTATGCATCAGAGATTTTAGAATGCATACCGTTCTAAAACGATATGAATTTTATTTTATTAAACTTTGTCAGAGTTTGACAAAGCTGTTTGTAAACTCTGGTGTAAAACTGTATACAAAATCTACAGGAACTTTATTAGGAAATCCTTCACTGACTTCAAGTTTCTATATACAATTTAATCTGGAAACATACATTTGCTTTAACTAACTTGCTTTCTATTCGTCTTGGACTAGGCTCAAGCCAACTTTTCACACAACTAAGACAAACCATGATACAGGAAAGCACTGCTGCCTACCTGCATAAGTAAAATGGAAGGATGAACAAACTATCATTCAATTTTCTCCAACAAAGCCCTTGGGTAAAAGAGAAACACATGCCTTGATAGGCTGCAACTCAGGCTGTGTCAAAGTGTTTCTTATATGTGGTGCACTTTACTGCATTTAAAATACAGTTAAGGAAAACATTCACAATATACTGTAACCCACATAGCCATATCAGTTACAGTCAATCAGGAAAGCAAACAGTCTGCCAAGCTTATGAAATAGTGCAAGCATTCCTTCTTGAACATTTCAACATGCCTGAATGTATTACATATCTATCAGCAAGGTGTAAATAAGCATGGTGCAAGGCTGCAGCTTGTTTTAATTTATTATATATATATATCCATTCCATATTTTTCAGGTAATGAAATGAACAGATTGATTTAGCTGCCAAAAAACTCAATCTAGCATGGAGCAAGACAGTCTTCTGAGATATCTCATGTAGGATTCATCTAAATATAGCTAGCAACTCAACTAGTATGGTCTTCTGTTCTTATGTACTTAAATTATCAACTTAAACCGCTACTAAATTTTTAATCACTGCTATAGCCACCCACTAAATTAAAGCATTAAGGAGCATTGACATGTCTAGATGCAGTTGAGGGGCCATTTAGGGGGTGCCAGTCAGCAGTGTCATTTAAGGAAGCATCTTGCTAGGAGTACCATTCAGGCTAGTCCAGATCCTTGTGTAAGAAAATTGGAAAACTTTGTTTCAGCTGAACTTTGTGTAATAAACAAATTTATTGTATGGAGAAAAGTATGCATTTAAATAACTCTGTAGCATAATTTCTAACCTTTTTTATTTCATAATGTAACTTCCCTATCCACCTTTTTGAACAACCCAAAATCATGTGACTCTTCCAAAACCCCTTAGTGGTAAAAACGAGCTTAATTCATTATATGTTTAATTTAGTATATTCATGGACCCCCCCCCAACCATCTAACAAGGGTTTTTTTTTTTTTTTTTTTTTTTGGTTAGTTGTTGCCGCATTGGCTTCTGTGGCCATAATGCACCTCCCAAGATTTTTGCACTACTCTGATCCAAGCCCGAGGCAGGATTTGAACCCCCGACCCTTGGGTTGCCAGGAAGGCACTTTACCCACCCAGCTAGCCTGGTCGGCAACAAGGGTATAACTGCCTGACGTAGCCAAGTGGTCAGGAGAAAGAGTGCATAGCATGCGTTCCTTGAGTGGACCGGGGTTCAAGCTTGTGACTACTAAATACGATAAATATTTGTATTGACAATTTATTGTAAACTCTACTGACTTGGTTGTCGTGCCGGAGTATAAACAGAAAAAAAAATTTAAGTTGAAAATAGTTCAGTTACTTGTCACTGGTCCATTAGACATTGATAAACAACATTATTCAAAGATAAACTGAAAATTGCTGTATAGTTGTCTAAATGTTTTTATTCTCACATAATTTGTTTCCGATACTCCATGAAAAAAATGAAGATAAACATTCTAAAAGTTGTCTGCTCATATAAAAATAAGGTTTATGACATATTCTTACCCTGACAGCACTCACACTGCACTTGACAATTACTCAACTCTAATTCTTAAAAAAGGATTTTTTTTAACCACCAAGCTTAATTCAAGCTACTTCATCTGTTACTAATGGGATTTCCTCAATTAATACATTTATTTTTTAATGAAAAAAATTTAAAAGCTAAATACTGTATTTTTGAACCTGTTATTTTCAATGAAACAACTTTTGCTATTTCCTCCAAAAATAAAAATGTTATAAATAAAATATAAACATGAAGCCATTGGCCTGCTCCATTTTCAAAATTTATAAAAGCATAAAAAGAAAAAATATTTCAAAATTGCACATGCAGACATATTTCTGCTTATTATGTATATAAATATTTAATAATGTATAAACTATTCACTTCCATTTTCATGTTTATAAAAATCATTAAGCACAATATAGGTAGTTCTCAACTTTACGAGTTAATTCATTGCTGGCGTGCGTTTGTAAAGTGGGAATTAAATGCCATAGACAATGTTAAAAATAGGGATTACGTTCTCAACAATAAAATTAGTTATCTAATTAGTTTAAACAATGATTGATTTATCCAAAGAAATTAAATCGCAGCCTGTAAAATCAAGCAAATTATAATAATAAAGAGAGAATATATATAATAATAAAGAGAGAAAAAATATAATAAAAATTAATATTATATTAAATAATATAATAATATTATTATAATAATAAATAATAATAATAATAATAATAAAGAGAATTATTTATGATTTACAAATTTTAAAGAATATTTATTCTTCATCATCGACTAAATGCACGCTCGTTGATCACTTATTATTGGCTCGATGCTCGTTGGTTTGTTGCACAAGGAGTCTTCTTCAAAAATGCTTCACAAGAGGCATTTGTTTCTAAGATAATCTTCTATTTTCTTTATAAATTTCAATAGATGCATAAGCATTTTTAAAGGAATGCACAAATTGCAACTAACACGATTTGCGCGGAGTAACAAGTTTATGAAGCTTAAAAAAAAAGGAATGAGGAGAAGATTCTGAAAATTTATTTGTTTTTTATATGATTGAAGATTTCAGTAAAGGGTAAACACATTTCACCATAACACAAAAAGCCACACAATTCCAGCTATCGGAATTTTTTGCAAATGAAATAACATGGAGTTTACTACCCATTTATAATTGCTTGCAGTAACAGAAAAGCCCAAAAAAACCAGGAAGTGCAAATTGTTTTTAGTGTTTTATGGTCGTGACCTCTAGAAATATGCTGTAGAAAAATATCACAAAGGCATTCAAAATTGGTTCTTATAACAGAACATATGATAACAATGAAAGAGTAGTGCATTTTAGTGATTTGAATTGGTAACTATTACAATTTGCACTATAAAAACAACCTTTTAGGGAGTTATATAGCAAAAATTTCTACTGCCAAGGTCATTAAATGAATTACCAAAAAAATATATTTTGGGTTCACATTACGATATTTTCACACTACGATGGTGTCTCTGGAACAGATTAATATCGCAAAGCTGGGTACATTGTATTGTATAGTTACGCGCGTGGTTTTAAATGCAGTATTTATGAATGTTTAACATTCATTTTTTTACAATTAATGTTCATATTTTTGATTTCGTTGATACTTTGAAGAAGAAAAAAAAAAAAACTCATAAACCCGGGAACTCGTAAAGTGAGAACTGCCTGTATTTCAAACTTATGCATTCATACAAATCTGGCCACAAGCATAACATCTGATGCACCATATGGAAAATGTAAATGTGTACCACAGAAGATGTTGTTACACATTAAAACACTTTGTGCTGCAATGTCCAAACTCTTCTCAAATACTGGCACACCCTATTAATATGGAATAAGATTGGCTGGCATGGCTCCCCCACACTCTGGCGCCTCCATAGCTAGGTGGGAAGGAGCAGCAGTGCTTAGCACACGCTTCTTGATTAGACCGGTGTTCGGGCCAGTCACCACCAAATACGGAGGATGTGGAAAGGTCAGGGAATGACCACCGCAGCATATCCCAGAGCAATATGGCCTTAGTTGCTAATGCTCCTAAAAACCAACAACAAGCCCACACTCTGAAGAAATACCAGGTAGAAGCTTCCATTAATCCCTTCCCTCCTCTCTCTCAAATAAAATATCTTCTCTCAGGCTCTTTCCTTATCCCTGATTGTAAAAGTACTCAATACAGACATATTCTTATCTTTAGAAGATTACCAACACTGCAAGATAGCTGCTGATTCCATTCTATCTTCTAAATTCTAGCAATGCCATGTGGGTTTTTAATATGAAAATAATATTGTAATGATAAGTAAGATTTGTTTTTTTTCATCAGCTGTAAATCCTTCTGGCCCCAGCTATACAGAATAAGTTATCACAAGTTAATGGCTACATAATTCTCCACCCTGACAAGTGCAGCATGAGCACTAGAGCTACCAGGTTAAACACACAACTATAGACATATTTATATATTTTAAAATAAGAAAACCCTAGAATATGGAGAAAAATGCTAACTCAACAGTCAGAGGTCATTATATTTAAACTTTATGATAACTGAAAGGTAAAATGTTTTATTTAACCTTTAAAAGTTTATTCAAATAACAACAATTTTCAAACACTGGAGTACTTTTTTCCATATAATCATTGTCAGCAAAGTTGTGAACAAAAAAACATATATTTTCAATTTTAAAATTGTTTTTGCAAGAACTCATGATCAACAGAAAAATATAAAACTCAGAAATGGAATTACAATATCTACTACGACAAATAGTAAACTGGCACAGTCATGACAATTCTATATCCATTTCAGTAAGATACTTATATCTTATAATTATACTGAAATGGATATTTACATCTAATATTCAAAAAACTGTCTCCTCTTTACTGTTATAGGCAAAAAGAAGAAAAGAGAAACAGACTACTAAATGCAGATAGCAGTCTTCAGTGTAATTTGTAGCATTAACAGCCCATCAATTATTTGAAATGAAAACGAAACCAAGATCTCACAGATCAATCTCTTGAAACCTGCTGGAATATTGTAATATCCATTTACAAAAAAAATAAATAAATAATAATAATTATTATTATAATATTTACCACACTGTGTTTGGCTGCTTCTATGGCCACTGTCATATAATGCTGCATTTGCTGTTTCTCTTTCACAGTAAAGAGTTCATCCTTCAATATCTTTGCAATACTGCAAAAAAAAAAAAAAAATTTTAATAAATTAATTAAAAAAAAAAAAAAATACAGTAAACCCCCGCTATTCGCGGTATCTGTATTCGCAGTCGTTGATTTAAACCTAAAATAATGTAATTTTAAAGTGCCGTGAACATTTTTAGCCATAAAAAAACATGGGCGTGGCTAAAATCATTCTGCCTGGTCCACAGAGTAGTACTCTGTGGAGCAGTCAAAACAGCGCTCAATGGGTGGGGGGGGGAGAGGGGTGTTTCTGCTGGATATCTCTTCTGCAGATACTTCAATGGGCACTGTTCTCCTGATTTGGCTTCTATTATTCCCACTCTCTCTTTCAAAACAGTCCGAACAAGTGCCGCCACCAGCCAACATCCATTTACTGTCCAACTTCAAACTCACAGAACCAACTTTTCTTCTTCTTCGTTTATTCATTCAACTGCCGTTTTCTGGAACAACCTTCCTTCATACGTATTTCCTGAAAATTACAGTCTACAGAAGTCCAACTCCAATGTCAACAAATATCTTCTTTTGTCTTCTCAACCTCCAACCCAAGCACAGTACTAAGTACTATAGGTTCTAATACCTCTGGTGTTTGGGGTTTACATAAAAAAAAAAAAAAAAGAGACGCTTGAGAGAGGTTTTGGGGGCACCACCCCAGATGTGGGAACAATATTCCATGGTAGGGTGGATTTACAATTACAGTCAAAACAGCGCTCAATGGGTGGGGGGGGAGAGGGGTGTTTCTGCTGGATATCTCTTCTGCAGATACTTCAATGGGCACTGTCCTCCTGATTTGGCTTCTATTATTCCCACTCTCTCTTTCAAAACAGTCCGAACAAGTGCCGCCACCAGCCAACATCCATTTACTGTCCAACTTCAAACTCACAGAACCAACTTTTCTTCTTCTTCGTTTATTCATTCAACTGCCGTTTTCTGGAACAACCTTCCTTCATACGTATGTCCTGAAAATTACAGTCTACAGAAGTCCAACTCCAATGTCAACAAATATCTTCTTTTGTCTTCTCAACCTCCAACCCAAGCACAGTACTAAGTACTATAGGTTCTAATACCTCTGGTGTTTGGGGTTTACATAAAAAAAAAAAAAAAAAGAGACGCTTGAGAGAGGTTTTGGGGGCACCACCCCAGATGTGGGAACAATATTCCATGGTAGGGTGGATTTACAATTTATACAGAGTAGCAGCTGTTTGGAAGAAAAGTAACACCAAGAGTAAAAGAGAAAACCAAGTTTTTTAGATGCAGAGGAAGCAATATTTGTAATGTGCTTGTGCCAAGAGAGATTAGAGCTCAGGATAATCGCCAAAAGAGATATATCATTTTGCCTAGAAAACGGAGTGTCACTAAAGATAAGCATAGGAGGAGAAGAATCCTTTTTGGGAGATATAAGACAAGACTGAGTTTTAGAAGGGTTGAAATCAACTAAGTTGTCTTTGCCCCACTGGAGAATTACCTGAAGATTGCCTTTTAAGGAATTGGAAGCAGATTTTCGAGAAGTTGAAGCTGATTGAGCAGAGCGAGGTTTCTCAAAATGAAAAGTGGAATGCAATGTGCTATCATCGGCAAAACTATCGATAGCACTTCCAGTCAATGGAAGAAGGTCATTAATATACAAGAGGAAAAAATTGGGGGAAAGAACTGAACCTTGGGAACACTGGTATTAGTGGAGAAGTTAGAAGACAGAGAACCATCTACCATCACATTCAGTGAGCGATCAGAGAGAAAACTGGATAACCAATTACTAAAAACAGTTGGCAAACCATAAGATGGAAGCTTGTTTAGAAGACCTTTATGCCAAACACGATCGAAAACCTTTGAGATGTGAAGAGCAACTACTTGTGTTTCACCGAACCTTTCCATTGAATTAGTCCATAAATGGGTAAAATAAGCCAGAATATCACCAGCGGATCGACACTGATGGAATCCATACAGCGATCGTTGATCAGACGGAAGATTTCTAGGTGGTTTAAGAGTTGGTGGTTAATTGATTTCACCATTACTTTAGAAAGAGTAGAAGTAATTGCAATGGGACGATAATTGGATGAGAGGGATTTGTCACCCTTTTTAAGAACTGGCTGGATATGAGCAAATTTCCAAGCAGAAGGAAAAACACCTTTGGAATAAGAAAGTAATAAAAGGCGGCAAAGAATAGGAGTAAGTCCAGGAGCACAGGCTTTGAGAACAAGTGGAGAAATACCATCGGGACCTGGAGCTTTCTTAGCATCAAAATTCGTCAAAATCCTTCTGACATCCTTTTGACGGAAGACCACAAGAGGCATTGAATGGTGCGTATTGGGAATGGTGGGAGGTGTTTTACCAAGATCATTAATACATGAGTTGGAAGAAAAATGGGATGCTAGCAGGTCAGCTTTATCCTTGGCTGAAGTGACAACAGAACCATCTAGTTTGGACAGAGGTGAGAGCAGAGATGGGCAAAAGTTGCAGCCAATAGCTTTGGCAAGAGACCAGAATGCTCGGCTACCATTAGGGCAAGAAGCAAGTTTTCTACTCTTAGCCTGTTCAAACTAGTTTAGACTGATTAATAACTGCTTTACAATTGTTGCGAGCTTTGGTGTAGGCAGAAAATGAAACTGAAGAATTAGAAACAAGCCAATTACGATATGCAACGTTCTTCTCTTGAACAGCCTTAGCACATTTATTGTAAAACCAAGGTTTAGATAAAGGACGAGATTTTAAAGTGGAGTGTGGGATAAAGGATTCCATTCCTGCAGAAATAATTTCACTGACACGATCTGAGCAAATGTTCACAACAGAAGTTTTGAAACAGTAATCCGACCAAGGAAAAGAAATCTCGCAGGTCATCCCATTTTGCATTCTTGTAATGTCAAGCAACACGAGGTTGGGAATAGCCATGAGATAAAGGTGCCATTGGAGAAGAGACAATCACCAAGTTGTGATCTGAAGTGCCTAAAGGACCTCTCACTTCAACCGTGTACTTAGAAGGGTTGTTTGTGAGAAAAAGATGAAGCGTGTTGGCTGTATGATTAGGATTGTCCAGTATTCTTGTAGGTAAATGAACAATCTGTGCAAGGTCATTAGTAATTGCAAAAGCCTCAGCATCTCGACCAGCTGGATCAGTGTGACTAGAAAACGGAAGCCAGCTGGAGTTGTGAACATTAAAATCACCAAGGAAAATTATCTCACTGTTAGGAAAGTTGGACTGGAGAAAGTCAAGTGGCAAAGAGAGGAAGTCAAAGAGCTCCAAGTGATTAATGGAGTTGGGAGAACGGTAGACAACAGATGAATTTTACACAATGAGGTAGAGAGATTTTAAGCCAGAGAAGATCGAAGAGAGAAGATTCCAAATTGCCAAGCCTCTGACAGGGAATATCAGAACGGACATATGCACAAGTACCACCTTTGAGGCAAAAGGAATCATACAGTGAATAATTTGGGCATCTGAGATGAGTAGTAGTTGAATCAACCGATAACTGAGATTCTGTCAGAAAAAGTACATGGGGTTTGGCAGACTGCAATGGAAATGGACATCATTGAGCTTAGAATTGAGACGACATATATTTGTGAAATGAATTAGGAAGTGTCTGGGAGGTTTAGATCTTTTCGCAGATAAGCTTGCTCTATTAGTTTTACAATTCATGGTGTATTCAATAGTATGAAAAAGTGCGTGGGATATGCTGTATGAAGTAATGAAATTTTTGGATACGGCGTACACATGGTAAGAATATAACCAGATATTTGACATAACATGGCCTCGACAATGCCGCCCACATACACACTACTCGGACTCCCTCCAGTCACTATCTGGCAGAGTTGAGGCAGCAAGATTATACACTAGCTGCTCCAGAAGCCTCCTAGAGAGTTACCAATAGGTTCGGTCCGGTGTACTAACTAGCAGCCGGCCTGCAAACACCGTTTTAGAGCTGTACCCTCGAAATGTAAGGAATATTGGATTTCGCCACGATGTTCATCATAACCTCAAAAGTCAATCATACTGCACGATGGAAGAGATGGGGAAGGGTTGACCGGAACTTAGCTCTAGAGACTAAACATGGGTTCCACCACTTCAAACGTCCAAAAAGCAAAGTGGTGGTATTGCACCAGTTGATGAGAGTCATCTACCACCTAGTACTGCCTGGTAACATAGAGGGGTGGCATTCCTCCATGTGGTGTGGGTGCCACATCTCGACCCCTGCTTACGTTGGTTCACACCTGGGTGTGACCCACCATGTACTTATGCATGGAGGTTATACCCAGGATTACTAACAGTCCCTCCATTGTGAAGGTGGAAGCAGAGGATTTGGCTGTCACAGACCGTCCGGATTTTGCCGAAATTGGGTCCACTTGAGTTGAGTGTCACCCAAATATCAGGTCCATCAGTGTTTTAGACTCCCAGGTAGCAAGTACAGCTTGTCTGGCATATCTGAGAGAATTTCTGTGACAACCTCAAGGTGTATAAAATGTTAATATTCTATCATGCCTATCAAATTAAAAAATTTAATTTCTTAACAGCAAATTTTAGCAAATACAGAAGAATGCCAATTTGGGACTTAAGTTATCTGTACAGCTGGATTAGCCATGATCCCAGACATCATGTTTTTTAACAATTATTAAAAAAAAAACATAATTAATGGATCATATTACAGATTTTCTAACAAAATGTCTTTTTTGAAAAATGTTTTGTTATTTTTTATATGTTTCGGAATGTGACTATGTTCATTTGTTTACACTGTGTAGTATTATTTTCTTTTTACATGAATTATCAAGGATCTAGCTTCTACAAATTACCACAGATAACCAGTGCTCTACTTTACTTTTAGAGAAAAATGCCAAAAGCAATTGGGGCAAAAAGAGAAAAAAAAAAACTTACTATTTATCTTCATGAAACTGAACTGGCCATAGGTGAAGAGACATTTCATACTGCTTACGAGTTAGAGGTGACTTCCTCGGGACAAGACACAAAGTAGCAAATTCAGATAAACCTTTAATATTTGCAATGGGTCTGTCAAGAACTTTCTGAATGGGTAACTTAACCTGTTCCCAATCCTCCAAAGAACTTACTTCAGATTCATCAGTTTTAATCCTTCGAAGAATTATTTCTAGCTTTCCTAAGTGACAGAAATAACAAAATATAATAACATGGCCCTCATTTCAATTAAAACTTTCACCATATATATGATGAACTGATAAACAAGAAGTTCTAATTAAAAATAGTAAAAATAATGGAAATTACAGTGGAGTCTTGATTTAACACTTGTCTGGGTGTTAAGATTTTTGTAGCTTAAATTGAGGAAAACTTTAAATGGGGATTACATACATAAAAAACATACAATGGCTGTCTACGTGCTTACATTAAGAAAAAATACGTTATCACTAAAATATGAATGTTCACTGCACAGATCAAAATAACATAAATGTAATCATAAATGAACTGAATAGAATTTAAGATACAATAACATTATACTGAAGATTACTGATATATCTTATTAGAGTGTCAAATCATATATCTTAAGTTACGTCTTAGAGTGCATACAATAATATCAGATGCATCAAACACACATTTCTTATGAGGTGAAATCAGTAAAGAGAACACAATTTCCACCACATTTGATGGATTTATGATAAACTTGTCAATCAAAGCAAAAGACAACAGGTTTTACAATATCAAACAAAACTTAAGCCTGATGCTCAACACTGTGAATTTAAGTTTCCAATCTAAATAAATCATCAAAAATTGACTTGTTTCTTCAAGACATACTAAACACCACAAAAGTGAACAACAAACATTCTTTTTGGAGTTTTGTATAAACACCCTGTCAGAGCAAAGGATGACAGCTAATTGAATTTTAGGATTCTAGCTTGGGAAGGCAACAACTGCCTTTCACAATGAATCTGTAAATTGTCTTTCAAGAAGGATTCTGTTGAATAAGATTAGGAGGTGACCCATGGATTACACTGAAAGGTACTTTACACTTCATAAGTGGCTATCATTCCCCACACAGGAAGAGCTAAGAGCCACACTATTTCTACTCAAAAGAGTGTGAAATATATAGGGTGTCTCAAAAATACATGGCATAACTTCAAGAATGAGTTCCTCAAATGTAGATATAAATATATTTTATATCAACATAGTTCCGTAAATGCTTGATTCCCGAGTTATTAATCAGAATGTACGCCTGTACCCTGTTGTTGTTTGGTTTTTAGGAGCATTAGCAACTAAGGCCATATTGCTCCGGGGATATGCGGTGGTCATTCCCTGACCTTTCCGCATCCTCCGTATTTGGTGGTCACAGGCTCGAACCCCAGTCTAATCAAGAAGCGTGTGCTATGCACTGCTGCTCCTGCCCACCTGGCTACGGAGGGGCCTTGCCTGTACGCCTACCCTATGAGTTTGTTTGAAAGTACATGGGGCCCAAATAACTTATCACCAAGAACACCTGCCCAGATGTTGAGGCTGAACCGCTGTTGGTGATGTGATGGAAGAATTGCATGTGGGTTTTCCTCAGCCCATACATGCTGATTGTGAAAGTTTTGGATTCCATCTCATGTGAACTGTGCTTCATCTGTGAATATCACTGAGGCAGGAAAGTGAGGAGTTGTACCACACTGCTGCAAGAACCACTGGCAGAACATTACTCGCGCAGGGTAATCTGCTGGTGAAAAGGCCTGTACCCATTGCAGATGGTAAGGATACAGTTGGTGTTCTCCAACACTCTCCAAATAGTTGAACATTGAACAACCAGCTGCATTGCTATTCTGCGTGTGCTGATTCCAAGAGTGGCATGCACAACATCCAAAATCTCCTCCTCTACTTCAGGAGTTGTAGATCTTGGTCGTCCTCTGTCAGCAGCATGAGGTGTAAAGGTCCCATGTTCACAAAGGTGACGGGCGATGGATACCTTCAAACACTTTCCTGTTTGGACATCTTTGTTCTGAAAACCTTTCGTGGTACAAACGACGGGTCTCCAGAGCATTGCCGTCCGCCAAACCGTACATAAAGTGCATAACCGCTTGCTCCTGATTTGAGTACATGGTTGGAATGGAAAACCACCAGATTCTGTCAGTATCTTGTGATGAAGGAAATCACCTGTGGGAGATAAGCCATTTCGGTTAATAACTCGGGAACCAAGGATTTCCGGAACTATGTTGATAGAAAATATTTTTATTGTCTATATATGAGGAATGAGGAACTCATTCCTGAAGTTATGCCGTGTATTTTTGAGACACCCTGTATATAAAATAAATAAATAAATAAATTTTCTGTTTATACTCCGGCACGACAACCAAGTCAGTAGAGTTTACAATAAATCGTCAATACAAATATTTATCGTATTTAGTAGTCACGGGCTTGAACCCCGGTCACTCAAGGAACGCGTGCTATGCACTCTCGCTCCTGACCACTGGGCTACGTCAGGCCAGTATAACAAACAAACACTTCACATACACAAAGACCTAAGAACAGCACTATTTCATTAGCAAGTGCCATCATGAAAGAAATAGTGCTGCTCTTAGCTCTTCCTGTGAGGAATGATAGCCACTTATGAAGTGGTAAAGTACCATTCAGTGTGATCCATGGGTCATCTCATAATCTTATTCAACAGAATCCTGCTTGAAAAATACTTGAAAATACTTCATATTCAAATACTCTAAATATGTAATCATCTTCAGTTATTTCCTTTTATACTTTAGGGGCAGAAACCCTGAAGATGATATTTGGAGTATTTGAATTTGAAGTATTTGCAACTGCAGTGAGATCCCTAATTATACATCTATTATGCTCAAGAATTATTGTAGGGTACAATAAATATTTTCCCAGCATTTATGAGATAGAAGACTGGGTTGCAAAGTGAAATGGATCCAAGATTGCTTTAGATTCTGTTGCTAAATATACAGTCACTTCTCGACTTGTGATGGAGTTACGTTCTAATGACCATGCCAAAAGTCGATTCGGTCGTAAGTCAGACATAAGCCCATTTTTTCTTACGTACATAACACATGTATCATTTCTTCTTTTATTTAATTGTTTATTTATTTATACTATTTTTATTTTAGTTTTATGTTTAGTTCTTACAAATATCTAAAATCTGTTTCTTTAGAGCACATATAATTTCCAAACACCCATCGTCTAGGAGTGTCAGTGTTGTCATAATTTGATTAGATCAGACATTTCACATTATATGCATTAAATAAGTTGACAGAAGTCTTCTTGATAAGAATTAATACACCTGGAATTCATATTTTGTCTCAGTCTGTTGCTGGGTTTCAAAGTGGAAGGATGTGTCTCCAATTTTTTTTTTTTTTGTCCTTGTTGACATGATTTACGTATATAGATAGATGGGTTTTCGAATATGGATATACAGAATTAAGTGTTATAAAAAAAATGAGCCTAACTCGAAATTGATGATTTTGGATAATTTCATGGGCCACCTATGCGAATGCTCCTTTTAATACCACCACACAGGTAGCTGAGGTAGTTGTACATCAGCATCACAGCTGTGTTAAAAATTAAAAAACTTTTTTTTTTTTTCTGGAAACGACCATTGTAAGTTGAGGAGAGACTAATGTGCTTTGTCTCATTCACATTTATTCCTGAGTTCCACCAAGGTTTAGAAAATGATGGGAACCACACAGATGTTTTTGGAATTGCGAATGCTGTTGTAGATGCATTGGAAAACATTACATTCTGTAATGTATGCCAATGCATCACTGACAGGCTCCTGCGATGTAAGACTATACCAGCTGGTCAAAGACATTCCACTGCCTTATCAAACTTCAATCGTGATATCCTTGATGACTGACAAAGTCTTCTCTCAGTCAAAGGTAAGGGTGTCCAATAATTGTGGACCCATATGCTCAATGGTTTGTTTACAGTTTTTCTGTTGCAGTCGTGACTGATGGCACTAAATAAAAATGAATGTGGAAGCAATCCTGCTGTGTAGAGGCTGCAGTCAGCAAGAAGTTGCAAATATATGCCCATTATTCAGAATGGCTCCATAACATCTAATGATAATTCTATGTTCTAGTACAAGGCAAATGATATTTCTTGTTTAAAGAATACAATTAAAACCTTGCAAATCCTTATAGCATTCAAAAATCACCATAATCTAGAAATTACAAATCCCACACTGCATCAGGTGCTACATATGACTATTAAAAAACTTAAATGCAGTTTCCCAAAGCACCACATTTTCTGATGCCAACCAAACTAATATATGTACAGCTATTGTAAGTAATTTAAAACTACACAGGATGTACCCAGGCATCACATTTTGAACCAAAGTTCAAATAAAGTACAGTTTGAATAACAGTAATCATTCTTATTAAGAACTCATCAGATACACATCACAGGGTTTTATTAGCAATAAAATGTCTAATCATATTGTAGCAGAAGTTTCAGGGACACCAAGTTAAAATTTCTTGCAATTATATTTAACTTAAACTTGATTACAATAGTTTTATTTATTTTTTTTAATTTATCAAACTTTATAATTTTGAGCACAAAAAGCTTTCCAAAGTGAATAATATACTATAACAGAGGTAGTGGTAATGTTGCTTTGAAGCTCTGCCAGAATATTGCATAACCCTTCTACTAATTGATATAATATGCATTTTATAGAGATGTACAATATTACATTTTAAAAACCTGGAATTTTTTTAAATTCCAGCAGTCCCAATGTTGCCAGATTTATGAGGTTTACTGAATCTTGAAATGTTGCACCAGGAGTAGGTTAAAACAACTATATTCTTGACCTAAACATCTACTTAAGAGTTATTTCTATGCACACATATAAATGTATAAACTTATTCCACTTGAAGTTGGCTGATGCTATATAAGCTTGCTTTCTTGCATCATGTGCCTTTACTAATGCTAATGCCACATTTAAAAAAAATTTGTTTGTTGTTTCACTTGAAGTTAACAACTGTTTTAAAAATAAGTTTTCATAATTTCCAAAATAATTTGGGAATAAAAGCACTGAATATATTTTAAAACTGTACCTTTTGGAGCTGTATTTCTGACTCTCTTAAGATGATTCATATCAATTAATGGATAAACATCAGATAGTTCCCTAAACCAAAAATAAGTGAGAAGCCATATGTGAATATCATATGAGGAAAAACTAGCTTAAAACATCCTTAGAAATATCAAAAAACTAAGATTGCAGTGTACAAATGCTAGAGAAATTTAAGTTCCCAGATATTATATTTTATATATTTAAGAGGCTTTATTTTTAATGATGTTATCATGAAATTAGTCATCGTTGGTATTAGCCATATGATGCTTTAGACATTTTCTGTGCCAGAATTTTAAGATTAATAAAATAAATAAATAAATAAAATAAGAATAAAAAATAAAACCTTGCTTATGTATTCCACTCAACATGTAGGTGTTGTTCCAACTAACCTCTGAATTTTCCAAAACTCTCAGTTTGAACTACCCATTAAAGTAGCTTATTCTAGTGATTTACAACTCAACTAAAAGAAAACTTCCTACAATCCAGTCTACACTGCTTCCCCTATAATTTGACTTTAGGTCTCCTAGTCCTGGCATCAATTATAACTGAAAATTTCACCTCTCGGAGCTCCATAGACCTCAACAAGATTCCCCCCCCCAACCAAAGTGGCTAGTTACCAAGCTCTGTATGTAACCCACCAATTTGCTAATTTTACCATGTGCATTGCCCATCATTGGATCTTCTCAAGAAGCTTGATATCTTTCATTAGGTTTGATCTCCATACTTGGATACAGTAGTCCAAGTGTGATCCCACCATTGCCTTAATGTTGTGAGATTACAACCTCCCTACCACTACTAGCATATATTCTATAAATCATTAATAGGGTAGAATGGGTCCCCCTTGCTGCCTGTCTACAGTGCATGGAGAACTTCATCTCTGTCAGGCTAGCAGCAACCCAAATTTCTTTCCTCCTCTGTCTTTAACTTAACTTCTCCTAATGTATGTCATTTTGTGATTGTTATTTCCCAAGTGCAAAAACTTGCATTTTGCAGCATTCAAACATAGCTGTCACTTTTCTGACCATTCCTAAAACCTCTACAAGTCATTCGGGGGAATTGTTGGCACTGGTCATTGACCACTCTCTCGATCACGATATCTGCAAATTTTGACATCACATCCTGAGTCTGTCAATATAATTTAAGAACATCAGAAACAACAGTGGTCCCGGCACCAATCTTTGAGGGCTCTCCACTTCCAGCTCATTAATCACAACCCTCTGCCTCCTGTAGTTCTGCCATCCTGCAATCCTTCTAAGGTTCTCAATAGAACACAATAACATGCTTTGCAAAGGTCCAATTAAATAATGTCAAAATTATCTTGTACATACAACTCATGAGTAACTCTTTCACAACAGCTAATCACCTTAGATAAAAAAGATTTTCCCTTTACAAAACTATGCTGTGTTTCCTTCAGAATACTATTTCTATCATGATGTCCCTTCACTGCATTTTTAATCATTGCTTTCATGATTTTCCCTACCACTAAAGTTACAGACTGATGGGTCTGTAATTGCTCACTTCACTCTTAGTGACACCTTTGGATTCGCATAATGCTGGCACGTCTCAAACCATCCCTGAATCAAATATGCCTTCATAATTAATCTTACTGATTCAATGTCATCTCCCTCAAAATTACAGGTTCAAAACATTTTTGAATAAACAACCTCCTGTAATTTCAATATCATGAATTACACATTGCTGAGCTTTCACAGTTTCTCTTCTCCACGAAGGGTTTTTTTAGTAAAAATTGATATGAAGATACAAACCATATAGAATTCCCTGAAATTCTACAATAATTCCCTTTATGTCAAAGAGAAATTATGGGAGTGAAGTTGAAAATATGTAATTAATGATAATGACATTTCGCATGAATATTTAATGAAAAAAACTTTTGAGCCTACAGGCTAGCAAAACTCCTGAGGTTGATGGCATACCCTATAATCTTAAGGGAGGCAGCAAGTGAGTGCATTGAACCATTGAGGCTAATTATGAGAGAGCATCACTGTACTCGGGAGAGATTTCACTGGATTGGAAAAGTGCCAATGTATCTCCAATACATAAGGCCGGTTTTCTAAGAGTGAAGTGGGAAATTACCGACTGGTCAGAATAACTTCAGTACTAAGGAAAATCATGAAGGAAATGATAGAGGTTGGAATTCAGCATCATTTAGATAGAAATAGAATTCTGAAGGAATCTCAGCATGGTTTTGTAAAGGGAAAATCGTGTTTAACAAATCTGTTTAGCTATTTTGACAGGGTCACTCATGTGCTGGATTTAAGGAATAATTTCGACATGGTTTATTTGGATTTCAGCAAAGCATTTGATTCAGTCCCACATGAGTGGTTCCTTTATAAGTTGGAACAGGTTGGAATCGCAGGGAAAATCCTTCAATGGACAGCAGGATGGCTTCAGGACAGGATGCAGAGGGTTATGATAAATAGTTATTTCCAGATTGGGTTGATATAAGACGTGGGATTCCCCAAGGATCAGTATTAGAACCACTATTGTTTTTGATTTTCATAAATGACATTGATGAAGGGATAGAGGCAGTGATGTCTAAATTTGCAGATGATGAAAAGATCAGTAGAGTAGTTAATGATCACTGACAAGCAGAGCTTCTTCAGAGTGACCTATACAGACTTCAGGGATGGTCAGAAAAGTGGCAGCTATGCTTTAATCCAGCAAACTGAGGCTTGAAGTGGTGAAACCCATGTTTAGTCTCTAGAGCAAAGTTTTCCGGCATCCCCCCTCCCCCCATACTTCTCCTTCAACCCATGCACGGTACTGAGTACTATAGGTTTTGATACCTTTCGTGTTTGGGGTTTTCATAAAAAAAAAAAAAAAAAGTGTAAGGTATTACACCTGGGAAACAGTAACCCCAAAATAACTTATAACACTTGGTGGAGTTGACCTAAAGCCAGTAGTGGAGGAAAGGGACTTTGGTGTTACGATACACAGTCAGACATGAAGTTCTCCGAGCATTGCAGACAGGTTGCAAGGAAAGCCTATGGTGTCCTATCAATGATTTATTGAACATTTGCTAGTAGAGATAAGGACATCATAATCCCATAATATATGGCTATTGTTAGACCACACTTGGAATACTGTGTTCAAGTACAGAGATCGCACCTATAGAAAGACATAGGGCTTCTTGAAAGGGTCCAAATACAGGTAACTCGCCTGGTGAGATCGGCAAAAAGGGCGTCCTTATGAAGAAAGACTTCGAATATGTGGGTTGCAGAGTTTGGAAACTAGACGCCTTAGAGGAGATTTGATTGAGGTGTTTAAGGCTCTGAGGCATCAGTAAAATGAAAGAGGACGAAATTTTCATAGTTATAAATGATTCTAGAACTAGGGGCCATAAATTCAAGTTATGGGGAAGATGTTTAGATGGGATTATAGGAAGTTTTATTTTAACCAGCGAGTTATAAATTACTGGAATAAGTAACCTACGTGGGTGGTAGAGGCTGACTATTTAAGGAAATTCAAAGGTCAGGTGGATAGTTACCTATGGGAGGAGGGAAACACAGATTGCCTATTTCCTTTTATTAATTTTTTTTTTTAATTTTCTTCTTATTATTATTTTATTCTTTTTTTTTTTTTTTTTAGCTGGTGCAGCATAAGCCATAGGTTTCTTGCACCACATGGCCATTGCTAATACTAAATACTAGTTCAAGAAAAGGCAATTATTTTGAAGGTTTAAGGAAAAATTTGCTGAAGGGATCAAATTCTAAACCTTTCCATGCTGATCAAGGCTGGGTTGATAGATTCTGTAAACACTGTTACCTTTATAACATTGCTATCCAAGGGGGAAGCAGCCAGTGCTAATATGAAGGGGATTGAAAAATTTTAAAATACAGCATATAAAGTCTCATCATTTTAAGGTAGATGTCCTGCATTTTCTTGAATATTTATTTATGCTTTATAAATATATATTCATGAACTGATTATATACTTATGTTCGAGCAAATGCAAGCATTATTAAAATAGATATTGTATATTTCAGCGTATAAGTCAACCTTTAAAGCACGAAAAAAAAAAAAAAAAAACCCTAAACTTTTGAGGTTAACTTATACGATGAGTATAAAATCCTAAGCTTGGATTAAAGGCATGCGCTTAGGGTAAGAAAGATATGAATCAATACCAATATATTATTATTACTACTACTACTACTACACACACCAATCGATACCAATATATTACTACTACATATAAATATATATATATATATTTTTTTTTTTATACAAATATACATTGTTGATTACTTTTAAAAACCCAAGAATTTCTTTTTCTTCTTCACAAAATGAAAAAGTTAATGAAATTTATTGGACGTGTGTTTTCAGGTTTACTTTCCAAGAACTCGAAAAGTAAACTTTTGGTAAACTGACAAAAGCAAACTATTGTCAATTTCTTAGAGCAAGCACACTTCCATATGGAGGCACTGCTTACAGAGAAACCAATGTGTATTGCAGCACCAAAGAGGCAAAAGGTATGGCTCCGTTACATAAGTAAAGCTTCCCATGTATATGGAAATGTTACACAATTAAAGCCACACACACACACACACAGAGCTTCAATAACGGCAATGTCACATTATGACCTATACCTATAGGTTTTGGTTTTATAAACACACATTCATGTAGGTACTGATGGGCATTAACATAAAATGAAACTACCAACTACGAATAGTTTCAACTTTCTTCAAGAATGTACTCTGCAGTGTAATAAAATATCACAATGTAAACTTAAAAAAAAAAAAGAGCAAAAATAATTGAATTAAAAAGTAGACATTGGTTCTTAATGCAGACTTAATTGTAACTACTACTATGCAAATTATAAAGAGTCTTTTGATGACTGTAAATAAAGGGGATTGACTCACACATACCTAATTATAGCAAATATATGACTAGACATGAATTTAGGGTATAAAACAGCAACCAACATACATGCCAGATTATATGATAATTTATGTACTTAAATTTTATATTTAAATGTTTCTGCAACATTCATATTGTTATGTAGAAAAATGCCTCCTTATAATTAGTGAGAAACACTATTCATGCCAACAAGTTAAAATTATAATTATTTATGTTATCTCCTAAGGACAAATTCCCCCTATTTAATAGATTGACTTTTGACCCCAACTGAAAGTGCTAAACAGGGGGGGGGGGGGGTCAGTATATTTATTTATAATACAGAGAAAGAGATTAATAGCATTTTCTTTTGTTTTTCTACTTGTGATTCTACTGTTTCAACACTTTGCAAATAAATGTCAGGCTCCCAATTCTTTATTTTCCAACGTAGCAGTGCAGAAATTTGTCTAAGACTGTCATGCTTTCTTAGAATCAAAATTTGCTAAATTCTCATGAAAGCAGTCTAAATGATCTTTTTAAATGAATACTACTTACTAATCCCTGAATCCTAGTAAAACTTTTACACTGATAATCTTTATTATACTAACATTTTTATGTAATGCACTGTTATAAATAGAAATTTAATTAAAACATTCACCAAAATAAAAACAAAAAGTTGAAATTACCTACTTAACCAATTGAGATGTCTCTCTTTTGTCTGTTATCTCAGCAATATATACAAATTCTGCAAAAATAAAAGTAACTAAATATTTTCAAAGAACTGATTTCAAAAACTAATTAAACTAATACAAACTATTCAAAATCCAACTGAAATGCAAATAAAATCAAAACTTCTCAGCACTTTAATTAAATTGTTAATATTAATTAAATAATATTAACTTTAAATTTTGACACGTTTCTTAATTTGTCTTATTATGTATTAATCATATCAACACTGATTATAATCAGCCACCCAAAATGTTTGTGATATACTGATAAACTAATACAAGCTAGCTACAAAAGTTATGTGGCATCTTTCAATGGTTGCCATACTGAGATTGTTTAACTACACTACACAAAACATCATGCTTCATCTTCTGCATACCAAACACATTTCAAGTTCAATACTAATTTTACAAACACTTAGGCTTTTACATACACTTAGGTATTTTTCAAATACCTAAGTGTATGTAAAACTGTGAAGGTCACTTTGAAAGTAATGCCCCACATTTTTTTTTTTTTTTTTCTTATAAGATGTATTTATTCTACAGTATTGTTACTTATACATCAGGTATGTGCACAGTTATCAAGAAAAGAACAATTTTGAATGCGATACAATTTAATGTATTGGGCTGGAATTGGTGATTTTGATGTCATGAAAAACAAAGACAGAAAACATGGGTGTTTATTTTATTGATTAGTGATAAACCCTAGCAAGAAATATCTGTTAGGAAGTTGGAGTATACTACTATGCAAGCAATTTTTCTGCATTTGTGAAGATTTTATCAAAGTGGTAATTCTGTTAGAGTGCAGCATAAGTTTAAAGTGAGTGCTGGTTGCAGAAAATGTTGAAAAAGATCAGCAATTTCAAGGTTAGCAAAAGGTTTGAATAATATGGTTCTACAACAGAGATTAAATGTAATGTTGGCAAATATAAGCCAGTGAGGATGCCAGAAAATATTGCACATATGCAAGAAGCAATTATTCATAATCCCAAGGAAATCTGTGAAGCAAATGTCAAGCTTAAAACAAACTTTTAAGCATTGTTCAATGTGGCTTAAAACTGTTTCCTTCAGACCAACGTTGGCAGAGAAAGGCATTTCATCTTTTATTGTTAATTTCATCAATGTTTGGAAAAACAATACAGCAGTTATTCATTACATATCGTTAACAAAGACAGCACACTTTCACCTTAGAAGCAATGTTGAGAAACAAAATATGCACGTATGAGGAGGAGGAGTATCTTCACTCAGTCACGGAGATACCTTTTTATCCTGAAAAATGCACAGTGTTACCATTTTCATCAGCCGTAATCATTGGACCAATATTCAAATACAGAACACTACGTGAAACTCCATTAAAGCCACTTCATTCAACTCTTCAATGTATGATGGCAAACAAGGAATAAATATTTTTCTAATAACAGGACAGGACCACATATGAAAAATGTGGGCCTTCAATTCTTAAGGAACATTTTAATGATGGGCCATTTCTAATCAATTTCATGGATGACATGGGACTGGATTGTTTTTGCCCATACTCGTGGATGTGAAGTCCTTGACAGCTGCAGTGAAGTGCACCTCTCAAGAAACTGTTGCAATAGTAAACTTCAATGCCTGTGAATGGTGTTGGGTACACAGGGATCACATATTAAATATGTTTTAGTTTGAATAATAAACTCAAATGTCTTACACATTTAATGGCACCAAACTCAATAATACCAACACAATACGTCAAAGAATACAGGCATTCAAAAATGATGCATCCTGTCTTGGTGACCTGCACATCCTTCATGTCTCTAAAAATACTAATGGCATTTCCTGCAGGTGCTATTGCTGTAGTAATCATCAACATGGTTCAGCCCATGAATGCCCATCAGAAGTAGCATGTTCTTATTGAATCCTTGGCATGTGAAAATTATACCAGTGGAAACATCCATAAGAAACTAGAGTTATGGATATAATTTCAATGACAGCATAGATGGTTGCTGGAGCAAGTGAATAATTATTATGTTTTTAGTACTGGCAAACGATGTAAGGCGGCAAAGCTTATACAGTATCAGCCAAAAAAAAAAAAAAAACTCATCTGTCCCTCCAAACTCTAATAATATGTTCAAATCTGATCCTTCCTTAAGTTTATTTGAACCACAGCACCAGATGATAGTTTATTCCAACAATCAATTACTCTGGCTGAAAGCAAATTTTCATAATTCTCTCCTCTCCTGTAGCCTTCCTTTATCAATTTATGATCCCATGTGCATTGGCTGATAAAGAGTTATAACATCATCAATAAGTTTACTCAATCCATTTAAAGCCTTAAATACTTCATCAGGTCTCCTTGCAAGTACACCAGTTGCTCTTCTCTGCAACCATTCGAAGATATCCATATTTTTCTTAAAATTAGGCTTCCAGACCTACATAGTAGTACTCAAGATGCAGCCTAACCATTGCCTTTATACAATGGGGTAATTACCTCTGTCTCTGCTGGAAAAGTTCCTGTATATCAGAGGGAACTTCAGAAGCTGTTCTAGCAGTCCATCTGCATTGCTCAGAGAACTTTTAATGTCTACAAAAGACAGCTAAGGTAATTTTCGTAAGTACAGTCAGCTCTTATGCAGTCAATATTCACTTGTTCTAGAAACCAACCAGCTAGGCTGCAGTTGACTGCAACAACCTAATTCTGTATTCACTTAAGGAGTTTTGCAAACAGTCTCTCCTTCCAGAATTCCATAAAAGCATGCAATTTCTAATGAACATTTTTTTTTTTCTTTTGCAATTAAGAAGCAGATATTTCCATGTCACAAACTAGATTACATGTTTTAATGTGGAGGGGAAAGAAATGGGGAAAAACACAATATGAAACTTTTATAAATGCCATTACTATGGCACTCTTAAAACTCAAGTATAAAAAACACACAGATGAATAAATGCAATAACAATCCATCAATCTACCCATGCAATCAGAATACTTACTACATAAAAGTAAAAAAATTACCTGCATCTTTAGTTGCACTGCACACAACTTCTTGTGTGCCATAATAATACATTTCAATTGGACTTAACAGATTTAAATAATATACTTACCTTTTTGTACATCTTCATAATATTCATCTGGAAGAACAGGAACTAGAGTCCATGAAAAGTGTATAATCTGAAGGATATTATTTTCTGTATGTCTTTTTTTCCTCATTTCATTTGTGTGTTGCTTTGAAGCACTACCTATATTAAAAAAAAAAAAAAAAAAAAGTTAAATTCAGTGATTAAAAACATGTTTTAATGTGGCTGGTATGGAAATTTAATGAACAGTTGTACATATTTGTTTTCACAAAATTTGTGTTTAAGCATTGTAATTATTGCAACTGCATGGATATTTTACATATTTGTAAATTATCCATGTGTGTGTGTGTGTGAGTGAATATGTGAGGTATGCACTGCACGCTGGTGGTAAAGACGACAACAGCAGCAGCAATTGAGAGGACATTGCAGACAAATTTTATCTGACCCACACTTCGGTTCATTCAATAAACAATATTTCTTAAATATTTTTCAATACTTTTTATAGTAATTGCACAGAAATTGTGTGTGAGTGAATGTGTGAGGTGTGCACTGCACACTGGTGGTCAAGGCGACAACAGCAGCAATTGAGAGGACATTGCACACAAATTTTATCTGACCCACACTTCTGTTCATTCAATAAACAATATTTCTGACTAAAAAATGAATAGCAAGTGCTTAAAAAATGGTACTCACCTTGTATAAATCTGCAATAAATTTATTGGTAGATGGTGGTTAAATTTAGGTTGGAATGAGGTGAAATATTTTAAACAGATTTTAAAATGGGTGCAAGGAAGTAGAAGTGCAGATCTCCAATCCTTGGTTGTCGTAAAGAGGTTAAAGGACACAAGTGAAAAAAAGAACGGTAATGCCAATAGTCGTTACAAGGGACTTTCATTGAATAGAACGTCATCAGTTGGCAAATGGGAGAGAAGTGAGCGCGTGTTGTATTTAAAGTTTATCTATACTCTCGTGATGCTCTTATTGACACATGGGAACTTTAGCTGCGAGAGGTTCCAAGCCGGTGAGAGGTTGAAGGGAAGTTTAGTATTAATAATATTGAGATCGGAATGGTGTCGGTACCATTCAATGGTGAGGGCTTCATACTGAAGAATCCTGTAGCTCGATCTAAGTTTAATAATGGTGATGGCAGAGTCGACAAGGGGGGTGTGGTTGTGGGTTTGAGCGTGGATTGTTAACTCAGTACAGGATTGACCTGTCCTGAAACTGTTGTTAGTGTGGGCAGTAGTGTGCGTGGGTGTTGGAAGTTGTGGAGGAACCGAATTTGGTGGTAGTGCTGCCGATGTAACAAGTGTCACAGTTTGGTTGGCATTTTATGAGATATATTTTATTATTGAGATCATTGGTGGAATATTTGTGTGTATCTTTATAAGAATTAAATAGAGAACCTAGTTTATTGTAAGCAGAGAAAGTGAGGGAGATATCGGTATCTTTGAATATACGTCAGAATTGTGCTGCAAGTTCACTATGATAAGGGAGAACTATGCGAGTGTTTGTCTTGTTACTGTGTCTGGTGGGATTATTAATACTGTTTTTAACGGTGGATATTGTATGTTGGATGAGTTGAGGGGGGCAGCTCCTGGCTATGAATTTATCAGTAAGGTATTGAAGTTCATTATGTAGATTGTTTTGTGAGGAGCTGAATTTGATAGCATTGTAGATTTGGTTGTGTAAGACGGTTTTTTTTGGTACTAAGGGGATGATGTGAAGTGAAATGTAGATATTTACCAGTGTGCGTGTTTTTCCTAAAAATCTTTGTATTTAAATTTGTGCCTGTTGTATAAATAGTGAGATTAAGAAAATTGATCTGGTTGTTCATTCCGATTTCAAGGATAAGGTTTAGCCTGTCATGTATTGAATTGAATTTTAAAAAGAGATTGTCTATGGTTGATCTGTTGCCTATTATTAGGATATCGTTGGCGTAGCGAATGTATAATTTAATTTCAGAAGGGAAAGGTTGTAAAATTTGATTTTCAATAGTAGCAAGATAAATTTCAGAAAGGGGGGCAAAAATTCCTAAACCCATTGGTATACCGAATGTTTGTCTATAAATTTTATTATTAAATCTAAAATATCTAGCTTCTAATAAAAGAGTGGTGAGTTCAAGGAGGTGGTCAACTGAAAGAGAGATACGTTTCGTTAAAGTGTCATCTGCTGTTAAAAGTACGTGTAATGCTTGCATGTCTAATGTACGTGTAATGCTTGTACGCTAATATGTCTCCGTCGGATATGGTGGTGTTACTAATTTTTTGGAAGGCTTGGTTAGTATTATTAATTTTGAATGTAGAGAATCGAGTGAGTGGGGATATAATTTTGACAAGGAAGGTGGATACATTAGCAAAGCTGATCTACTAAAAGAAACGATAGGTCTTAGTGGGTGTAACTTGGTTATTCCGAACATGTGGGGCAGAATGTTGTTGCGAATACCTATCTGTTGTAATATAAAGAGGTTGATTTCTTTGTTCTGTCTGAGTTTTCTAAGAATTGTATCAAGTTTATTTTTGAGTTTTGTAATGTTGTGGTTGTTGTCGTTTGTGTATGTATCTTGGTCAGCTAAAATTAATTCCATTTTTTCTGTGTAGGTGCTCTTGTCCAGGATAACAATTATGTCTCCTTTGTCAGCTTTTTGGATGATGACATTTGGGGTTTTGCTTAGTCTTTGTAAATCCAAGAGTTGTTGTTTTTTTATGTTAGGGAGAGATGTGAGTTTAGAATTTATTATCATGGTTGACTGGTGTATAAGTCGCCACTTATCGGAATGTTGGTCAAGTTTAGACTGGAGTTCGATTATACAATCTTTTATTGGATAGTGTTGTTCTTTAATGGCAAAATTGAAGCCAAATTCTAGGCCGGAGAGTTCGGAAGGGGTGAAGGGTTTTGAAGAGAGGTTGACGGTGAAGATTTTTGGGGGGGGGTTTTGGATGTGAGTGTGTTCCATTTTTTGGTGTGTTTTTGTTTTGTGTTGGATGGTGGTGTTGATACGTATATTGTTGTGGTTAATATATTCAATCCAGGCGTGTGGTGGCATGTCTCTTTTGAGAAAGAATCATAGTTGTTGTATACAGTTTTTCAGTATTTCATTTTTTAGTCAGATTTATCACGGTATTATAAGATTACTATAATTTCATTATCATTAAACAATATTTCTTAAATATTTTTTATAGTAATTGCACAGAAATATAACAAAAAAAAGTGAGGATAAGTAGTGGTGTTATACATGTATAACACCACTACTAGAACAAATTCTGGTAGCAACCGTATTTATTGTTTTTTCCTGAATATCATGTTTACGGAAGTAGTTATTCTTTCTCCTGCCCATTTTATATACAAGTACTGCTTTTTTTGAAATTTGCAATATCAGGTGAGAATTGTTTACTTTCATAGAACTTGTACTACACCCTTCTCTTGTTTAAGAGATGGGTGGGGATCTCCTGATTAGATAGCCTTCAACCCTTCATTAACCTTGAATAAAAATCCTTCACATATTAAAGCTGCACATTAAGTTCCTAATATATGTTATTTTTCAACTAAAGCCTGTTAAATGATTATTTGGCTTTGCAATTTTAATTTTTCCTTGACATCATCGCTGACTTGTTATAAGGAATATTTAATTAAATTTTATGATATTGTAATATCTGCTGCAGAGGAAAGGTGAAAGCAATTCCAAAAATAGACTTATATATTTGTCATCACCCAACAATAAAACAAACCATCCCACTGATAAAGTACTGTTAATCACATCCAGGATCATCTCATCCGAATAGGATTACATTTAATTCATAAAAATCGCAACCAATTTATTTTTTGGTGGGGATGGGAAGTGGCAAATTTTATTTTGTACGCTGGCAGCCACAAGTGTTGCAGAGACCCCGATCAGAATTATATTCTACTTATGGTCCAAGTGATGGACTGAAGAAGCATAAGTCGGACTTACAGTTCTTCATTCACAAGAGGTTTGGGACATTTTTAACAAACTGTCAAATTGCAATACCACAAAACATTAAAAGTTGTACTTTTAATTCATTTATTTTTTAAGTAAAATATTATATTTTTATGCACCTTACATCTGCATATATTAAGGTACAATTAGGCTGTACCTTAATATATGCAGGTACCTATGGCCTCCATAGCCAAGTGGTTAGGAGCGGGAGTGCAGTAGCACACGCTCTTTGTGTAGACTGGGGTTCAAGCCCTTGACTGCTAAATACGGTCAATCTGCCAACCCGCACTGGACCAACATGGCAATTATAGTCCATTTCCCTCAGCATGAATTGTTGAGGAGGTTTCCATCCTGCACTGGGTTGATAATGGCTGCAGTTTACCTTTTTTTTACTTACATCTGGTACAATTAGGCTGCAGATTATCAAGAAAAGTCACAGTCCATAATGCATGTAGCACTGCAAGCCTCAAGAGGCAAGTGTTGATTGACACAAGATGTATGCCATTTCATGTTTACAGTCTGCAATAAGTCTATGCAATGTAGTCAATTATGTCAGCATTAGGAGCATATGCTGAAGTCTGTGACATCTGTGAGAAAGCCAGAGAATTTTTGACAAGTAACTTTTTAAAGCAATGTAATGAAATTGGCCTGTTAAATATAATGACTAAATGAGTGTCTATATGGTAGGGCAGCCAGCCACCCAATGCCCCACATTGTGACCCCACATTGTGACAAATTGAGGGGAGAGGGCACGTAGGCTACCTTGCTCTTGGCCTTGCACACATCTAGGGATGGCTCTGTTTACAAGAATGCCAGCAGTTGACTTAGGCATCTTACTGAATGTGACAGACAAAAAAAAAAAAAAAAAACAAGACACAAATATGGGAGACTCCATATATGAAAGTACCACTGACAAAAATTTCTAACAATGGGCAACTCATACCTATAGTGACCATTTGTCCTGCTGCTCAGACTAATTAGTGAAAGTCCTGCCTCTTGAATTCTGCCCAACTTTCACACTTAAGAATCCCACTTATTATGAAGATATGAATTCAAATTTGGACCATGACCCTTCAAGCCCTATTGTTTCTTATATGGTAAAACTGCTTTTCATATCTGAATGAGCAATTTATCTGTGGTTTGGCTACCCTTTCATGTTAGTAATAAGCAGTGTAATTCTCATGATGTTTTTCTTGATTGTTTTAGACAATGAGAGGTATTTTTGTGTGTTTAAATATTGTAGATTTCAGAATGCACCAATATGAAATGGCTTGAGTGTATTTTCCAATTTGAAAATATGAAGTCTCATGAAAATTTAAAACAGATGCAGAGCAGGTATTACACTTAACAGGAACTAATGCTGCTACTAAATGTATTTTTCTATGGTGAATAAAGTTTGGACTACTGAAATGATGATGCAAGTGAAGTGGTAATGACAAAAACCTGTAACTTACACTTTTGACAGGAGTCCTGATTTCATTTACAAAAATCGGGAGACCTCATTATAACCAATTCCTGTTTCGGTCAATGGAAGATCTGATAAGCACATTCATAACACAGTGATGCACTTATTCAATATATCAGTTATGGCAATAACAAGTTTCAGGGGTCTGCAGTGTTTTGATGCTGGTATTATTATTATTATTAGCCATATGGTGCAAGGATTTAAAAGCATAACCCAATAATAATTTTAAAAATAATAAAAAAGTGATAAACAGAATCACACACAAAATGTCAAGTTATTACATAAAAATAAATTGTAGAGAACTTAAGATTATCAAATAGTGTAAGCAACTAAAGCAACTCATGACCTGGCTGTCTTTTTCATTAGACACTGTGCCTTGGGTTTATGAAAACACAGGGACACAAAAAAAATAATTCTAATAGAATTCAGCTATTTTATTCCAGCAATAAAATTCTACAAACTAATTTTTAAACACAGATTTCTAAGATAAATGCTTTCATCGGCTTTTCCTGTCAGAAGAATCATTAACAACGTCATCAAAGTTCATATTGCAAGATAGGTTGTGCTAGAAAAAGGGTTGGGGAAATAACGCCAAATTTATAGAAACACTTTCGAATTTCTTTAAAGGCAAAAAATTTTTATACAATTCAAGGGTATTTTAATAAATTTGATATAACATGGTGAGGTCTCGGAATGAGAGTACTTAGGGCCTACTAATACCAAAGAACCGCCGTGTTCGTGGCTCTCAATGTTTCCTAGAATTGCGGCATACATCACATTAAAACTTCACAAAAAATAGCTGTCTTTATAACTTTTATAATAACCGCAAACGGTACAATTCTAATAATTATGTCATCCAATTTTACATTCCGATGGTTACTCTACATATCGTTGTTAGTCCTCCGTTCCCTAACGTAACAGTCACTATATTCCTGTCACTTGTAATTATTAAGGTATGGTAAAATTAACAAAGAATATTTATATTTTATCTCTAATTATTGAAGAAAAATCACCATCTAAAATATAATTACACGTGCTTCCAGCAGGAGACTCAAACTTTCGCTTCGAAACTAATAAACTCGGTGAACTCAGCATATCATCCATAAGCCCAGATTGAGTATAACGCCCTCTCACGAGTTTAGTTTAAAGTAGAGCGCTGACTACATAATGTTGAAATCTGAATTGCCTGTACAGTACTGTAGTTTACCTTTTAAAGTAAACAGAACCCTCGCGAGTAGCACAGTTAGTTGGTTGTTGTTGTTTTAGTAGCACAGTTAGTTGGTTGTTGTTGTTTTAGTAGCACAGTTAGTTGGTTGTTGTTGTTTTAGTAGCACAGTTAGTTGGTTGTTGTTGTTTTAGTAGCACAGTTAGTTGGTTGTTGTTGTTTTAGTAGCACAGCTAGTTGGTTGTTGTTGTTTTAGTAGCACAGTTAGTTGGTTGTTGTTGTTTTAGTAGCACAGTTAGTTGGTTGTTGTTGTTTTAGTAGCACAGTTAGTTGGTTGTTGTTGTTTTAGTAGCACAGTTAGTTGGTTGTTGTTGTTTTAGTAGCATCAGAGACTAAGGCTATATTTCTCCCTGTATACTGTCTGTAAATTGTGTGTTTTGTGGTCGATTTTCTGTTTGCTGGACGAAAAACCCGAGTATCAGAGACACCACGTCTCTGATGTCCCAACAATACCCACCTTTCATGTCTTGACCAGCACTTCAAGACATCAAAGGTGGATATAGTGGATATATTAAAGAGGTGGTGTCACACAGATATAAGGAATGCATAATTGGTATTTGGGGAGTGCAGTGTGTACAGAAAGAACAGACAGAATAGGAAAGGAGGAGGGATTATGCTGTTAGTTAAGAAACATAAAATCTAAGCAAATGCATCCAGTTGACATAGATGGACAGTGAAACGTTGAGCCCGTTTGGTGTGACATAAGCACTGGGAAAGCAAATATGAGGGTAGGAGCTTGTTATAGGCCTAATGCTATAGACATAAGCATTGGGAGATCAAAATTGAGAGTAGGAGTGCGCTATAGGCCTAATGACTCTGATGAGTATAATAAGGAACTGTACAGGGAAATAGAGTGGGCCAGTAAATCAGAGAGTCTTATAATGGGAGATTTTAATTTCCCAGATATTGACTGGAATTTGGGGGCTGGTTACTCACACACTAGCAGGGCTTTTGTGGATTTATTGGATGATTGTTTTCTACATCAGCATGTTCGGGAGGCAACTAGAGGGAGTAATACTCTTGATTTGATTATCAGCAGTGATTCTTCATGCATTAAGAATCTGCAGATAAATGAACCACTAGGTGGCAGTGATCACAGTGTGCTGAAGTGGGATTTACTCAAAGAGGTAACTACCATTAGGGGTAAAGGGAAGGGTTATTGCTTCCGTAAAGGCGACTACGATGGACTGAGACAGTATTTAAATTCTACACAGTGGGACCAACTGATGATGTTACCAACAGCAAATTCAAAATGGGAAGCATTCAAAGAACTTATCTTGGAAGCTACTAGGCTTTACATACCAACTAAGAAATATTGTTCAAGGTTTAGGCCAAAATGGATGTCAGATGAACTAATGAGGCATATGGCAGAGAAGAAAAATGCATGGGATACTTACAAATTAACACATGACACAGAAGCCTATGATAGATACAAGTTGATATGCAACCAAGTTACAAAGGAGGTTAGGCAGGCAAAGGCAGATTACGAGAAATCCTTGGCAAGGGATGCAAAGAAAAACAGCAAAGAGTTCTTTACTTATGTAAACTCTAGAAGGAAGGGGATGAATCAGATTGGTCCACTTGATATTGATGGGTCAACTGTCGATGATCCTGCTCAGGTAGCTAACAAACTAAATGAATATTTTGCATCGACATTCACACATGAGGAGTTATTCAGCAAGGGGAATGCCAGAGTTGTATTCAACTCTAGCAGTAAGCTACAGAATCTTGAAATAACTGGGAGTAAAGTGGAGGAGAAACTGTTGAAGATAAACACAAGAAAGGCACCCGGGGTGGATGGGATCTATCCAGTTATATTAAAGGAGGCAGCAAAGGAAGTAAGCAAACCCTTAGCCATAATTATGAGAGCTTCCTTGGACTCAGGGGAGGTACCCATAGACTGGAAATGTGCAAATGTGACACCAATTCACAAAGGAGGATCAAAGGCTGACACAAGTAATTATAGACCTGTGAGCTTAACTTCTGTTCCAGGAAAATTAATGGAGGCACTGGTTAAAGAAGCACTGCAGGATCATTTAGACAAGACTTCAGTTATAGCTCAGACGCAGCATGGTTTTGTTAAGGGGAAGTCTTGCCTGACCAACTTGATTGGTTATTATGATGCAGTCACAAAAGAACTGGATGCAGGGAATAACTTTGATATTATATACTTGGATCTTAGAAAGGCTTTTGATACTGTTGCACATGGAAGACTGCTACACAAATTGGAGCAATGTGACATTGGAGGCAAATTGCTGCTATGGATAAAGGGGTGGTTGAGGGGGAGAAGACAGAGAGTGGTAATCAATGGACACTGCTCATCGTGGACTAATGTTATTAGTGGAGTCCCTCAGGGCTCAGTGTTGGGTCCATTATTGTTTTCTGTATTTATAAATGATATTGATGATGGTATATCAAGCTTAATGTCCAAGTTTGCAGATGATACAAAGGTTGGCAGGGTTGTCAAGGACACTACTGACACTATGCTGCTGCAACAGGATCTGGAAAGGTTGAGCAGATGGGCTGAGAGGTGGCAAATGAAGTTTAACATTGACAAATGTAAAGTACTACACATGGGAAACAGAAACCCCAGAGCAACGTATCAACTCTGTGGTACTACACTGAGAGTGGTAGAGAATGAAAGGGACTTGGGGGTGGTTGTGCAGGCAGATATGAAGTTCTCTGAGCAGTGCAGACGGGTTGCAAGAGTAGCTCATGGAGTATTGTCAATGATATACAGGAATTTTTCCAGCAGGGATAAGGAGGTGATTATTCCATTGTATAAGGCAATGTTCAGGCCACACCTAGAGTACTGTATACAGGTCTGGAGGCCTCATTTCAAGAAGGATGTAGAGCTGCTGGAACGAGTACAGAGAAGGGCAACAAGATTAGTGAATGGAACAAAGGGGTGCTCTTACGAAGAAAGGCTTAAGTTTTGCAAATTACAGTGTCTGGAGACTAGGCACCAGCGAGGTGATCTGATAGAGGTGTATAAAGCCTTGAATGGTTTAAGCATGCTCAATGCTGATGGGATTCTTCCTCTAGCTCAGAAAAATCACCTGAGAGGGCATAAATTCAAATTGAGGAAAGACAGATGTAGGATAGACGTGAGGAAATTTGCCTTTAGCCAGCGGGTGGTTGGTTGGTGGAACAGACTTCCATCCCTTGTGGTGGAGGTTGATAGCCTAAATAAGTTTAAGGCTCAGCTGGACAGGTATTTGGAACGAACAGAGGGGTGAAGTGGAAGTGGGTTTTTTTTTTTTTTTTTTTGGCTGATGCTGCATAAGCTTGCTTTCTTGCATCAAATGCCTCTACTAATGCTTATGCTAATGCTAATATCTCTGACGAGTACAATGAACAATTACTCAGAGAAATACAGTGGACCAGTAAATCAGAGTGTCTTATAATGGGGGATCTTAACCTCCCAGATATTAACTGGAACTTGTGTGGTGGTCACTCGCAGACTAGCAAGGCTTTTTTGGATATATTGGATGATTATTTTCTACAGCAGCATGTTAGAGAAACAGCCAGAGGGAGTAACATTCTTAATCTGATTATCAGCAGTGATTATTCGTGCATTAAGAATTTACAGATAAAGGAACCACTGGGTGGCAGTAATCACAGTGTACTGATGTCGGATTCACTTAAAGATGTAACTACCATCAGGGGTAAAGGGAAGGGTATTTGCTTTCGTAAAGGTGACTACAGTGGTCTCTGAGATTTTTTTAAGTTCTATACAGTGGAGCCAAATGATGATGTTACCAACAGCAAATTCTAAATGAGAAGCATAAGCACTTGTGTAGTAATGTTGGTGAAGTAATCTTGGAAGCTACTAGGCGTTTTGTTCCAACTAAGAAATACTGTTCTAGGTTTAAGCCCAAATGGATGTCAAATGAACTAATGAGACTCGCAGAGAAGAAAAATACACGGGATCCATATAAATTATCAGGCGATACAGAATCCTATGATATACACTGTGCTGCCACTTTATTAGGTACACCTACCAAGTAGCAGTAGCGTGTTGAGCCTCCTTTAGCCTTCAAAATAGCCTAAATTCGTCTAGGCATTGATTGAACAAGATGCTGAAAACGTTGTGCAGGAATGGAGTACCCTGCAGACATCAGTGTGTCACGCAGTTCCTTGAGATTCGACAGAGGTGTAGGCCTACAGCGAAGAGCCCTTTCCAGGTTATCCCAATGTTCAATAGGATTGAGATCCAGGGACTGAGCGGGCCACTGTAGCAATGAAAATTCATTATCATGTTCCTGGAACCATTCCATAGTGATTCGGGGTTTGTGCACCAGCGCATTATCCTGCTAGAAGTAACTGAGGATAAACTGCCAACATGAACGGATGCACTTGGTCAGCAACGATGCTTCGGTACGATGTGGCATTCAGACGTGAATCTATGGGTATCAATGGACCCAATGTGTGCCAAGAAAACATTCCCCACACCATAACACTGCCCCCACAACCTGCACAGTAGTCGTCAGACATGATGAGTCCATGGATTCGTGTTGTTTTCGCCAAATTCTGAGCCTTCCATCAACATGATGCACAAGGAACTTCGAATCGTCAGACCAAGCAACTGTTTTCCAATCCTCCATAGTCCAGTGCTGGTGTTGCTGTGCCCACAGGAGTCATGCTCTCTTGTTCTTCATTGATAATAAACGTACGTGATGTGACCGTCGGCTGTTGTAGCCCATTCGCGACAAAGTGCGACTAGTGGTCCGTTGCGATATTTTGATCTGCGCACCAAAGTTGTATTCTGACATAATGTGCGACATTGTGGCCTGTACATTTGTTTGCACAATTCTAGCCATCCTCCTCTGACCTCTCTCATCAACAAGCGATTTTCTTCCACAGGAGTGCCGTTGATAAAGGATGTTTTCTGTTCGTTGCACCATTCTTGATACACCCTTGAAACTGTGGTGCGTGAAAAGTTCAGGAGAACTGCCGTTTCAGAGATGCTTTGTCCAGCATATCTTGCACCTACTACCATGCCACGTTCGAAGTCCGTTAGATCACTCCTTTTCTCCATTCTTGTTACGGTTTGTACGCTTAACTGATACTAGAAAGGCTGTTCTGCTGCATTTATATCCACAACTGTGGTCATGTGACTTGCAACGTTGTGGGACAAACCATTTGTGTGCACATCAAGGGTGTACCAAATAAAGTGGCAGCACAGTATATATATAAGCTGGCCTATAATAAAGTCACAAAGGAGGGTATATTTTATCAAAGGAGGCAAGCGAAGGCAGATAATGAGACATCTTTGGCAATGGATGCAAAGTCTTCTTTACTAATAGAAACTCTAAAGGAAGGGCATGAATCAGATTGGCCCGCTTGATATCAATGGTTTGATTATAGATGATCATTCTCAGATAGCTGCCAATTTAAATGAGTGTTTTGCATCTACATTCATACATGAGGAATTATTCAAGGAGGAGAGTGCCATATGTTTATCAAATTCTAACAGGATGTTAAACGATTTTGTAACTGAGAGCAAATTGGAGGAGAAATTGTTGAAGATAAATACAAGAAAGGCACCTGGGGTGGATGGGATCTATCCAGTTATATTAAAGGAGGTGGCAAAGGAAGTAAGCAAACCCTTAGCCATAATTTGGAGAGCATCCTTGGACTCAGGGGAAGGCGAGGTGCCTTCCCCTTGGACTGGAGATGTCCAAATAAATCTCTAATTCACAAAAAGGTGACACTAGTAATTACAGACCTGTTAGTTTGACATCTGTTCCAGGGAAAATAATGGAGTCGTTGGTTAAATAAGCATTGCAGGATCATCTAGACAATACAGCACTAATAATTCAAAAACAGCACGGGTTTGTTAGGGGGAAGTCTTGCTAACCAATTTGATTGGATACTATGACGTGGTCAAAAAGGAACTGGATGCAAAAATACTTTTGTTATCATATACTTGGATTTCAGGAAAGCTTTTGATACGGTTCCACATGGACGACTACTGTACAAATTGGAGCAGTATGGCGTTAAGGACAAGTGGCTACAATGGATAAAAAGATGGTTGAGTGGGAGAAGACAGAGAGTGATAATCAATGGATACTGCTCTTGGTGTATTAATGTTATTAGTGGGGTCCCGTAGGGTTCGGTATTAGGCCCGTTGTTGTTTTGTATATTTATTAATGATATTGATGAAGGTATATCAAGCTTAAGCAAAGTTTGCAGATGATAGATACAAAGATTGGGAAGGTTGTTTATGACAGTAATGACAGTATGCTGCTGCAACAGGATCTGGAAAAGTTGGGCAGATGGACTGAGAAGTAGCAACTGAAGTTTAACATTGACAAATGCAAAGTACTGCATATGGGTAGTAGTAACCGCAGAGGAATGTACCAACTGGGTGGTGTTTCACTCAGGGTAGGGAAGAATGAAAGAGAAACCTGGGAGTAATTGTGGAGTCCAATATGAAGTTTTCTGAGCAATGCAGACAGGCTGTCAGAGAATGTCATGGGGTATTGCTAATGATATACAGGAATTTTGCGAGCAGGGAAAAGGGGACCCTTGCAGAAGGCAATGGTCAGGCCACACCTTGAGTACTGCGTACAGGTCTAGAAGTCTCATTTTAGGAAGGGTGTATAGTTGCTAGAACGAGTACCGAGAAGGAGAATAAGACTGGTGAGTGGAACAAAGGAGTACTCATACAAAGAAAGTCTTAAGTTCTGCAAATTGCAGCTTCTAGAGGCTAGACACCGGCAAGGCGATCTGATTGAGGTATATAAGGCCTTGAATGGTTTGAGCAAGTTCAATGCTGATGGGATTCTTCCTCTTGCTCAGATTAAGAGCCTGAGGGGGTATAGATTCAAATTAAGGAAAGCCAGTTGTAGGATAGATGTGCGGAAATTTTCCTTTAGCCAGCGGGTAGTTGATTGTTGGAACAAACTTCCATTGTGGTTGTGGAAGTTGATAGCTTAAATAAATTCAAGATAGAACTAGACAATCAATTGGATTGAATGGATATGTGAAATGGGAAGGGTTTTTTTTTTTTTTTTTTTTTTGTTGATGCTGTGTGAGCTTGCTTTAATGCATCATATGTCTCTACTAATGCTGGTCCGGCATCGGAAGGCAGTGTGGCCAAGAAATGGAAGAAATCCTGTTTGCCACGAAGGAAGCCTGAACGCAAGGAAATTGTAAGTAGCGGCCAATTCGGAACATAAGTCTGTCCCTGTTTTTTTTGAACCCCAAGAAACTCTGTAAGAAATTGATTGATAGTTCTTTCTAACGAAAATTAAATTTGTAATAGGCAAGTTAGTTACTAAGGTGGAGATAATTTGTTATGAATGTTAATGATTATGAAATAATGTAAGGGTGGTACAGGGGTAATAAAAAGAAAGTAATAGTATAAAGGAATGAGTAAAGAAATTATATTTATAGGGGTAGTATTGTAAGGATAAGTTAACCTATATCATTAAATTAGGCTAGGTGCCAACACAAGATAACATATCAGATGAGGTGCAAAGAGAAAGAAATTTTATTAATAGAGAAACCTCATGAGTAAAGTGGGATGACTAAAATGATAACTAGAGAGTAACTAAGGTAGAATGAGGGATTTATAGTGAACATTACTGAAGTAAGAGGATACCAGTTGCAATACATTTCATGTGTTAGAGGCTAGAAACAAATATACAAAAAGCGAAATAAGTTTTGCTGATGTAAGTGATAAAAATTGGTAATGTAAGAGAATGATTGAGAAATCATTGAAGATTCAAATTAAGTATGACTTAATTTTTAATTAAGTCATACTTAATATAGGTATTCCCTACGGGCTAGTACCTCCGCAGGGTCTTATCTAGACTGCTACACGAAAAAACAAGAGAAAAGAGGTTGGCTCTGCCTCGCCTAGGCAGAGCTGTCCCGATCCCTCGTGTCCTGGGAGGATAACCTCTGATGGCATTGGTGACTCCTGTGCAACCGTGGTCCTCCGCCCGACCTGGTCTTGCCCTCACTGCAATAGGCAATTTACAACCAAATCTGGCTTAGGGTTGCAGACGAAGCGTGCACACCCAACTGAATCAAACATTGAGATCGATACGTCTAGGGTGACGGCGAGATGGAATAAGGAAGAAGTTCTGATTCTTGCAAATGCAGAACTAGAACTAAGAATCTTGAAGCCTGCAGCCAGAAATATAAATCAGCTGTTGCAGCCAGCTCTGCCCCACCGATCAGTGGAGGTAATTAAAGGCCGTAGGAAGATGCGTTCCTATGCCGAAATATTGAACCGGCTTCCTTGGAGATTTGGAACAGTGCGAGTTCACTGCCTTCTTCACGGGCCCCTAGTGAGCCCATCGTTAGGGGTCCCTCTGCGAATATACCAAGAATATTAGCAGAGGCGGAAGTTTGGGAAAGCTTCCCTGCAGGGGAGATGAAATCTTCACTCAGGGAGGCTATGTTCCGCTCCCTGGTCGAGTTACCAGTCTCCGATTACAATCGTAAATTTTGAAAAGCCTGATGGCTGAGGCATTGGATAACCGTCTTGACATTCAAGAATTATACAAATTCTTCCGAATAAATTTTGTCTTCAAATACATTTAAACCTAGAAGACAAGAACAACTAGCCAATCTTGACAAAGGAAACTCTAAGCTGTCCCGAAGGAAGCTCAGGAAGCGTGAATACGCTAAGATTCAGAAGCTTTATGCCACAAATCGAAAGCGATGTGGTCATAACAACCTGCATGATGCGGCAGCGCCTCCTTCGGCCTACCCTACTCTGTCAGCATGTCCTGAGCCTGACGGGATCAGCTCGCAACAACTCAAAAGTATTCCTATACAAGCCCTTATAGACTTGTTACATATATTCCTATTAATGGATACCATACCTGATTGTTGTTTATTGTTGATCCCATTCTGTTGTTATTCAACAAAATCCTTCATCAAAAATTCTTCCCTCCTATGTGGCATGTCTATCTAGTAAGACCGCTGCCAAAAATACGCTCTGTTTCTCAGCCCAGTCACTTCCGTCCTATTTCTTCTGCATAAAGCCTGTTAAAGATATTTGAGAAATCTCTTCTGAAAACGTTAACCACCCAAATAATGCCATATCAGCCACCGCAGATCCACTATGCCACCCGGTCAAGATCCACCGCTACAAATCTAGTCGCCACCACTACAAAGATCCTCGAGGCATTTGAGCCCGGTTCGGAAATCACTGTTACTTATATCGACATCCAGGCAGAATTTGATTCCGTATCCGTTCGCGCGTTGGTAAGGCTACTGAGTGAGTATTACCTCATTGGAGGAGACGTGCTCTGTTTATTCAGACAATGCTTGAGAACAGGACCATTATTGCTCGCGATGGCAATCTGCGCTACACCAGGACTATTACAGCTGGAGTCCCACAAGGCGGGGTCCTCTCTGGTATCTTGTTCTCAGCTGTTCTTCTGCCTTTCGTGACGGGCTGAAATGATATTATCACCTTCGCTGATGATATAAAGCTGTTCACTGCTATCAACCCTGGAGACACTGCTGACTACACAAATGCCTTAATCGTACAGAAAATCCAGAACCTCGAGGCCTTCCTATCCGGTTTCGGCCTTCACAGCAATCCTGAGAAGTCGAAATAGTTGACCTTCTCGCTCAAACGCAACCCAACAATGGTGCAACCCAATATAAGAGGATCTGCGATTTCTGCTGTTCAGCAACACACCGATCTGGGCGTTATCTTTGATCAGAAGCTCTCCTTTCTACCACACATAGACCATCTGCAAATAAAGTTCTGTCGACTCCCGTGGATGCTTAAGCAACAACTTATGCATGTCCATGACCAGGCCGTTGAGTGCAGATATAGTAAGACATGTGTCTATCCGGTCATACTTTATGGCATAGAAGTCTGGACCTCAACTGCCACAACGCATCTGAGACGGATTTTTGCTGGCGAATTTCGGCTATTGAAGTGGGCCATATGGAAATTTCGTCTTCCCCCAGCACCAAGGACCACCCAGATGGCAGCAGCTCTAAACATCAGACGCGGTCCTGCCATTATCCATGAGAGAAGACTCGTCTTTGCTGTAAAAATGATGGTTGGCATTATTTTGGAACCAGACTTCTGGGCTAACTGCGGATGGAGAATCCCAGTACCCAGCCTTCGGGCCAATCCAGTCCTCCAGGCCACCCCGAACCGGTTAAAGTTATCCGATCGGTTCTTACCTGTGCAAATTCTGCAGTACATACACTCCTTGGATGGCGACCTCTATAAGTTCGCATTGGATAAAAAATACAGGCAGAACTTACTCCATCGACTTCCTTCTCAGTACCACGTCACAGGACATTAGAACCTGCTCCCAAGGACCTGTCCATCACTGCCATGGATCCATCACCACAGTGTTCCAACTTTCTGCGCCTGCTCAGATGACTCCAGCACTGTTAAAGGACTGCTCCCTGGAGAATAAATTAACTTGATAACATGCTGTTGTGTAAATATTTTCATATGTAAATTTTTCAATTTTTTTTTCCAGTGTTTAAACCTACACTTGTATAATTAGCAATAATATTGGTTTTTTTTCTCCTATCTCATCCTTGTTTATTACATTGTATTAGCCTTTACTGTAAATCCCTGGCTTGTAGCCGTGAAGGGTATTGTATACGGCGTGTGCCTTTTGTATGTAATAAAGAGTTCTTCTTCTTCTGAATCACTTCTTAAGGCTTATATCATCTTTATCCCTAAGAAGGGTGACCCCACCTCGCCCATTGATTACCGCCCTATCACTGTGAGCTCGATGGTGGTGAGACTTTACCATCAAATCCTGAACAAGAGGATTTTGAAGTTGATTCGCTTCGACCATCGACAGCGAGCCTTCATACCCGCTTACGACCTCTCTACTTAGCGTCGATAGATATACCAAAAGCGTTCGACCAAGTAGATTTTTCAGCAGTCATTGAAGCTCTACGAAGGAAAGGCTTTCCTACCTCCTTCATGGGCTACATTATCTTCCTGCAAGAGAATTGCAGCACAAATCTAAGAGTCGCAGGCAGAGAGCACCTCATCAAACCAATGAGAGGTGTGCGACAAGGGGATCCCCTATCTCTCCTGCTGTTCAATTTGGTTGTGGATTTGCTCTTAAAAGAGCTCCCTTCCCATATTGGATTCTCTAAGCAGGATCAAAAGATACAAATACAATGGCATTTGCTGATGACCTGATTTTGATGGGGTCCACCAAAGGTGGCCTACAGAGTATTTTGGATCAGGCCTTCAACTTCTTCAAGAAGCGGAGTTTAGCCATTAACCTCTTTAAAACATGGACGATGTCCCTCGTCCCGTCCGGACGCGATAAGAAAATCAAAGTCCAGGACGTTAAATTCTTATTAAGCAAGACTGAACTCCCATCTGTTTCAATCGAAACCATGTGGAGGTATCTGGGGGTGGATTTCTCACCCGGTAGAAGAACTAGTGTTGGATGCGACCTGAGCGACTCATTATCTAAACTCAGAAAAGCTCCCCTGAAACCACAACAACGGCTATTTATATTAAGAGTATATGTCCTGACCAGACATTACTATAAGTTAACGCTGGGACGCATTACCGCGGGTTTACTGAATAAGCTTGACATTCAAATCAGGACAGCCAGCCGGATTGGATGCGCCTACCCAAGTATGTGCCCACAGCTTACTTCCATGCTGATGTGGTGGACGGAGGGGTTGGCATCCCGTCTATGAGATGGACTATTCCCATACTCAGACGTAATCGGTTGATTGGACTTGAAACATCTTCGTCCTCTACTATTCGAAACTACTTCGTCCTCTACTCACCGATTACAGTCTTGTCAAGAAAGAAATAAGGTCTTGTGACAATCTGATAAAAGGCCATAACTCGATATTGGACACTATAATCAAGGTCAAGCATAGATGGCGGAATCTCCTTCAAGGCTCTGGCGATGGCAAGGCCTTCCAGAACTCGCACATGGTGAAGTCCCAACACCAATGGGTGAGCGACGGCACTCGACCCCTATCCAGGTATGAGTTCATTGATCTTAACCGTACCAGAATCAATGCTCTTCCAACGCTGGCCAGGACGTCCAGAGGAAGGAATGATAACACTGCCTGTAGGACGGGTTGCCATGCTACTGAAACTCTGGCTCACGTGGCATTAAGATGCCACAGGACCCATGGCATGAGGATTAAGAGACACGATGCCATAGTCGACATTCTCGAGAACCGGCTATCTCAGGAAGAATGGATCGTGCTAAAGGAACCCCACTACCAGACTGACCAAGTTTCAAGAAAACGTGTGTTTCAACACACAAGGTGCGTATATAATAGACGCACAAGTCGTTGGACATGGCCACGACTTAGACGTATTTCATCGATTGAAAGCACGGTATTACGATACCAATAATAGTCTCAAAGAACAAATCAGAGACCTCACTAATTTTAACCCAATAGTATCTACGGCTACTATCTCATATAGATGTATTTGGAGCCCAAGCTCCTCCTCTTATTTACAGAAATTAGGCCTGTCGGCTTCCGACCTCAAAATCATGTCGGTACGGGTCTTGCAGGGGACTCACACCTGCTTCAGGATACACCAAAGGATGACCTCGATGGAGTGATGATCCGTCAAGTTATTCGTTCAGGGCATACACTGAAGGCTACCTCTCGCGGTAGAGAGGGAAAATCCATAACTAATTTTAGTGGTGGTAGCAAAATAGAACGAGGGATTTATAGTGAACATTACTGAGGTAAGAGGATACCAGTTGTAATATATTTCATATGTTAGAGGCTAGAAACAAATATACAAAAAGCGAAATGAGTTTTGCTGATGTAAGTGATAAAAATTGGTAATATAAGAGAATGATTGAGTAATCATTGAGGATTCAAATTAAGTATGACTTAATTTTTAACTGACGTTAATAATTTATAAAATGAGAACAGTTGATGCTAGACACATAGCGTAGTGTACTGTAGTATGGTTCAAATATATGGAAATTGGTATGCTTGTATGTAATAATTTGTTTCTTTTATGTAAATGTTGTATATAATGTTCATTAAAAGTTGTGATTTTTTTGTAAATAAATGTGTGTCTTTAATATTCTGCTAACACCCGCTTTACACACCCTAGAATCTGGAGTTTTCTGTGAATTGCAGTCAGATTTGCATTTGTGGGGTGGGCCTGAGACTTCAGTAGGGTGGAAGTCAAAACAGCAACAAAAACATAAGACAAGAAATAACATTTTTTATTCCCCCCCACAACTGTTAACTCATGACCGTGAAAATTATTTCTACAGATGCAGATTTTCTTTAATACTGAAATAAAAATTATTCTTAAATTTCATCAAAGTCATCCAGCCTTTCGACCTTGAGCGAGTAGTAAGACATGACCATCCAACGCAATAATAGTTTTAGCATTACATAACTGTTATAATTATACTTCGCCTTAGGCCGTGATTTATAATGACATTAACACTAACACGACGTGACCCGTTGCTAAACACTTGATTTGTTCAAATATAATAGGGGCAAACCAAGTAAAATTACATAGAATCAGCCTAAGTGCAAACGGAACCTTATTTAAAATTTGAAAATAAAATCATAATGGCGCGAAGCCAAAGACTGATTGCTATCTCTCGTGCATAAATCCACATCTTCACTGACGCAATAACACGTGTCAGTTTGCTTTTTTTACACACAATGGCAGATTTAAGTAGCCTAGAGCTTTAGTACAAAAAAGAAAGTCGTATGGGCACCCTCAACCAACAGTAACTGCACTGTTCCGGGCCTTCCACAAGAATTTTTATCTTCAAGAATGGATGGCTCCTGCAGATTTCCCCCATACCACACAGCTCTCGTATGCAGATGACCTGGTTATCGTTGTTGAGGGCCTTACTCGTGCAGCTATTAAGACCAGAGCCAACACAGTATTGAATGCCCTGTCGGTTTGGGCTGAAGAGAATAAGCTGGAAATCTCTATAGATAAAAGTAGAACCCTACTTCTCAGAGGACTTCTTGACATCAACAGACCACCAACCATTCGTTATAAAGGACACACACTCAAGAATCAACGTTCATTCAAATATTTAGGTGTTACCCTAGATCAGTGTTTCCCAACCTTTTTCGAATCGTGACCCCCTTTTATAATAGCCAAGTAACCTGCGACCCCCGCCACATTTGTAAAAAGGCATTTTTAATAGAATAAAGAAAACACATTAAAAATATATTTTTCAGAACATAATTCTAATCTAATATTATTGCGATGGTTGTACTTCATCTGGGCAACCAGCTTCAAAATTCGCCGCTGAGTGTTTGTTAAAGCCAACCTCATGTCATCCTCAACATTCAATCTGTTTCTTGCCTTTGTTTTGATATGAAAAAGCGTTAAAAATCCACTCTCGCAGAGATATGTAGAGGCAAATGGAAGTAAAACTCGAAAGGCAAGCATGGTGACATTTGGATATGACTAATACATAGCACACCAGAACTGAATCAGCAATTTTTCATAAAACAAATTACGTGCCGAGGAATCGTTCCGCAGATCCAAGAATTCATCCTGTACTTCATCGGGAATGCTAGCTACATTCAGGGAAGCAGAGAATGGGTTTCGTTCCAGTGCAGCTTCTTATTCTGTAAGCTCAGGGAAATTCCTTTTCAAAGGATTCAAGGTACCCAAGTAATCTCCTCCTTCAGATTCTCATCTAGTTCACCATCAGATTCCTCTACCACACTGCAGAGTTTTTCAAACGGCAATGTTTTCCGAGATTTACTTTCCGACGCTAGTTTTGCAGATTGGCTACAAATGCCTGAAGATTGTCTTGAAATTGGATAATGTGTGTTTCCTTTCCCTGAATTTTCAGGTTCAGTTTATTTAACTGGTCTAAAATGTCTGCTAAGTAAGCAACTCTATGATTAAGTTCAATAAGCAACTCTTTTTTCTTCCAAGCTTCATCATTAAAGTAAGCCAAAAGGTCATGTTTCCCTTGCACTTCCAGGAACAACCTGATTTCATCTTTCAACTCAAAGACACGATTGACAAGATTTCCTTTCGACAACCAGTGTACAGCAGTGTAGAAAAGAAGAACCTCGTGATCAGAATTCATGTCTTTACAGAGTTCTCTAAACAGACTGGTGTTGAGGGCTCCAGATTTGATGTAATTCACAATTTTGATCACAGAATCAAGTACCTCTTGCAGAGGAGCTGGAAGAGTCATACTGGCAAGAGAATATCGGTGAATCATGCAGTGAATGTCCTTTGCTTTGGGAGCAAGTTCTTTTACTTTTGCCTGAAAGCCTGACTTTGACCCTAGCATAGCTGCTGCTCCATCTGTATAAACCCCACCGACGTTTTTCCACTGTAGTCCTGCAGTTTCAAAAAAAAAAACCTATTAATCTTCTCCATATTAGCTTCACCTTTTGTAGTAGTTTCAAGTGCACTACAAAACAGAACTCTTCTTTAATGTCATCTGAATGAATATATTTCACCAAGACAAGCAACTGAGAACATGAACTTACGTCCGTTGATTCATCAACTTGAAAAGAAAGCAATAAAGAAACTTTGATTTCATTCTTTCACGTCTACGAACATATCTAAAATGCGCCTCTGAACAGTGTCATTGGACAGAGATATTTGTCACGTCTTAAGTGTTTTTTGGCAACCCCCCAGGAAACACTTTGCGACCCCCTTGAGGGTCGCGCCCACAGGTTGGTAACCCGGGCCCTAGATGAACGTAAAACTTTCATGCCACATCTAAAGTCCATGAAAGAGAAGGCCAAAAATTATATCAATATGCTTGCTAACTTCACCCGCAAAGACTGGGATCTTAAGGGACCTGCACCCCACCTTCTTTATTCAGCTGTTTTTGTGTACTTCGTAGCATAGCGCTGCCGTATGGTTCCACAGTTTCTCCATCATCAGCACTAGGAACGTTAACTAGCGGATACAACGGTTGATGTTATTAAAAATGACTTGGGCTTGTAGGACATCAACAGCAGCACTGCAAGTATTAACAGGCAGTATCCCCCTTGACCTCCAAGCGGCCCTCACAGAGCTTTCCCATGCTATCAGAAAGAACAAAGAAACTGAATTCCTGGGGATAAAAACTATTGTCGATGCAGATCCGAAACAAGAACGCCGGCGTACTTGGCAGGAACTTGTTTCCCTCTGGCTGGCAAATCCGTTGGATTGATTCCACCAAAGGTAGTACTATCAAGCTATTTCTACCTAGTGTCTCCTACCTCAACAAACAAAGACTTGGCTGGTTCTTCCCTAATTTACACGCTACCTTTTTTCTGACAGGACATGGGTCATTCAAAAAGCGACTTCAGGATTTTGGACTTGTAAACGATGCCCATTGTGTTTCTGGAGAACTGGAAGTTCTCCAGAACCATTAAGTGATGCCATAATGCACTCGTGTAACATCTACCTGGACCCACGGAATCAACTGTTACTGGATCTAAATTTAACCACACTTTGTCCGGAAAGTCACCTGTTAAAATCAAAAGAAGCGTTTTTAGCTTTTAGCAGATATGCCTCAGCAATCTTCAAAAGGCGTTGGTATCATCTCTTCACGTCTGACCCAACAACATAGACATCCAGACCAGACGTTCCTGAAGCCGCTATGATCGATCTCTCCTTGTACTTGCTCTTCCCTCATCACCGGCCACTATCAGAACTGAATGAACACCCAACTAGACATCTTCCTCGTAAGAATGACGGCACTGAAATGATAGCAATCAACTCAGACCACTTCCCATTGCACCTACTCAACTTTGCAGACCTCCCTTGTTCTGCAGTCTGTCTTCTTTTCCCTAGTCTTCGGTGGGCTCCCAGACCAGGGGTGATTCCTACTCCTCCCTTTCCACCTCTTCTTTCCTCATCCTCCTCCTCCTTTTGCATACTTTGACTCCACCACTTGTACTACTTCCCCACTCTCTTCCCCCTTCCCCCCTTTTTATTTGGTTTCCGTCCAGAAAGCTCAGACGACCCTGGCGGAGATCAGCCAGAGTATGAGGTAGCCTGGCTCAACTTCCAGTGGTGGTGGCGGGCAACATAGAGTCCCACTAGGGGTCCTGCGGCTAAGTAGCCAAAGACACAACAACAGAACATAACACAATGCTGCGTAAACCAGACACTACGCTTTTTCTGGCTTATGCAGTAGTTCTGCATTTCATCACAGAGTACATACGGCGCAGATGTGGGAAACCACAGGTGGCGCCTAGCCCTAAATACTATGCCACTATTCATCTTCAAGAATGTGATTGACAATCATTTATATTCCTTTATAAAGTTTTTTTATAAAGTTTTCATAAAAAGCAGCTAAACCTGCGAACACATTTTTTACAGGCATAATACGAAGTAAACCATGTAAAAGAGCACGTTCATCGATCATCGAACTAATGCGCCATGAGCCCTCAAAAAATGATTAATCATAATAAATTTAAGCCTTTTTATGGGAATATTACATACATTTAATAAAGCAGACTATGAAGTTTAAAAATTGCGCGATTATATATATTCAATAAGTTTTGATGTTTAGGATCCATGAAAATTTTTCGGCAGCCCAATCAGCCGTTGAGGACAATCTCTTCATGTCTGTCTCAGAGAAAGTTAGGGCTCAATTCTTGTAGTTTGTGCTTTATTTTGTTATCGTTTGGAGATGTTGGATTTTCACCCATCGATTAATACACTTAAAGTCAATGAATACGACCTGAAAGAGTTGGCCTATTACTTTTCAGTTTAATCTGTACGTACAATCTCAGAAATTCCGATATACTTACTGGAATTCAACAGAAATAAATTATTTGTTTGTTTGCTTTAGCCAGCTGACCGAGATCTCATTTGTGTAAATGTGGGATGAGACAGAGGATATTTACTTTACAGAGCAGTTAACACACTTAAAGAGCATCACACACTGTCCTTCAATATTAGGATACTGAATGAAACTTTCTGGTAAGAAAAAAGAAAATTTTAACACAGAGAATGATCCTCATGGGCTTCAGGATGTAAATAACCAACTATATGGAGGACCTTTTCTACACCCTTTTGGAATATGGAGACTAGACCTTGCTCCACTCTTCCCGTAAGGCAACTAAAAAATTCTATGCTTGAACGTCTTGAACTAGCTGTCCATTTCGAAAACATCTCAAAGATGTTCAATTTGTCTCAAATTAGGACTCTGGGCTGGAAATGAGAGGTAACCATATCAAGTAACTGTCTTCCCGTACCACGATTAGTAGTGACCATGATTTGTGACACGGGGCGTTGTCATGCTGATATAAATACAGCCTCTCTCTCCAAAGAACTGCCACAATCTAGGAAAGGTAGAATGTATAAAATGTCACAATATACAGCTGCGCTAATAGCTTCCTTGATGGCAGCTAGTGGAGAAAGTCCAAACCACGAAATGGACTTATACCATCAGACTCCTACCACTGATCTGCACTGTTGGTGCAATACAATGTGAGTGAACCCTTTCTTTGAGCATACGCTAGACCCAGCAGGAGCATCCATCTAATGCATGAGCCTGAACTTAACGTGATTGATAACTCCACATCATGTTGTGCCATAGCCGTACGCCCAATGCTTCCGTTCTTTGCACCAGAATAGGGGTGAAGTGCATTAATGGGAAACACCTTTAGCTTAAAATCATGTAACCAATTCTATTGAGCGTTTTTCTAACGGTTGTTAGTCAAAGGATTATCCGAGTTCTATCATTTAATGCCTGATGAATGATTAATCACTCCACGTCACGTTCTGTCTCTTGAATCAATTGATCTTAAAGTACCTTTATGATTTCGACTGCCTTTTCAACTGTCAGCATGAAAGTCATTAATGGTATTTTTTTCCAGTATGGAGAATGGGCATGCTGCCTAGGTCACAACATACTACCTACCTTACTGAATGAGATCTAAGTTCCTTTCTCTTCCCATTCCGCGTGTCGAGACTACTATCCTGACTCGCAGGACAGAAATATTTCTAACCTAATTGCAACGATCATCGCAAACGTAGTAAACAACAGAAGCTGAGAGATCCTTTAATGACACAATGCATACAAACGTACTTCATTCAATTGCCATTTACTGTAATGAAGTAGAGACACAAATCTATTAAACTGTTTGTTCATCTCCTACGTCAAACATTAAGAAATTTCCGAGCATTCTCGTGTGCAGCGCTCAAACATTTCTAAACTCCATAATTCTACATACCTGCAAAAATACGATAGACATGTGGCGCCATCTCGCTGCTATAATAGTTTACACTTCTTAAGAATTATCTCAAAATTCGTCTTACTGGAAGAGTATTGTTCTACATAGAACTCTGTTATTTCGTATCGGGTTTCTCTCAACGTCTGTCTGTCTGTTGGCGCCGACCATATGTATAAAGTCTGTTAAATGTGACCACAAGCAACACATTTATCAACTACGGTTAACCTTCCGTCCCACACGAGCTATTAAAACTCACCCTGAGGTGAGAACATCATTAATAACTGACCCGGAAATTCTAACCGCAGAAGGCGCTTCGTGCTTCAGCTGCATAACTTGACTTGGAAGGTCAAGAGGTCAAGGAGCTTTTGGGAGGTGAAGGTCAATTACAGTGTTCAAGACGCCTCGGTGTTTGTCATCAGCAGTGTCCAACCCCCTCACCCCAAACAGAGGGGGATGCGGCTAGACAATTATGTCTACGTTGCGTTAAAGAATTAAAGATTTTGTAATATGGCTGTATGGTGGTGCCCTCTTCTGCTGTTTTCAGGAAAAGTGCCAAGAGGGTCGTTGATTTGGGAGTGCATCATCTAGAAACTGGACACTGGTGACGCCAGAAATATCACGAAAAGAAAGCATGCTTAAATCACACTTAAAACTTTCTCAATGAATGGTTCCAGGATCAAAAAACTGTCCACCATCTTGCGTTAAAAAATAAAATTCTCATTGACAAATTACAAAGAGAGAAAAACGAAGATATTTTTTCGTTAAATGTGTTAAATCTAATGCAATTATCAAAAAATGGAAGTGATACCCCCCTGCTCCCACACTACCACATAGCAATATTGTTTTTTGTGCTCTTTTGTTGTAGGTCACCCGAACTGGCTCCTTAATAATTGCTAATAACAGGTTATGCACACCATAATGGAGATTTTTAATCGATTTATTACAATACCATTCCCAGAAAATTTCCTAGGCAGAATTAACAGGAACAGCAGAATAGCCCTTGCTGGATGATCTAAAAATAGTCACAGAAAAGTTGAGAAATGCTGAGAAAAATTATAAGTACCGATTTCCACGAAGAAATTCTCATTATAGCCAATTTAAAGATTCAAAAGTGCATAAATGCTAAAGAAAACAAAACAAACCAGAATTTGAAGAAAACAAATCGCTTATATATTCACCTTTAATCTCCATCTATTATAAAAAATATGCGTACCCTTTTAATGGATATAATCTTTGTCATAAGCTTTACAAGGGCCTTATACGATTTTCCATGGGTGTAACTTCGACAGAATTTTATCAAACATCGCGCTCACTTCACTCTGCTACGTCCACATTTACAACTAATGTTGGGAACTGACCCATAGATGTAAAAACAGAATGGCAAGTTACAATTCTTTAGTCATGCGCTTTCTCATGAACCAAGCGCATAAACGTATTGCCATAACCCCGAAGACCGAAAAGATAATGACATGCGCCAAACTGTTATACAATGGCCAGAAATGAGTGTAGTGTAATGTTTGCGTAGTGTGTGTGTGTTGTTTAGCTGTTTCTGGCCGCTTTGCTACCAGGAAGGCTGCTTCCAAGTACCCGTCCACGCCACGAGGAGGCGGGCCCAACTATACACGGTATTAAACTAAATGTAATATTTCAAGCACCCATAGGAATAAGCGCAAGTCATATGGGTGCAGCAGTCTCCTATAATCACGTACGGTGGTGAATACCACAAAGAATCCCGCATCCACTGGAGAAAGTGTAATAGCAATGGATGTCAGCAGTTCCCGTACCCAGGAAGCCCAAATCTGGGTACAAAAAATTTAAAATCCCGTCTCTGTTAAACTGGAGACCAGCGAATTCTGCCCCCTAAGGGCTAGCAAAAAAAAAAAGAAAAAAAATTAATGGACAAAATATTATTACGTTTCAAGAGATAAAAATAAAAATAAAGAAATAAAGAAAAAAAATAATAATAAATAAAAAATAACAATAATAATAAATTAATTAGATAAAATGTTAACATAATAATTATTATTTTAAAAAAAATTAAAAGTAGCTTTGTTGAGTATAGAGATGTCAGCTTCGTTGAGATGTCAGCTCAGCAATCCACGTCGTCTGTTGAAAACCTGTGTGGCAAATTCCTGTAGAGCTCAGAAGGCATTTTGATTTTCAATAAGATATCTTTCATTTCCAGGAGAGAATTATGCACTGTATTAGATAATGTTTGTCTTAAATCTTGGTAAACTGGGCAGAAGAATAAGACACGACTCCAGTCTTCAGAGGCGCCGCAGAAACAGGTATCTGTCGTGGATAGATTGAATTGAAGAAGACGAGTGTTCAAAGAACCGTGACCAGTTAGAATGTATGATGTAACAAGGCTTGTGTAAAACCAAAATTGATTACTTTTTGAGGTAGTGAATTTAATATCAGGTATAAAACATCTGGTCACTGCTCCTTTGGTTGAGGAATTCCATCTCACTTGCCATCTTTTATGAAGCTCAGTCCAACATTTCGCTTTTTCATTCTTTGGATCGGCAGTGGGATCATAGGTCAAATCCGAAAAAGTTAGAGGATATCCTTTACGAATATAGTAAACAAAGCCTTTGTACGTAAGATGCAGATCCATAGGTAACAAGCCTGAGATGGCTTGCAGAGATGCAGTTGAAAATGTTCTACAAGTTCTCAGGAGAGCTAGCAAAAAGGTCCGTTGGACACTGTCTAGTTTGGTTTGAACTGTAATAAGTTTGGTTCTGTGAAACCATATGCTGGCTGCTTATGTAACGGTTGGAATAAACACTGTGTAGTATAGAATTCTGAGGGTTCCCTTTTTTAAACTCCAGTCCTGCCGAGAGATTTTGAATAACATGGCCGTAAAAGTTTTCACTCTTTTGGAAAGATTCTGGATGTGTGGTAAGAATGACAATTTTTCATCAAAAATAATATCAAGATGCTTATGAGTGGTAACACGTGGCAGAGATGCTCCATTAAACTTGACAACCGGAGGTCTATTATGGTCTACTTTTCCGTGAAATATCATCATCTTGGTTTTAGATGGCGACACTTTTAATTTATTTTTCAGAGTCCAATCCAGCAAGTTATCGAGTACAGAGTTAGCTCGTTGTTCCAATTGGGACCTGGAGTTACCATGTACTAAGATGGAGAGATCGTAGGCAAAGGAAATCATTTACACATCTGCCTTGTTGGAGGGAAATGACAGCCAATCATCAAGGACGAGGTTCCACACAAGAGGGCCAAGAATGGAACCCTGGGGACACCCTCGAGAAACAGCTTTGGATACCGACTAATATTTGGTTTGGATGTAGACAGTACGTTCAGCAAAGTAACTTTTGAACAAAAGGAAGAGATGTCTAGAACAACGAGCGATTCTAAGGCGCCGTAGGACACTCTCCCACCAAACATTGTCGAAGGCGCCTTCAAAATCAATAAAAACTACCAGTGCATATTTTTAAGTAGAGCTATCAATTAACTTTTCAATTCAAAAAGCGCATCTTCACAACTGCGACCAGGCTTAAATCCATACTGAAGAGAGGAAGATAGATTACTTTCCAAAAGAAGTTGATTACATCTGTACGCCATGAGCTTTTATAGTAACTTGCCTAAGTGGGATAATAAAGCGATAGGCCTGTATGTTTAGAATCACTTGGTAGTTTACCTGGTTTTGGGATTATTCTAATGAGAGCATACTTCCAAATAATAGGGAAATTCCCAGCTACAAGACACTTGTTAAAGAGTTTCAAAAGATGGTTTGGTCTAATAGAGAAGAATCTTTTTATGAAAATGGTTTCCAGTAGATCAGTTCCTGGGCATTTGTTATTACTCATAGAAGAAACTGCATTTTTAAGCTCTTCCATAGTAAATAAAGGAGTAAAAATGGGAGAATCATATTGCTCATTTTCTTTCCTAACTCCAGAGTGGTAGGCAGAATTAAGAGTTCTATCATCATTGGGAAAAAGTCTCTCAAGTATTTGATTGGCAGTTTGTGTCCATTTCAGAGTTTCAGTATTATTTGAGATTATTGCATTAAAGATATCACCAGGAGTTAATTTATTTCTACTGATTTTATATATAAGACCCATCTTCGTTTCCAGTTGTATGTACAAAATTCTACCAAGATTCGGCCATGTATCAATATTATTACTAGAATGGCTAAGTAGTAAAAAATAAATAAATTGTCATATTAGGCCACCGGAATATTCGTTCATCTGCAGCGCCGTTTGTCTAATGTCTGTAAATTGCATCTGTATTCTATGGTCGATTTTCCTGTTTTGCTGTACGAAACACCCGAGCTTCCGGGGAAGGGGACCCTATCTGCGCCTAAGCCAGACTAACTCAGCTACAGAGTGGAAAAGCCCATAAAAGTTCTCCGCTGCATTGATGGGATTCGAACCAGGGCCTTTTCCACACGATGTGGGACGGACGGTGATGATAACATTATGCTACCCGCACAGACAATATGGACATGTATTTTTGTAAAGGGCACCCACACAGACAATTTTTATTATTTATTATTATTCTCTACCATCTCTCCAAAGGCCAAACTGCTACCTATCAGAACTTCACGATAGATCTGACAAATGACAACAAAACAGAAAAGAAGAGACTAACCCTGCATCTCCAACAAACTTGGCAAACACGCTGGGAAAATTCACCAAAGGGTTCAATTACCCGAAAATTCGTGCCAAAAGTACACTCTGTATTCCCAACATATCCGCACTGGCTTTCACCAGGACTACTGACCACATACTTGTTCACCGGCCATGGTGCCATCAGACAGAAGCTATCAGATTTTGCACTCAGCGACACAGCTCTCTGCCACTGTGGACAGACAGAAACGTGGGAGCACCTGATGCAACTGCCAATTATACGACGACTTATGCTGCAGTCTAATTACAGACACCCAATATATATTACTAAATCAGGAGGACCGTGTACTGGAAGAGGAATACAGCTACAAAGCTTTGACTAAATACGCGCAAGAGCTCTTCGGCAGAAGAAGGACCTTCCCTGTGCCCCAACCAAGGCAACCGCGAACACCGTAAACTCATCTCCGCTCCTCACCACGTAATCTCCGCTCCTCACCACGTAATCTCCGCTCCTCACCAGACCCAGAGAGAGAAGCTCGATCACACGGATACCGTCCTATTAAGACTCATCTATCTGGAAGAAACCACACCCCAGGAATGGCTAAAACATAGAAGAGACAAAACCTAAAGAGACTTTCTTTCCAGAACTTGAAATCCACGGACAGGACAACTGGCAAAGACACTGTCCATATGGACATTTAGATATGACAACTACCCAAGACGGAGCTGCTTTCTAGAAATCACTAAAACGCTGGCCCGACACAGTGGCACCGTCAGTGAAAATCTGCACCTGACAGACAACTAGCAAGCATTGAGCTCAGCTGGAAACCTAGCTAACCAAAATTACCCTCGATGAGACCCGATCCTGGGAATGACATATGCACTGAATGGACAGCCAGCCCTGGCGCTGGAACTTACCTGGACATTTCTACCCATGATATAACAAATAGCAGAAATGCTACTGCAGGGCCATACTGGCGATCTGAGTCAGCATCCTTGCATGGCTCACTGTCTCTCCCCTCCCCGGCTGAAAGGGGGCTCGACGGCCCCCCGTCTCCCCCCTGCTCGCCACCCCTCTCCTTCCCTCTGGCGGGGCATGGGCATTTCCCACTGACATCTGATTGGAGTTGCCTTCACTATCGACCCCATACTTCCGTCTTTCACCCCCCCCAGCTTTCAGTCTCTCCACCTTCTCTATCTGCAAGCTAGCGTATGTCCACACGTAAAAATCTAACTTTATCCAAATCACTCTCGCCCACTTTTTCTGCCTTTCATACTTCAAGCGCTCTCCCTTCGCAATCGAACGAATAAAATTTTTTTTTTTTTTTTTTTTTTTAGGTCCTCGCCACTGAAATCTCAGGAAACTAGGTCGCAGGACCTGCCAGAGTAAACTAACTACTATGTACCTGGTCTGCCTCCACGGGGCGAAGTGTGGGCAACGTCGGGCCTCAGCAGAGGTCCGGAGGCTAAATGGCCAGAAGAACAACGGTACACGACATTAAACACCCCAAGGTCCACACACTTTTAAATCTCTGCCCTTTACAGTGTACTGTATCACCTGACAATGTAAACTACGCGGAGATGGCTGAAACCCAGGGTGCCGCTTGACCCTAAACACACTTTACACTATTTATTATTATTATATTAGGGCCACCCATACTTTCTTACATCTACTCATATACTGTATTTATTTGTCTGTAAATTGTGTGTGTTCTCTGTTCGATTTGCCTGTTTGCTAGATGCAAAAACCGCAATTTCTGGGGGAAAAACCTTGCTATCTACGCCTGAGACCGACTAACTCAGCCACGGAGTGAAAAAAAGCCCATTAAAGTTCTTCGCGTCATCGACGGGATTCGAACCCGGCCCTTTTCCACCCGGTGTCGGGAGAACGGTGACGATACCACTGTGCTACCGCGCAGACAATGACTAAGTAGCACAAGGAAGCTGAATATACCATAAAAAATAATGAATAAATAAATACATTTCCAATTATCTATACTCTTCCCATCGCTGCAAAGTAGCCATCCAATCCGCTTTGAATTTTGGCAAGTTATCTGCCGCTGCTACCTTGGCAATTAATTCATTCCACTAATGAACACCACGCTATCAGAAGGAAAACTTTGAGACAACTGCATGAGAAAAGGTACCTTGTGTTATTCCTTAAAATAATCCGTTTGCCCTGTGGTTCTTATCTTCCCTACTACTCTGTTTAGTTGACAAGCTTCGAAGTCCACACCTTCTAAGGCGGTCGTCATATGTACGTTGGTTAGTACCACTTACCAATCTGGTATACTTTCTTTGAACCTCTCTAAAAGCTCTGTCTTTCTTCTATTGTGGTCTCCAGACCCAAATACAATATTCAAAATGTGGTGTCACCTTACTCAGAGGAACGATGACACCCCTTCACTACTTCCAAGTGACCTATAAATCATAAACCTTCCTTAATCCTATGTGCTTTCCTTTCTGCCTCTTTATACGGCGTGGAAAACAGGGGGCAGGCCCCCCACTGATACTAAAAGACTCCATTTACTACACTGGTTATCTGAGAAATTTTCATTTATGTCTGCCCCCTATTTTCTATCGTTTATCCAACTGCTGATCCAACAAAGGATCTTACTAGCAATCTCAATTTGACCCACTTCATATATATGCTTATAATTCTCATACGTATCGGAGTCTCGCAATGGTTTGTAACTGTCTCTAGCTTTGCGATTTTCCAGAGATAAATCGTTAACTTCTGTCGTCACCCATTTTGGTATCTTTCTTTTGTGGAATTTTTTTTACCTAAGCAATACTGGTTTTGTCTGGTGGATCTCTTGTGAAGAAGCTCTTGTCAAGTTAGTCTACCACATTCTGGGAGATAAGTCAAGATCTAAACACGAATTGGCTATCTTCATTGATTTCGTGGAAATATTAAATTCTCTCTCTCTCTCTCTTTCTCTCGACCTTCTTGTAAGAACCTGCTTTCAGCATTGTATGGTAAAGTTCGTCTCCAACCATCAAGTTTCTAAAGATACTTGCCGAAGGCATCCCCAGGGTACCATCTTGGTGGTGTTGTTGTAGGGTTTTAGGAGCATCAACGACTAAGGTCATGTTACCATGTTACACTCGCCTAACACCGACTAACTCAGCCACGTTGTGAAAAAGATCCATAAAAATTCCCCCCGTCATCGACGGGACTCGAATTCAGGTCTTTTCCATCCGGTGTGGAAGGACGGCGATCCTAATAATAGTGCTACCCACGAGGGTCATACTGATGTGCTTGGGATGCTACCTTGGGGACACTATAACACATTGAATTAGACATCTGGTTCCTTCAGAAAATTTCGATAATATTCATGCCATTGCTTATAGTAATGACTTAATTATTATCATCTCTGGCACGTTTCGTTCTGATCTTGAATGTAAGGCTGATTTTGCATTTACTAATCTTTATTGTGGGACAACCACCAATTAATTACATATTTCCCATACTAAAACCAGAATACCAGAATGCGTATCGTTAAAGGGAAAGTTAATTAAGGTAGATAATCAAAATTAACAACTTCCAAATCCGTCATGTTCCAGAAATTATATAATTGGTGCCATCATAAATTAGTGTCTAAATATTTCCTCTCATGTTAATGATTTTATGACAAAAATAATAATATATATACTCGACAAAATTAACACAACAAAATGTTTTTGTGAATGTTTTATTGTGAACAGTATCGCCGATGGCGAATGTTTGATATAATAGTCATCCTGGCAAGCAAATTCCGAGTATCCAACATAAATCGATTTTACCACCTTACGCAGCCTGACATTGTGCGAATTATTCCTGCCTATAAAAACACAAGTTGCGACCTCATCACTTCATTCCGTTTTTTGGCTTGTTCAGTGAAGTAGCCACATCCCTAGTACTCAGTATCACAGTTGTTTAGATGATTCTTTGAGATGGTGAGCCATTGGACGACTTCACGCAGGGCCGTCGCAAGCAGCATGTTGGCTCAGTTTTTAACGCAGTGTCAACTGCACTATGGTATCAGTTTCGGGAGACAGGAACCGTTAAAAAAGAGTTTGCCAATGTCGCCCGACGGTTACATCAAACAGAACAGAGAGCATCTGACTCTAACAGCAAGATGGAGCCCTACGTTGTCCTGTTATCAACTGTCTCTTGAGGTTGCTGTGGTCACAAGTGTAAGCATATCCAAACAGACTGTGTTATAAAGCTCAATTCAAGTGGACTCTACGCAAGGAAGCCAGTGATTTGTACCGCATTAGCCCCAAACCACTTCAAAATGCATCGAAACTGGTGTCATGAACATGTGACTGACGTGGAACCCTGATATAAGGGGTACAGTTCTATTCTCTGAAGGGTCCCATTTTAGCCTACAATCAGATTCTAGACGTTATTTCATCTGGAGACAACAGGGAATGTGGTGCCATCCCTCCGATATCAGAGAAAGAACACTTACAGGGGAAGCGGTGTTCTCGTGTGGGACTGAATAAAGATCAACGATCGCATCCCTCTTCATGTTTTTGATAGGGATATCGAAATACACACAGAGGTACGGAGAAGAGATCCTAGGGACCTCTGTGTGACTTTTTAGGGGTGCGGTTTCCCCAAACTTTTGTCATCATGAGCGACAACGCAACGGCACAATAGAGCTTAAGTGTTGGAGGAATATCTTGAAACTGGAGATAACCAAAGGCTGCCGCGGCCAGCACGATCACCAAACTTAAATCCGATCGAACATATGCATATGTAGGAAGTCCTTGGGCGTCTCATTGCATGCCAACAGCCAACCTCTAGGTCACTTGGTCAGTTAAAGTCTGCACTGGTAGAAGAATAGGATTTGTTGTCACAGTGTGGGGGTGGGGATTTTTTCTATTTATTAACTTTATATCCTTTAGTTTATTATATTATATTATATATCCCCTTTGGATTAGTTCCCCTTTAGAATAACTCCCCACTTGCGCATCTGACTATTAACTTCACAGAAAATTCTAGGTTCAAGGGGAATAGCTCTTATATGTATTTAATTCCCTTCGGATAGGCTGGTACTCAGAACAACAAAAAACACACTAAGGTTATATATAAAATTCAGTTTATTGTACATATTTAAATGAATACATCAAAACCAAAACGATTAAACCCAAACATATGACAACATGATCTAGTCTCATCTTCTTATATATATCTTAATCATGTATCAGTTAAAACCATTAATAACAAATACCAATCCCGTTCAATTCCCTTCTGCATATATTCAATCCTGCATCATTTAAAACCATTAATAACAAAATATCAATCCCTTTACAAAATTCAATATTTATTCATTTACTTATTACAATGATTATGAACAGGTATCACTCACTTCTAATTCCCATCCAAAACATATTTAATTGTAGCCTATCAAGCAATTATAAACAAGGCATCAATTACTTCAAATATTTTATATATATGTATTCCCTTCCAAAATTATTTATATATCTATTAACTTGCCCTGAATAATGTCCTTCAGCACATATCCTAAAATAACCTATCCTTACAACTGAGTAAATCTTATACACACTATCTTTTAAAAGTCCAGCTAATCAAATTTCGAGGTTCCTACAGTTCTTGGTGTATGAGAATACTTATGTAACTAGCCACTTACAGTACTTAGTTATCTTGAGGGCTCTGCGGCATGTCCTACATCTTTCTCACAGTGAACAGCAGGTCAATTCCATCTGGAACGCATCTCACAAATCTTGGAGAGTTTGACAGGAGTTTTCGGGTTTGCTTCTTGGGTTTTGAGTACCTTTGCTCCTTAAAAGCGATTCATTTCATTTGGTCAGCACGTTTGTTCTCCCTTCGGTCCGGCTCCGGATTCTATCTGCTTCAACTCCATTATCTCCTGGGCATCAGACATCTTGTTTATCCTACAATGAGCTAACTTCACCGTATTCTGCTTTCTCAACTATTTTAGTTGCCTTCTGCTCTTTACTGAACTCTGGAAAAACTCTGAAAACTCTTTACTGAAAAGTACTCTGTCTGCTACTGGCTGACGGATTGACTAACTGACTGACTGCTACATCTTAACTTGATCCCCTTTCTTCTCTCCAACACTAACTTATACTTCAACTACTCAACTTACTGACACTGACTGACTATACCATCTTAAACTTTGTCAAAAACTTGCTCAACTCTGACAGAATTACTCATTTCACTAACACTAACTAAAATCTCCACTTTCTCTCTTACTAACTCATATTTCTTTAACACGACAAAAACCTGAACTTAGTGTGTTTGACTAACTCATCTTCAGAAACACCGACAAAAAACCTCAACTCTGTCTGAGTCTGCCACCCTTTCACTCCCTTTTTCCTTCATCTTACTCCCGATTTCGCCACGCCTATTCACAGCGACTCCTTCCAATTCTCTGCTTATTTACGGATTTTTTTTGTCTCATTTGTTAGAAAACCCTATTCAGCCTGCCCAGTAGCACGTGTTCAATACACCCCTTTTTACAATTTTACTAGCTCTGCTGCCATACGGTGTGCCCTTTGATGTTTTCCGATTATCCAAAAAACAACTCTCTCCTCTCATACAACGCCTTTGTCCCCGTAGCGTTCTAAAACCACGAAAATCACATCTCCTGACCACAGCACCTATATTTGGAAACTTATGTGCTGGTCAAGAAACCACTTCCTGTTTACGACCTGACTGTCCCTACTAAGTTCGACCTCGCATAAACCTTAATTTGCCTGTTGTTGTTTGGACCCATGCCGCTTTACAGTAGTTTTCTACGTTTATTCCCTGCTTATAACGGAAGTTAGTGACTAATGGCACTGCTTTTATTTCTTACTACCCATTAAATTTATATTCCATGCTGAAAAATTCTTATTATTGAAATCAGACGATATTACTTTCGTATTCACTAGCAACAAGAACTCATATTTTCTTAATTAATAAAAACCAACTTATTATTATTATTATTCTGTAAGATTTTGAATCTTACAACAGAATCTTATAGACACCCTTATATAGAGCATGGTTCACCACTGTCAGGCCTGTTTAGCCGTTGGAGGGATCATAATGATGTCATGCGACCATAATTTCGAGCATCTTGTATTGACTTCTGTAATGTGACCTTTTTTGGTGATTCTTATACAACCCCTATAAATGTCCCTTATACCTGACCGAAGTTTCTCGCTGTCTCCTCATTTTATCGTTATTAATGATTTTGTCCTGCTTACCAAATTTTGTCTTGCTTCATCACAAGCTACACGAGTAACACCATGTTTACTACCTGTTCTGTTAATTTTGCAGTGCATATACACTTAGTGATCACTGAATTGTGCACTTCTATCTAATACCGTTTTGGGTCACCGTTCGCACAGATAACCGCTGCTATTCGCCTAAGCATTGACTCCACTAAATAAATAAATTTTTTTTTTCTGTTTATACTCCGGGACAACCAAATGGTCAGAGGAGTTTACAAGATAGACAGAATACAAGAAACAGCACCGTATTCAGCAGTCACGGGCTTGAACCCCGGTCACTCAAGGCACGTGTACTTATGCACCCGCGCGCCTGATCACTAGGCTACGGCGGCCTTCTAAAGAAACAGAAAAGTAGTCTGCAACACTCCCACATGGCTAATAAAACACTAGATTCCTGAATACGTCCTTGGGGATCTTCAGTCATTCTGCCCGCAAGGCTTTCTACAGTTTTGGAATAAATGACTGTTACATGTCCAAACGCCTCATTCCCGCTTCAAAACATCCGACAAGTGTTCGATTGGGTTGAGGTTATATGAATTTGGAGCAAATCAAGATTGATCACATATTCACTGTGTTCCTCGACCACTTGTGCACGTTCGTTCCCGATTTCACGGCGTATTAGTGTCTTGGAAAATCCCCTGTCCGGTTAGGTTAGGTTGCTGTCCGGGATAAAATGCAACATGGTGAGGTGCATATGGTTTCCTAACAGCTGATGGTTGTCCTCACCAGCGGAGTTGGGGGAAACCCTCGGTGCCGCCAGACAAAAAAGCACTATGGTACTATGACCACACCAGTGAAACGTTGGTCCATACGCACCAGGAGTACCAGTTCTTGCCAGCAAAATATGCCCCATTTTAAGCAACAACAGCTAATGCCTGGATAATGGGCATCATGAACGATAGGTTCATGCACTCGTTTTTCTTGCTCCATACACGAAGACGTCCGTCGGCATGTTGCACCAGATACTGGGACTCATCCTAACAGCACACTCGTTTCCAGTAGTCCTCCAGTGTCCAACAAGGGTATTGTTGACACCAGAGCATTCGCCATTGGTGATGATAATCGGTGGGGAGCAGGTGTCTCTGAGTCGACTGCTGTGGAACACCATACGTCTGAATGTAAAGGTGCATCCTCAATTGGGACATTGTTCTTGCATTTCCCATATTGTATTGCGATGTCACCTGTTGCATATTGATCTGCTATTGAACCCGTACAATGCGGGTTGCAGCCTTTGGTTACCACTTTGCAGCCTTTGGTTACCACCTTGCATAATTCTTAACAGTTCTGTCGGCGACAGGTGATTTGACCCTTTCGACACCATTCGTTGCACTCCTTACACACAGTGAACCGTGTGGAACTGACAAGAATTCCCATTTACCATATGGAAGCATACAGCAAATGGCAATTGTACATGTACACATGTCTATGTCCACCATATGGAAGCACTCGACGCAGGAGCTCCCCCCAATCATGCCCTTTTAAAAAACTCCATGATATATTTACTACGTTTCATAACTTCTATTTTATCAGTTTGAGCTGCACAACCAGATGCAAATTACCATTTCTCTGGTGTACGAAGCTATTTAGATTCTTATACTGCGGGGTATGCGACATAGACCATTATGGTTGGGGTGGTCACAATTCAGTGATCACTGAGTGTATGTGTACTTAAAGGTTAATCAAACTTTCCAGGCAAGGTTGGGAGAGTACAATAAAAATCCTCCACATAAACTATAAGCTGTTCCTCTTCCAATTTGCATGTATGGGCCAGTGCAAGGTTCCATAGGGTTAATGAAGTCAAAATCTAGTCAGACTTGTTCACGCTGAAAAGATTAAACTCTTAGCCACGGTCCGGCCAGCATCTAGTGTTTTGTCCCTCGACCTTCCTCTAGCCTGCAGAAGTATCTCTTACGGTATTAAGCACAGCATTCCTACAGAATTTCTTAGCATTACCACCATTCAAAACACTGATAAAGTAGAAGATTCGCTGTTCGGATGAGCTCCTTAACTTATGGCAAACTACATGGACACTTCCACCAAAGATACAGTTATTAAACTGTGATTTTCCAAAGTAACTCTTACTATTCTGCAGAAAAATAAAATATTGATATCTCCTAGTCTTTATAATGGCAATAATCAATTGGTGGTTATCATCCTATATTTCATCTTTTGTCTTTGGAAATGAAATCCGTTTCTCGGAAAATCAAGACAATTTTCATGTACTTTAATTTTTTTTACATCAGGTGACAGACTTCCTTGTCGGCTTCCACTGAATTCTCAACGAGTGTCTCAAATCTCTTCTGTTTATCTCCATATAGATGCCTTTGTTAAAATGCTCATAAATTTTCCCTCCAACTGACATATGATCTTGTTATGTACATCTACCATCCCCACTTTTACTTCAAAAAAATTTTGACTGGTACATGAGGACTATCATCTACTATGAATAAGCCTACTGCAATTGACCTTTGATGCCGACTTGTTATTTCGTCTGCTCAGTATGAAATGTCACAGTCTGGATGAAGAAACAGGAACAAATAAATATTCGGAGATAATTACTTGAATTTGGCACTGGACTTGATGCCTGAACTGACACCTTACTTTACTTCTGACTGGACTAATGGGAATTGCGTATTGTCGCCTTTATTGTATCCTCCATATTTTTTGTTTTTTTTTTGCTGGCCCTCTTAACTGGAGGAATTTGCTAGTATCTTTAGAGGCAAGATTTTTCACCAGTATCACTAGTTTGGGCTCCCATTTGTACAGAATTTCCGAGATCCACAAGTTTCAGCTTTTGCTCTCCTTTGGATCCCACCTCCTAGTGATAGGGATGGGTACCGGGAAACACCTCTCCAGGTGATCGCTGCTTCCTGATGGTAAAGTGGCCAGAATCAACACACAGTAGAACCAATATACAAATAACTGACCTTTCTATAGAGTTCTTGAATGATCAGAGAATAACACGGCGAGGATGCACTCACATTCAAGAGCTGCCTTACAAGAAATATACATGACCCTACATGTGGTCTTCTTCACTGGAACAAATATGCTTTTTGGCTTCCCATATCCTTTGAACATTTTGCATAATGAATTCGTATCCAATCGTGTACTGTTGTCTCTCTAGTTAATAGAGAAGTAACTCAATCCACTATAATTCCCCTCTCGCTTGAAATTCAGGCCCTCATATTTTTCTTTGACCCAAAATTTCTTTGGAGATTGCTCACTTTATGATATTGTGGTAACTGTCAGCTATAGATTCTTGCACTGTCAACTTTTTGATGCAGTTCGGATCCTTAGGGAGAATCAGATAGAGGATATTATTGCCCCTTTGTAGATTCTGTGACATGCTGGTATAAATGACAAGAAAGTGAATAAACTGTTTCCGCATGATGTATTTCCAGTCCGCGATTTGTAGCAGTGTTATCTTTCTTAAAAAGCAATGAAAAAGAGGTATTGTTTCAAAGTACAGGCCTGTCTGCATTTTCAAGCTGTACTTTTCGAAAATTGTTGGGGCACTTTAACCCTTTATTCGGTCAATATCAACGCGGTTTCTCGCACAGTCAGTGTATTACCACCAATCATATTGTCTTCTGGGAGTACTTTCCAAGTATTATGATAAAAAAGCACAAATAGATGTTAATTTATCGTGCTCTATAGAAAGCTTTAGATCAGTCAAACGCCGATTGCAAAGTTCAGCCAATTTTCTGTGAATCGTGAAACTTTAATATGCATATTGAAAAACTGGATAGTGAGTTTTATACTGTAGATAATTTAGCTTTATCAAAAGGAATGCTTACAGGTTCAGGACATAAAAGTTCAGTTCTATTGTTTAAAGTCTTGATCCTACCTTTAATAGAATTTTCCTTCTTCGTTTGGTCTTCCTGCAGAAAAAAAAGTTCACCAACAAATCCTTTCAATGAGGCGAGGAATTTTTACGGGCGTTTTTCATAAGGTGGCTGAGTTAGCTGATTTCAGTCGAGGGTAGATTTGTTTTTCTACCGGAAACGCGAGTTTTTCATCCAAAAAAACAGTAAATTCACCACAGAACTCAAACAATTTACAGACATCGTTGTTGTTATTGAAGGTTTCACAGAACAACCGCAACTAAATACCACTATGCGCCCAACAGCATATTATATACGGCGCAATATGGTGGCCCAAGTTGCTGATGCGCCGAAAACTCTATAACAACCAGACAACCAACCAAGACTTCTCTCTCCAACAAAATTTATCTTCGACTGTAATTTTCTTGAGTTGTTGTTGTAATAGGGTTTTTCGGTGCATCAGCGACTAAGGCCATTGCGTGCGCCGTATATCTTGTCTGTAAATTTCTTGTGTTCTGTAATTTTATTTTTCTGGACGAAAAACTTGATTTTCAGTGAGAAAAACCCTGCTACTCTCCCCTGAGACTGACTAACTCAACCACGTTGTGAAAAGGGCCCATTAAAATTCCTCACGTCGTTGGAGGGACGACTCTAACTCAAGTCTTTTTTCATCCAGTGTGGGGGAGAACGACGATTCTATGAACTGTGCTACCCACGAGGTGTTTTCTTGAGATCAGGGGCACTAATATTCCGCAGTGGCCTTCACTTCCTCTTCAACCGAAGCGTCTTCCCGTAATTGAGAGCAGGTGTTATCTAATTTAACTTTTGTTGAATTTCATTGTGTACTTCTGTTTTTTTTCTTTTTTAAGTGGGTAAGAACTAAGAATTTTATTCTTAGAAAGTTAATATTAATATTAGGAAGGCTGTATAACTGCTGGAACGGGTGCAGAGGAGAACAACCAGATTGGTGAAGGGGGAACAAAAAGCATTCTTACCAAGAAAGGCTTCAGTTCTGCAATTTGCAGCATCTCAAAACTAAGCACCTGCGAGGAGATCTGAGGTGTTTAAGGCTTTGGATGGATTGAATAAGCTCAATATTGATGGAATTCTTCCTCTTGCTGAGACTAAACACATGGGAGGGGCATAAATTGAAATTGAGGAAGGATGGTTGCAGTATAGATGTACAAAGTTTGCCTTCAGCCAACGGCTGGTTGATTGTTAGAACAAACCCATCCTAGAACTAGAGAAATACTTGGATAGATCGGACGCGGGTGAGATGCGCCTAATTTTCCTCAATTTGTAATTCACCAAATTTAACTTCATAGACAAAAACGAAAGAAATTAGTTTCTTTCGTTTAAAAATTGTTTAAATTGTTTATGAGTGTCAATAAATGAATGTCCGCCAGATGCCGCTGTATCGCATAAAGCAAGCGATCAGTTTAATAGTTGACTCAGCCACTTTGCATCGAAGCCATAACGTAATGGTAAATACCAGCAATTTTCCATTATTATTGTTATTATCTCAATGTACATGCGTTGTATTTGGCAGGAAATATGACGTTTATATATTAGTAATCCAGTTCACCCCGAAATGGCATTTACGGTTTACGTTAATAGTCTCTAACGTGGATAGATAAAACTTTGTCTTAGAACAATTTTAAAGGTAAAAAAAAACTAGTCTCAGTTTTTACATGACGTGAGCTACAATGTTTACAAGAAAAATGCAATTATTTGCGCAATATCCATGCGTAAAATTAAATTCATATGGATAAAATTAGATTTAGTGTTATGAATCGTAATATGCTTCATATAAAATATGGTACTGTACTTATGAAATCAAAATACGAAATCACTCTACAAAATAAAAACACTACGCATGCGCGATTCCAAGCTATTTTGATTATTTAACAAAAAAACGCGTTTTGTTAAATAATCAAGGGTCACGTGTTTTGTTACTAGTTTGGCTTATTTTATTACTGTATATCGGTATTTTATTAAATATAACAGGAATATATTTCTGGGATACTTAGCAAATCTAATAGTAACTACTTGGGTCCTCTTATTAACCGACAAACCTATTGAAGAACCGCCCAAGAGGTCCAATAAGACACAGCTCTACTTTAAAAGATGCGGATTTGAAATGATTAAAAATTCCTCGAAATTCTTAGGATTGTGCAATTTCGTGTATAAAACTATTACCAGTTCTTAATAAATTTCTCAACTGGGATAGTTCTTCCTAAGGGAAATAAATGAGTCCTAGTTCTATAAGAATAACGGGTAGATACGTTTAAGATGAATTATCATAAAAATTAAGTGAAATCCTCCCAATAATTCCTAATCTTAGTGTTTGTTATCTGATGATAAAGTGTAGGTAGATGTTTTGTATCAACACGATGACAGAACTTCTGATTTGGTGAACAGGAACTGGATCTAGAGTAGGACAGAACTGTTCTGCTATGACGCGCTCTTTGAATTTAAGTTTTGTAGATTTAAATTGTCTAGCTTGATTAAAGGAGGATTTACCTGCCAAATGATGATATCAACGATCCAGAGTTATGAACTGACCTCGAAGACGCTTTGTATATTGAGTTATGGGAGTAAGCCAAGCTAAATAAGCAGATAGTGTAATGCAGGGACGTTCAGTGTGGTCTTCCGACTGCAGCGGTAAACGGAGCACGGTGAATCGGGCGCGTTTTTCTCTCAGAAGACTGAAAACAGTGAGTTCAACGGGAAACATTTCTCCTTCTACTAAACTGCCATTTTATTTGAATGCATGCGATGAGTGGTTACTGAAGATAGACATAGATGGCGCTGGATTTTCTTTATCCCTACTGAACTTCGTTAAACATTGCAGCCTTTGGGAGATGTCTTCTCCGTGCATATCACATCCCATTAAAGACTTTAGGTGTGGGAGTAATTGTGTTGTATTTCGGAGAATGACGAGACTCCGGGCCAACGCGCAATGATGCCATTTGTATAAATGGAACACGTCACGAGTCCATTACACCTGCCACTCACGAACTACAGCCAGATGATAACAGAGCACGAGCATAGCAAGCACACATGTTATCACCCGATAGAGCAAAAGGAGAAAAGGGGGTTAAGAAGCAATAGTTGCTGTGGAAAGTGGTGATTTCAATTTCCGAAAGGTGGGCGCAAATTCAGGTTAAAACTCTCCCTGTTCATTCCTCCCCAGGGGTTTATACACTTAAGCGTGTCACGGACAAACAGCATCCCCTCCATATCACACAGAAGGAAATGAGGCAGGTGTAACGCTGTGCTAAGACAGACATAAATTCACCTTGAAGACACGCACACACGCACACACCTAGTAGATAAACTCCCCTTCAGTTTTGGGCTTTCCCTCAGTGTACAGTAATGACAAGCAAGAATTAGTGATCATAAATCTTCTACATGGAAAAATGCACTTTAAGTGTGTGTATACCGAATAATAAAGAGGATATAATAAAGAGAGCTATCCGCATTGACGTTAGATGTCACTATTAATAAAAGGTGGCCGTCATTGGCACTGGTTGTTGGTCCTCCACGGGAATCAAGGCCTCTAAGCAGCTTCTGCCTATGCATTGCTATCGTTATTTTATCCGTGTATGCTCAGAATGTTCTGAATCTAAACACGTCTTGTCTTCCATCTGCCACACCTCACCACTATTTACTATTTGGGCCTGTCGATGCCCACTGATTGTTCTCTTGTGTCAGCTGTAAACTTTCATGTCATTTAGTAAACCACGTTATTGCCGTATTTAATAAGTAAACAGCTTCATTTTCTTCCGTGTAAACGTTAAGAACCAAAGCAACTAACGCTATGAGAAGTCAGTACACTGTGTAGATAATTTGTATATATTCTTGTGGTCGATTTGCCTATTTGTTGGACCAGAAACTCGAGTCCAAGGGTTGTTGTTTTTGTAGTTGAGTTTTATGAACATTAGCGACTAAGGCCATATTGCTCCGTATATACTATTTGCAACTTGCGTGTGTTCTGTGGTCGATTTTCTATCTGTTGGACAAAAAATCCGAGTTTCCGGGAGAAAAAACCATGCTACCCTCGCCTCAGACCGACTAATTCAGTAACGTTGTGAAAAAGGCCCATAAAAATTCCACACGTCATCGACGGTAAAAATTTCTACCAACTTTGCTACCCATGATTCTACCAACTGTGGTACCCACGAGGGCGTTTAAGGGAGTAAAAAACATGCAACTCTCGGCTGAGACAGATTAACCCAGTTACGGTGTCTTGTCACAGTCCTCCCCACACCTGGTGGAAAAGGCCCGAGTTCGAATCCCGTCGATGTCGCGAGGAACTTTAATGGGCTGTTTTCACTCCGTGACTGAGTTAGTCGGTCTCAGGCGTAGATAGCAAGGTTTTTTCCCCCAGATACCGGGGTTTTTCGTCCAGCAAAACAGACAAATCGATCATAGAACATGCAATTAACAGACATAAGATACACAGCACGGCAGATGAATTTCATTATTCGGGTGGCCTAAAAATAATAGTTTGGTTTTTTAGCAACATTGTCTAAACGGCCCTGAAAAATTCCTTGAGACATTGGCGGGATTCAAATGCGAGATATTTCCACCCTGGCGGTGATTACATCGATTTCTAATACGAAATCACGGATAGTTTTCATAAAGCCAACAGCTTAACCTCCCACAAGAGATTCGCAAACTGCGATGCGTACATCTACAGTGTCTTGCGCTCGTACTTTAGTGACAGATATATCAAGCTTGTGGCTAAAGATCTTACGTACCGGGCTCAGGTTTCCAGAGGATGTCCCCAAGGATCGGTGTTGGGGTCCCTCCTGTGGAACGCTGTACTAGATCAATGATTAACGAGGGTACACGATCATATCAACAAGATAGCTTATGCCGACGACTTGGTGATCGTTCTTAATGAATGCTCAAGGAGAATAATTCAAGAAAAATACAGCCTGTCTTGAATGATTTGATGGCATGGGCTACAGTTAACAAATTGAGAATATCCCCCAGCAAAATCACTTTCATGACTTTCAAGAACCACTTTAACTATAACAGACCTCCCAGAATCTGACTAAATAATATCCAAATCCCCTATGTATCCCAAACTAAATACTTAGGTATCACCTTAGATGATAAATTCCATTTTCTGCCTCATGTGATAAAACTCAGTGACAAAATCCGTAATTTCACAGCCTCTGCCATTAGGATCTCCAAAAAATACAGGATTATCAAAGAAAACATTGTCCCTTTACTACCAAACCATATTTTTGCCTTGTTATATCATACGCAGCAAGTGTTTGGTACCAAAAAGTATCAAAAGTAAAAGTGAAACAGAAACTTATCTCCACACAAAGATCCGTTCTTCTGACAATCAATAATATTCCCAGGACAGTTGCAAACAACGCACTCCAAATACTTGGCTGTACGATCCCCGTAGATTTATACATTACTTTTCGGGGTTTGACTTACTACCTGAAAAAAAGGACAATCTAAGACATTGCGTGGAATTACAATTGACCCAGCCAATGACTTCAAAAGTGAGAAGAAAAGGATTTGGAAGGAACTGACTGGTGTCTGGCAAAAAAGATGGGAACCAGGGTGACTTTAAGCAAATAACAAGAAAGTACATCACGCAAGCGGAATTCTCAACAACCCCTGGAGTTATTTCATAGTTTAGGCCTTCTATGACAACTTATCTGCTAACAAGGCATGGGTTCCTCCGGGCTAAGTTATTTGAGCGTAGTCTGGAGCCTGACCCGTATTGCATATGCGGAGAAAATGAAACTTGGATTCACGTCCTTCCGAACTGTTCATTGTACTCACAACTTAGAGCAAATTTAATGACTGGTTCCAAACTTATTGGAGAATAATGTAAATAATCTAGTTGAAGACCGTGATAATTTTACTGCACTGCGAACTTACTCAAGAACTGTTTTTGCAATGAGAATTGAGCTAAGGACTTCAGCTTATCCTGGAAATTGACTTCACAACACGGATCAAATAGAAGAAATAATCTATTTTTGAACTACAAATCACTATGACTTCTAGCCACATTATATCCTTTAAGAGTATTTACGTATTTAAAACTTAGTTAATTGTATTTAATTTGCTGACACCCACAAGTATTGCACTAGCTCTGGTGGGTGCGGGACTTGTGCATTTCAGCACAGTGACAGTAGACCCAGGCCCGGCTCCTCGTTCCTGGGGGCGGACACCAGGCAACGGCTGCCCTTGTATTGGATGCTCCCTTGTAGCGAAGTGGCCTGACAGTAACACTTGCTCGGTCCAGTTTCGTAGAGGTTCTACGCGATCAAAGATGAACTAGGTGGAAATGGGCTTTTGACAAGGAGCCACCCTTGATACCAGGACACACGCACACAATGCACCAGGAGGTCACATGTAACAGGACATGATATATATGTATAACGAGACTGTATATAGAATTGTATATAAATCCTTGTAAGTTTTGTATATAAATGAATGTATATAAAATTGTGTGTTTAAATAAATGGGGTAAAAAAGTGGAGGTTAACCTCACCACAAGAATAGACAGTATTTTGGATTTCGATTTTTCTAATGAGGGACATTATTTACTCTGTTTCCATAACTTTATTTTTCAATCGGATCACAAAGCTGTAAACCTTTAAACTTCCATAAAATATTTTTAAAAAATAAACTAGAACGTTCGATCAAAACCAGGCCTAATTAGGTGGTATCTGAACAGGATCTAGTTAAATGACATTCAGTTTTAGAAATTCAAGATTTAAAGGTATAAAATCAAAATTTTATAAACAAAAATACATCGTTATATAACGACACTAAAAACTGATGAAACAGCGAAATAATAATTTAATTTCTCTAATATCCTCCATTTCCCGGAAAAAGGATCTAAGACATCAATTTTTTTTTTTTTTTTATGTTTTTTCAGAAATAAAACATGAAATGTTTAAAATTTGCTTTGTTCATAATGATGCAATACCAACAATTTCCTTTGAAACAAGTAACCCTAGGGGCTCATATTTGGTGAGTATGGGCTTGGCACACCCAGGGTCCTGAGCTGGATATCATCATTCTTCTTTCTTGGTGATTTCTTTCTACTCTCTCTCTCTCTCTCTCTCTCTCTTTCTCTCTCTTTTTTACTGGTGCAGCATAAGCTTAAGGCTTCCTTGCACTATATGTCTAGTAATAATAATAATAGAATGATTATTTTGAATGTTTTCGTCAAAGTTTTTTTTTTTATTTATCTTTCTAATTTCAGAAAACTTCACGCTATTTCTACTTATAAAAATAGATTCTAAAATGCTTATAAAATTAATGCCAAATCAAATATATTATTAAATTCCACTCCAGAACCGCATGTTTTTCTGCCTGGTGGTTCTAATGTCAGCAACCCGTGGCTTCCTGGCAGTCAGTCTCAATAGTGACTGACAGGAGAAACCGGGTTGACGTGACATACACTGACCTCTCTTGGGTGTTTGACTGATTAGATCACAACCTTTTAAAATTTAAAGCTGAATAATTATATGTATTTTGGCCCTTCGCTAATTAAAAGTCGAAGTTATTAAATAATCTTTAATGGTGTGACATGAGATCCTATTTTTTTTCCAACAGGAGTGCCCAAGGGATCATCATGTGGACAGTTTTTATTTAGCAAGTGTGTCAGAGATTTAATAAACATGCCTATGGCTATTCTCCAGCATGCAGATGATGCAAGATTTTTCTTATTATTTCTTGACATGAAAACAATGGCTGCTTGAGACCGCAAGCCATCGTCCAAGAGTAATCCTTAGTGATTCTTTTTAACTCCTTTCGTAATGCGAATCTCTTAATTAAGTTATTCAACTTTTTAATATTATCACTGTTATATTTTGCGAGTCCAGCCTGGTAAAAACTCATTTTAGGACTACCTGAGAACTAACTCATCTACCGATGAGTAATATGTCCCTAAATTTCGGGGTTCTCTGGTCGATTTGCCTCTTTTGTGCACGAAAAACCTTTCTGTCCTCCTGAGGCCAACTAACTCAGCCACAGAGTGAAAATGCCCACAAAAATTGCTCGTGTTATTGGCGGCATTCGAGCCTATGCCCTTTCCAGCCGGTGTGGGTAAGATAGCGATTACAACCATTGTGCCACCAATTACAACCACTGTGCTATAATATTTTAATATTATATTATGCCTCGAAGGGGCAGCAAAGTTACTGTTTAATAACCATATTGGGTTATTCTCACAGCTGTTTCTTCTAACACATTTCCCAATCCTTTGTCTGAGGGCTAACACAATGCTTCAAAAAAACTCCAGTCTATCAATAGTTAAGCAGTCAAGCAACATTAACATTCCAAACATGGCCATGAAATCTTAAGACTGCCATTTGTATAGATAGAGGAATGACGACAGGCAGTGTTACTGATAATAAATGTTCTCAGACTGCCGGACAAGACACAAAGGATTCTATAATTCATACAAGTTCATCTTGCCACCTTTGATCTCCTGATTCTTTCTTTATGTTCTCTTCTGTTTTCTTTGTCTTTTCTCTTTCCGATAACGGCCATAATGTATTCAACGCTGAAAGGTTTATTCTTCATCCAGTTGTTGTCTTCCCAACACATGCAAGCGAAAAGCGTCGCGCTAAATGCGATTATCCCTGAACAAACACAGAACCGAAAAATCAAACACAGCAGGAGTGAATGTATGCTGGTTCGGAGAGGCCTATCTCAGCCGTACATTTGCCACGGATGAACAGGACGCATTCATCCACACAAGAACCTTTCGCTGGAACCCGAAATTTGACAGACAGGTTGGATGGCAAGTGACTTAATGACAGCGAAGTGTGAGTGACATTGGGGAGTATTTACAGCTCGTGATAATTATAGACACATCGGTTTGTCACCGAGTGTCATATAGCTTTGAACTCTGCGCTCCCAAACAAGATTCGTAGTTTGGGATTACACGGACGGAGTGTTGTCCCGCCTTCAAGCATTCATTATACCGCCGACAGGGGTGTTTATGTGGCGTTTAGAGTCGGCGCTTACGGCGACAATTTCCTCCTTAAACTTGAGACAAATGAGCGACTTCCTTCTAGGGAAGATTAACCAAATTAACGCGGCAGGGTGCCAAATAGGAAATCACGTGACAGGACTGATACCTCTCTGAGTACTGGCTTTTTTGTCAGTTACTTACACAGGCGATTAACACCCTGGAGTTGAAAAAAATGTTTTTGTACAATTGCGAAATTTATATGTAAAAGTTCTTCAACAGAATATCCATCGAGAAAGATTGGATGATGCCAAGTTTTCAGTTTTTATTTCATTGCTGTTATTTGCTGGTTCATTCAGAAATAAGTGCAGCGAGTGTGTCTAAGATGACACACTGAGGGTGCTTTCACAAGCTGGAGAGCACTCCAAGTGATGTCCTACACAATCCAGGAAACACTCATTTTCCGGGAGGAAACTAGGACATTGAAAATGTTTACAAAATCCAAAGGATGTTATTTGGAGCACATATTATCAGTACTGTACAGACGTCCCCTTGCAAAATAAGCCGGAAGTACATTTTGTCCGTAGAAAGAAAAAAAAAAAAAGATAAATAAATAAAATAGTCGTCTTGTCAAGGGAAAGAAAGAAGTAGCTTTACCCCCTATTTCCATTCTTCATATAAACTTACGCGAAAGTCTGTAGACACATTTTTCCTCTGTCTTTTCCTCCGGGCCTAGCAACGGACGGTTGTTGCCTAGCAACGGGCAGTTCAGATTTTTTTATAAAATTCAGTATATGACAGTTCATTTCCAGTTTCATTACAATTAAGCCTCCCTAGGTTATATGAAAGTGGCCCATGGACTGCGCATGTGCAGGCTTTATCCTAAATCGTAACAACTTTTGATCCTTACACTTCTGGCCCACTTGGGCTTAAATTTGGTTAGAATTTCGTCCACCAGAGACGGGGAGTAAGAGAGAGGGAGACAGAGATAGAGATCATACAAATCGTGAGCTAGTTTTTGAGGTTGTTTGTTTGGAGGGCAAGGGGACGAGGGTTCAAACGATCGCTATTAAAAGATCCACCCCCACCACGCTCATTCCTTTGCGAACACGTGGACGCAACTGTCCCAGCGTTCATCAACGAAAGGGTCGGTCGGTAGTGGGAGCTTCGTGCCCACGCCTTGATGCGGAGTAGCGGACGGAGCTTGCGTTTCGCAGTAGTAAGAGCTGTACGCTTGCAGCGACGACAGTGCTGCGTTTGAGATCCAGTCACTTTGTCGCAGTTCTACCTCTCTGCTGCTGCTGCTGCTGTTGCCGCGGATGTACAGGGGTGCCCAAGGACTTGAGCGGAACCGGTCTGTAAACGCGTAGGAGTTTTTTTTTTTTTTTTTTCCCTCCTCAGTTTCGGTCGCCAGCGCATCGGTGGTGTCGCTCGGTATTCACGCTCAGCAAACAAGGCAATCGAAGTATCCATCCATTCTTAGCTCAAAGGGACCAATGGGGGTGACTGTCCAGGCTTGGAGTCTTTAACGTTATCAAGACCATTGATATTGGAGTTGTTTATATCGGAGTTGACAAGATAGCGCGAGTGGTACAAGACTTCCCTGCTCTTCCACCCCCATCTTCCTAAATTCAGGGAGAAAATCTTGGACTAGTTTTAAATAATAGTTATCGTGATGAGGACTAGAACCCAACTTTACTGGATGGTTTGGGTGAGTGCCCATTTGGGAATACTTACACGACAGGTAAGTGTATACTTCTGTAATATGCTGTTGGTTTAAGTTTCTTCGATGTGAGTACGATATTTTGTTTGTTCTATTGATGCCAGTATGATTTTAATGTCTGTTTTGTTGGTAGTCATGTGTTTTTGTGATATGAAGTCAGGTGAGGGAAAAAAATTGCAAAAAGATATTTGTAATCTAATCTCATATAAATTGTAAAATGTTAGCTTACGATGCCTCTAGGCATCGTACCAATAAGGAAGTAAAACAGTTAAATGGTTAGAAAGAAATTACTCTTACGTTTTTGCATTCTCCAGACCATTATTATTATCATTGTGGCTGATTTTGGTATGCGAAACAGCCAATCACGTGGTGTCTTCCGCGTGTTTAGTCATTAGCTGGAGTGAACTTGCAGGCCGGTTTTCAAGGCGTTTTAAAAATTTTCTTACAGTTTGCTTCATTATATTTTAATGAAGAATTCTTCTCAATAAATATCTGTATCCTCTTTAAAGAGGAATTTAAATTATTTTCCTTAAACTTTTCCTGATCCTTCAATCGAGTACTTGATATTAATACTGTAACTTGCAAGAATACATGTCGTGTAGCTGTTCCAGCTCTCTTTTACAAGAAAACTTGTTTAAAGTATGATGAAACTACCTCAGTTTACGTACATCATAAGGTTAATGTCAAGGAGAAGACAAAAATGTTTTAATTGAAAAGAGATGGAACCAGAGGAACCTATGACTCTGAATAATAATTGTCAAATATATACTAAAGGTCATTAGAACTGTTATCTTCTATCGTAAATAACTTTGAAAGAAACAGTTTGCACTTAAGTGTCAATAGCAAAGTTGTAACAGTTATTCAAAGAGTTACGATGCTGTAAATCTATTGCAGGTATCTGTGAAAGACAGTAAACTGGGTCAATGTATGGAGGTCATAACTGGTCCAATGGATGAATGCAAACATGTATTGAGCCAGAAGTTACATCGGAAGTTAGATGAACCGAAATTAATAAAGGAAAAAAAATAACTTATATATTTACAGTAGCGTGGCTTTGGTCCAGAAATGAATACTGTTTTATTGATTTGATCTGTTAATATTTGTCGTTTTTTTTATATTTAATGATAATTAAAATATGGCAACACAGAATCTCACTAGAGTGAATTAATTGGCAAAGGCTAATTAATTAAAATTTGCCTAGAATGTACTGTATTTATACAAATAGCAGACTTCTTTATTCATTTCAAAAATAAAAGGCTTTTGAACAATGAATTATATCGCGATGTTTGATAATTTTGGACAGTACTCCTCTGCCATCTAACGGATGTATTGAGAATTAGACTATTATTATTAATTAAATTTAGAGAACGCTGTCAAAATAGTGATAAAACAGCAAAAATTGATGAAAAGAATTAGAATGAACAAATATTCATTAATTATAATTTCTACTACGTTCGGATATTCTAAATATTTCCCCCAAAATGCATTGCTACAACTGTATGGGTTAATTGTAACACTGCAAGAGTTGATTTCTGCAAATATAAACACCAAAGTGAAAATTAATATTCCGCAGAGTTTGCTAATAAATATCTTAGAACACGATGGCCTATAGCCCTATACCATACAAACATTGCTGGAGGAGACCACGTTCCAAACGTACTCATTTGAAACGTTACAACTGTCCCCAAGAGACCATTACGTTACAAAATACTTCGTAATGTTAAAACACAAACTAAAACCAACTTAAATTGTTAAGCATTAAAATAGGAATAAATTCGACGCAATGTTGGCAATATTAAAACCTTAAAAGATTATATTAAACATTTTCTTGCAGCACAGCAATGAAAAGTACAAGAAAACAAAGAAAATGCTTCCATTCTCTACATCATAATGGGAATTGTCCAGGCATCTCTTCTCCACTATAGCAACTAATATGGATGAGAAATCTGAAGTTCTACAATGACCTGTGTTGCAAATGGTCCCGGTCTGCACTATCTTGCGATCAGCATTACTCTAAAATCAGTGGCCACTCAATTTTTTTTTTTTTTCAAAAATCGAACCAGTAGAAATCTCCAGGATCCAAGTCAGATTATAGGGCAATGGTGTTCAGTTTCATCCACGAAAATATTTTCGGAATTCTACTTAGAATGTCTAGACATGCACAGGAATATGTCATAGCTTTCCTAAATCTCCAATTTTTTTTTATCATTTTCGTACTTTAGCATGTCTGGGTTGGATTCCAGAAATACAACAATGAGTTTTTGGCTGGAAGTAGCGTTTCTGTTTGGAACAAACAAACAAACCGAGTAAATGGATAGAAAATGACTTAGGCTTTAGGAATATTCTCTGAGTAGTTAAATTGTTATGGGGCGAAAAGCAATCTTCAAAATATAACACTTTTTGATGGTCAGAGTAACAGTCATTAATAAAACAAGAAAGCTGGTTAGGAAAAAATGTACAAGGGGAAAAACAAAAAAAAAATTGATGCTGTGCTGATCTAATCTTTAACAAGCCTAGTAACTTTACAAACTGCAAATGCATACTTGGGAGTAAACAAAACGTAAACTACAGCACTTATACCTGTTGGGTTGCGTGACCTACACGATAACGAATAGGAAATCGTTGAAGTCCAGAACATAAGATTCCATCTAAGCGTAAAATCGTACCGAAATTTAGGCACGTGGACGGAAAAGGTTAGAAAAAATTCCATTTTGCGTGACCCTGTTTAATCTTTATGTGCCGGCATCCAAGCAAGTGTTTGAACACAAAATAAACACAGTTATTAGAACGTCTGATAGGCTTATACAATCAAACCAGTCGCGCTAGTTTCTGGGAATCCGGTAGATGGAGATACTATCTCATCTACGCCATCTTACCACTTGGGAGCGCTGTAAAAATGAGAGAGAAGTTAAACCTAAAAGCTATACTAAGTTCTCTTTGAAACTTACCCCGTTGTTCCATGATAGCTCACATCGGGTTATATGAATCGAAATTTTTTTATAAATTTCATTGCAACCTTAATGATACTTTCAACTATTTAAATATTTTCAAGAACAATTTTAAAAATGCAAAAAATAGCTTATAAACCGACAAAAGTCAGTAACCAATCAGGGAATGGATTTCTTTAGTTTAATGGTTTATTGTTGATCAAATACAATTAATCGAAGGTGTTTTAGATAAGCTCATAGCCAACTTCTCTAAACTGGTCAACTTATACAGGCGGCTTCTCAATAGATATTTACTGGATAATACTGTACCCTCTGGAGATCGGGGTGGGAAAGGAGGGAGGGATGCTATCTCCATAAATGAAGAATGTGCTATGTTCGTATACTAGACGCCATAGGGACAGATGAGTTCAACGTTCAGTAATGGCAATCAAGAAAGAAACCAAAAGCAAATAATTCATCGTAAAGCGGCATCTATCCTCGAACCCCTCCCTCGCTCCCCCACCCCCGTCTATCGATGTAGGAAACTTCGCGTAACTAGACGGATGCGTTCAAAGTTCCATTTCTCACATCTTCGGAGGAATCGCCATTTCCGAGAGGTCAAATCGCGCTGAGCGATGGGCCCGTTATCAGATAGGAGTGTGAGAAGGTACGCGGGGATGGCTTTACCTTCACCCAAACTTCGAACCCACCCACTTGCAACACGTCCTTCTGAATCACTGTTTGCGTGTTGACTGAGACCGGGGGGGGAGTGCAGCGGGGTGGGCGAAAGTGTGCTGGCGACTGAGTAGTCTAACTATACCTCGGGAGGATGGTCTCGAGAAGGGGGGGAAGAAGAAGAGGGTTCACGAACGTGGGAAGGGCACGCCCAGCTTCGTCACGGCGGCATCACTGGCTGTGCCACAACTAATTGATCGGCACGTCGTAAACGCAGTCTTGAAGGACCGCTACGGAGAGGCCGGAGAAATGCGCGCACGTTTTCTTTGCTTGGCGGTCCGCTTTTTCTCCCTGGTGAGAGCTCGTGGTCGTCGGGTGAGAGAGCCGTGCTGCGTTCCATACAATACACAGGATGCAGACGCGGCGGGATGCCGACGGACTGTATTATAGTGATCTCGATGGCAGAGGGGGTTGACGGTGACCTCGCCTACGGCAGCTCAGAGATGCCCTTCACCTAGCGCGAGGTCCACGAAGCCGATATTTTATGATGTAGGACCGCCGGATCAAAGAGACCAACCCCACAAAGGATAGTGATGAAACTTCATGGTGAAAGGGGCAGAAGGGGACGTTTCGAGGGACTGGCGTAATTTTCTGGAAGGTGAGACGCTGACCTTTGAATATATTTCTCAGAGGTTTCTTTGTCTGCTACCACCGGGAGACAAGACACACCAATAATCTGCCGTTCTTCAGTCTCTCACTATCCCTCAGTCTCTCTCTCTCTCTCTCTCTCTCTCTCTCTCTCTCTCTCTCTCTCTGTATCTATCTATCTATCTTCCCATGCAGTTTTATTCGGTTTTCCTTGCATGGGAAACTGTGTGTTCTATTGTTAGCTGAAGTATGTAATGCAATTTGCTGCAATCACCCACACAGCAAGTATTCGCTGAAATCCATTGCCTCATACACCCTTCACTTCTATGGGACACTTCCAAGTGCTCTTGGTGGGACTTACTATGCAAAATTCCCCACCCCATCGTTATTTCTATATCTAACAGGATAAATTAAGTTCGACTCATTTCAAACAGTACATTGGATTATCAAATTTCTCCTCAAAGAGATAAGAATTGTGAAGATACTTGAGAACACTTCGAGCATTCTAAGAAACTCCGGAAATAAAAATCAGCGTTAAATGGTAGAATGTCGCTTGTAAAAGTTATTAGTGCTATAAGCATAGAAAGTAAATGCCCAAAACGTTTTTGTTTTTATTTAAAAATATTTTTATCAATAAACTGAATGTCAGTCTTCATCCATTCTTATAATTAGGAGGGAAACTGGATCTTATGACAACTTACAATCTCCTTCATTGAAGGTTAAACATAAAAATATCATTTACACTAGACGAAAAAATAATGTTCAAAATCTCGTGAAACTTTTCCATTGAGTCTTCATTAAAATCTACGCTTGGTGTTATTAAAAAAAAAAAAAAAAGAAGAAACTAAAGAACTCCTAAAGCTAAAATCCCGAACTACACTTGAATGGCTGCCAGTGACGTGTGGAGTGCAGTAGCTACTACTTCAAGTACTCCAATCTGTCTGGACTGAGTACAAGGCTTCTCGAATAACGTGCTCAGTCTTAATGAGAACCATGAGACCGACTATATATGTAGCCATCAGGGGCATTTTTTCACTTATTATTTGACAGGGTGTTCTTGTATCAGCAAGTGCCAGCCATAGCGTCTTAAGATACTCAAGGTACTTGTCTTAGCGTCTTCCATTAAGAATCCTTGAACCTCCTACATGGACATCGTCTTAGCTTCTTCTGTATCACATCCTATCTTTGTATCTCCCTGTTTTTTTTTTTAAGTCTCCGGTTTTTTTTTCCCTTTCTCACTCACGATGTCTATATTTCATGTTATTGTGGTTTCCACTTTTATAAATAGATAGTTGGAAACGTAAGCTGAACCTAATCACTTCAAAGTCAATCAGTGTATGTGTTTCGTGTGCATTTAGGATGTGTGTGGTTGTGAGCAGTGTAAAATGCTTGTGTACACTTCCTTGCGAAATTAAGTGAATGTAATCTGTTTGCATGCAGAATACGATATGATGTTGCTGTTGTGGTTGTTGAACAGCAAATCAACCCCGAGTTTCCAGGAGTAAAGCCACGCTACCTTCGCCTGAGACCGACTAACTCGGCCACGTTCTGAAAAAGTCCCATAAAAATTCCTCACGTCATCGACGGGACTCGAACTCAGGTCTTTTCTACCCGGTGGGGGAGGACGGCGATTCTACCAACTGCGCTACCCACGAGGGCCCGATGTGATGTTTTAAACGTCAATGTGCTAAGACTATTAGGCAATACCGACTAATTCGGCCACGACAAGGTTCGGACTGATGCATTTTCATAACCGCTACTAACAAGGGTCATGCAGAATATCTTTTTTTAAGATTGAAAATTTTTAATAATAAGTCATGATCGCTATTTGGCAAACAAAATTAGCAAATTCATTTTAGAGTTACAAAGCAGAGCAAGAGTGCTCATTATCATGCAAATAATACGTATAATACTTATAAAAGCTTTCTGTAACAGCCAATTTCCACTACTTTATGAACAGCCCTCCCAAAATATTTATATGATAATATAAGTTTGGCAGTATTTTCCAAAAATTTATTAGAAAATATAATAATAGCGATTTTAAGTACTGATATAAATTTAAGGAGAATATAAAATGTATCAAAATAATTCAAAGACTATTTTCAGTAAAATATATAGCAAAAAAAAGTAGCAGGAGCTGCATTTATTTATGGCTGTCGCACCTTAGAGCTTTATTTATCTTTAAAATATCTACAAATACTGTATTGATATCAGTATACAAAAGCAAATAATAATAAATTAATCTTATTTAAGTAAGGGATAATGGACTTTAACTAAAATTAGACGATTCAGAAATGTTAAATCAAGCACAATTCGACTACTGTATTTCTAGGTTGAATCCATCTACAGTATTTCGGATTCGACTATTTCTAGATTGAATCCGAAATAGTCTGATTATAATTATAATTGGCTGAATGACAATCTTTTGTAATTAGCATTATAAGTACTTAATGAAATTGTTTTGTAGTTTCCATAATAGTTTAATGTATCCCCTTAAAAGATGTACACTGAGTGGCTACTTTATTAGATACACTGTCCTTTGATTGAAATGGAGAGTAATTTTAGTAACAGCATCACGTGTTCATATCGTGTGATGTAAAACAGACAGGCAGACAAAGCCAAGTACAGATTGTTGTATGGTGTCAGTACAATTCCTAAGAATCTGCCCACCTACTTTATATCGCGCAATAGGAATACGCGATCTAAAGCAGTTGCCTAGATACTTAGGATTTTATCGCATTGGTACAAACCCTAAGTACTGCCCATCAGTGCAAGAATCGGAAAACAGAGAGATTTAATTAACTTTCAACACAACACGATAGCCGTATGAATTCAGGCTGCTATGATGCCTTTCCCAGTCACCAAATCTTAATCCAATTGGCCACCTGTAGAATGAAGCAAAATGAGCTCTTCGGAGTAGAGATCCGCAATCATCCAGTTCGCAACAAATGTGGGAACAAATTAGTCAACATGGTCCAGCATCTCTGTGGCACGCTTTCGACACTTTGTTGAGTCCATGCCACGAAGAATGCAGACTGTTTTCTAAAGATTACTCGCTTTATGCAGGTGTAGCTAATAAAGTGGTTACTCAGATGAAAAACCGAATTATTCGGAGATTAAAAAAAAAAAAACAACTATGCAATTCTTTTTCTAGGCTGAATAATAAAAGTTTCTCCAATGCAGATAGGGTACGAACCCAAGCCTTTTCCACATTGTGCAGATGGACAGTGATTATAATCAAACTATATTAACCGCGAGAGCGATGTACTCAGAAAAGAAACGCCTAGGTCTTCCACTCTACAGGCTCTTTGAAGAGTTCAATGGCATAATTTGTGTCCAAATGAAAATATAAATAGTTTGTGAATTGACCACACCGTAATTCTGCCTACTTAATAAGCTTCTAGTTGTCGACAATACAATCGAAATACAAGAACTTATGTTGGTATCAGATTCCCATCAAAAAATAGCCACTTAAACAGCTCTCTGCTTTAATTACGTTATTGCCTGTCTTTTTGAGTGTCTTTGAGATATAGAGAAAGAAGAAGAAATAAGTAGAAGGACTGAAGAAAATAAAGAATGGAGAAAGATGCTGAGAGAGAGAGCATGAATAGGAGAGAGAGAGAGAGAGAGAGAGAGAGAGAGAGAGAGAGAGAGAGAGAGAGTGAAAAAAAATGGTAACGGAGCAAAAGTAGGAGACAACGAAACAGAGAGGAGATCAGTCAGATGATATCAAAACTGTCCAGACTTTGAGGCGCAGCGTTTCCGTCCATGGGGGTTGTTATAACGGAGGACGCTTTCAAATCTGCAGTCCCAGTCTTCCGGTAGGCCACGTGCTGTGGGGCCCTTGTTTCCAGAATGCTAACTTAAAAAAAAGGAAAGAAAGAAAAAGGCGCAGCGTGTTCTAATTACTGCCCAACGACCTCACAAGAAGGGGGAGGCTCTGGACAGGGGCAAGAGGAAGGCCATCCTGGTGGGTGCAACAAAAACTCGTCACACTCGGACTGATTTCCCACATTGCTACGCAGGGTTGTGGAGGAAGGGAGACGTACACAAGGGAGGTTCCGGATCTCGTAGTGGGTCATGAACTTCGGCTCACTTTAGTAGGGAGGGATTTTTTTCATGCAGGAAACGGCTTGAAACAAGAATTTATGTAACAGCGTCTTAACTAATGCAGGTCAAATTGAACAGTGCGAAGAACGTCTTGAAACCATGAGGAATTGTACTGTAGTACCAAACTTTCTCTCTACTGCGATTCGTATAAGAATCGATTAATATGTATTCTAAGTTTATGAAACAGTCATACCAAAAAAAAAAAAAAAAGATTGCGCAAATGCGGATGGGATTTATAACAAATTCAAGTCTGCTTTGACGAATTTTGCAAGATTGAAATGCCCACAACCTTCGGATATTTCTAAAACCATTTTTTTCCGAATAGACCTTGATTTTCTAAACTAAAGCAATATTGCAGGAACCAGAGGAAATATTTGGGAGCAAAAAGCGACATCGAAAGGGAGTGCACCGTCCCTAGATTCTGCGAATATAAAAAAATGCTTTGTCCTTGGTCTCTGCAGATGAGACTTATTGGTATCCATACGACGCGCTATCTGCACCAATTCAGAGTATCTTCTGTGATGCGGGGGATACATACCATCGGTCGTCTCGTACAGAAAACAATCTCGTGCAATCTCCTTCGTATAGTAGAGATGGATAATATATAGTGTTTCTTGTCAAGCGGCACCGGGGTTCCCCCCAACTCCGCAGTGTGAGTGTTGATGTAGTCTGCATAGTGTTGTGTTGGTATGTAGTTCCTCCGACCATTTAGCCGCGCGGCCAAATGGTGAACAGGCAACTGGGAATCCCTAGTGGAATCCCCAGTTGCCCGTCCGCCACGAGGAGGTAGACCGGATGTAGGGTGTAGTGTATAGGTAAAGACTCTGGAGGGCAAACCTTGGACATCGCCTGAGCTTGCAAGGGAGAGCCCCAAGAAAAAAAAATTTGGAAGTTTTTATTAGAAAGGAAACGCGGGGGTGTGAAAATAAGGAGGAAGTTAGAGAGGCTTTCCGTCTGTAAATCAGAAATTAAAGGGGTAGAGGGGCGCCCTGTGGGAATATATCCTGCACGAGGTGGACTGTTAAGAGCAAAAAAAAGTTTCGAGATAGCAGAGTCCATCAGACGAAAAGTTTGGGTAGAAGCCAGGGAAAGGATACTGGGATTTAGGGGAAGTATAGGCATAGAGTCAGGATGCTTTATTGTTACAAATCGCACACTGCCAGTGTAAGTAGATCCCACGCCATGCCTTTGAACAAGGAGGCATGATGTCAGCAAGGCAGGGGGAGGTTTACGATAGGCTGCGCCCACTGTAGTCTAATTAGGGCCTATCAGAACAACATATTTTACAGGTACTCGTCCACTTACACACTGACATGTTACACATACACGGGTACACATTTTTTATAGACATATATCTAGGGACAGATGAATTTTCAGCACGTAGGACTGCATTCTCTGATACATTTGCCATACACTGCACTACCATTAATATCCGAGATCTGCCTTTAGAAAAAAAAAAAAAAGAGTTTTATTGTTGGGAGGATAAAATCAGGAAGGAACTGTTCTCTTGGCATTCGCCACATCCCGGAACGGCCATCAGACTTGTAGAGTGTGAACTTCGATTCGTCTGTCCATAGGACTGTTTTGCACTTCTCTACAGTCCAGGATTCGCACTCCTTACACCATGATAATCGGCGTCTAGAATTTGTTGAGGTGAGCAATTGTGTTGTGAACAGCTGCACGACCATTGTAACCCATATCATGGAGTGTCCTTCGTATTGTACTAGTGCTGACATTAGCCCCAATGCTCTCACAGAGGGCTTGTGTGGCTTGAGACAATGGCAAATTACGATTTGCCGCACAGTTCTTCGGAGAATTCTCTTGTCCCGTTCTGTTAATTTCGTTGTTTACCAGGCCGTTTTTTGGCGGATTTAGTCCAATTCCTCTTCCATTTGTATATGATGTCACTAACCTTTTAACTAGGGATCCCTAGTTAAAATGTTAGTTACAGAACGCTTGCTTATGTGGCATCCTACTATCATTCCACGTTGGAAGTCTGTTAATTCTGTTGAACGTGTCATCTTGCATGCCCACTTTTGCAATTGTCTGTTCGAAGCCCAGTGTGCATATTTATAGCAGGTTGTGTGACGTGTCGCATGCATAGGAACTGTTTCCCCATCCATGGGAGAGTGTCTGGATATATATATATTCAGGACACAACATTTAACACTTATAGGACAATCTCATGCATTCCCCATTTTTATTATTTTTTTTCGGCAGGTTAGGTGAACTTATTTCCCATCCTGCACAAGACACATAATGATATACAAGTAGAGAGGGATATACATTCCTTTAGAAGCCATGAAATTAAAAAAAGCAGTCAAGGTGGTGTTGTCAATTTGTGTATCGTGCGAACAATCAGAAGTGTCGCTGCAAATTCAATGTTCTTCTGAATCCATCTCAGGTATTCTGATACCAGTCACTGACTTTTTAAATGATCTCCAAAGTCTGTGAAGTTATCAAACGATCACACAGTGAAACTCTGTGGATTTTGGAGATGATTTAAGGCAAAAGCATTGGAAGGTTTCAATGGAAGCTTTCAAGTGTAAATATTCAGCAACTTGGTTCCTTTCAGATCTCCTTAACATATTCAAAACTCTGATGCCATCAGCTAGCTTAGAGAACGAGGTATAAGCTCGCTTTCTTTCATCCAGTATTGTGTCTGTAGAAGTGACTGTTCACTGGCTGATTCTCATGTTGTGCGGCTGAAAAAATCCGGAATAACTCGCGGTGAAAATCCAACTCCCTCCGCTTCAGATCGGCTAACTAAAACTTTGAAGAGAGCTTTTCAGCATTGAGGGAATCGAACTGAGACCTCTCCAAATGAGTGACAAATGGCGTAACCACTATATTGTCACGGTGGTTTGGTTTGGGAGATAGAGAGAGAATACAAAAACAGCCGATAAAGCAGTCACCTGAGGTAGAACCACCCTCAACTCAAACGAGCTCACTACTGTATCCTCGCGTTTGAACACTCGGCTACGGATACCTTATGGGTAAGTTGATTGCCGTCATAGTTCGGACGTTGCAGTTTTTTGGTCCTACAATCTAGAAAAAAAGCAGGCCGAGCTACGACTGGTGAAGCCTTGGAATCCATTTTCTTCCAACTCCAAGTACTGTGATGCTAGAAAGAGTGAGATAGAAGAGTATTGTTCCCAAAATTTAGTTAGTCAGTCTCAGGCAGAGGTCCTTGTATTCTCATGTACGAAACTGCTGTTTGTTTTCGATTCAAGAAATCAGACAAACGGGCCCCAACAACACACAATTTATATATAAATAATACATCATCCTCCGGATTGCTTTTATGCAAATACTCCAATCAATTTGCTAATCCCTGTTACCATTAAGAGCGTGAAGCTCTCCCATTTATCCATCTAAATTTTCGGTTCGCGTACCTTTGACATCATGTAGGTTTCGTAATGTTGCCTCATTTGATATTTCCTTCTTCATCCCACAGATGTCGTTGCGGTACTCTTATACAGAGAATATTGCTACATCGGGTTTAAAAAAAAAAAGGCAATAAACGTTCACTGACGGCTGACTCCCGTCTGACCCCACACACCCAGCTCATTACCCTCTTGCACGTACCTCACGCCCACCTAGTTAGAGATGCTGCGGCAGCAAAGGAAGAATAGCTGACCTTGGATCGTCACACATTGTCGGGTGTCACTTGCGCGGTCAATACCTTGGCAATGGCATTTGTAATTTTTAGAAAAAAAAACAACAACCTGGAGGGAGGATAAGCTTTGGGGACTTGTAGTAACTCAAGGAGAAAGACAGTTGAACATGGAGCAAATATTAGCATGAAACAACATGGTGGATTAGAGTTGAGCATAAATCAAATCCAAAATGGACGTACAAGAGGAAAAGTGCAGAAGCTATGGGGCAGACAGAAATAAGTCACAAAGTAACTGTCACCTACGTACGAATAATAAATACAGATAGCCATTAAGTCGCTGGGAGCTGAATGAAATAATGAAGTCTTCAATGGAAAACGTGGGAAGGCTTCCTGCGCTGGACCGCTTATTAAAATAAATATACAACCCGTCTAAAAAGAATAAAAGGTGCTGCGATCATCAAATTTCATGTTATACTCATTTATACTTTAATATTTACCAACAAACACGTGTATCCTTATGAAAAACTCCGTTATGAAGCAATATTAAAAATACTTTAGACTATTTTCTTTGTCCCTGTTCCATTTCTCAGTTGGACGACTGGCAAAAAGAAAGGTCACACTAAAGCTGTTGGCGACCCCTGACCTCTTCGTACAAAATTGGATTCTATACTCGTCTCTTCCACGAAACTAAAAACCGATCATGTGACCTCCCACCTTGACAGGGGACCGGACGTGACTTCTGTAATCCGATATTTTGGTTGAATGTGGACACTACACATCCACATGTGGTTGCTATTTATGCCGCTGTTTTCTCCCACCAAACACCACACCACCCACTTCCAAACATTTATAGCGTTACTGTCGTAAGGTCGCATGTTTCCGGTACGGATTTCCCTCAGTTTGACTTACAAAGCTGGTTCAAAAGCCTTGCTGGACTCTTAATGGACCGTAACTTGAGAAATGTTCCTGGCAAGAAACCTAAGAGAGTAGACGTACAAGAAGGGGAAAAAGGAAGGTGAAGTTAAAGAATGTGGTTTATTTTCAATAAATATTATACATCGAATGAACAGCTAATACATTCTTACAAGTGGCACTCAAATATTGCAAGCAGCTGGATGAAAAGCAATAATTTCAGTCAATGGTATAGTTGGCAATCAATGGTATATTTGTTTAATGTTGTTCTAGCGACTATGCCGAGCTTGATAAAAAATTTAGGCAGAATACCATAGTTGGTAAAAATAAATGCAATCTATAAGGGGTTAATTACTGCCTTTAGTATATAAAGCAATATACGTGCTGCAAATGTTAATGCCTTACTTCAGGGTAGTGGGAGAAACACAACTTGTACACTAGGAGTCAAACAGAGGATATAATTTTACTGAGTTATCTATTAAAATGCAACCCAGCTTGCAGTACAACAAAATTTTATTACAAAACGAAAGTAGAAATGAATTAAATCTGTTACAGAATGTGCTGAAAGAATGTTCGAGCCTGCACAGCGACATAAATATTCTGTGGGGCCAATGCTTGCTGAGAACTATCCTTTTTGTGTTTGATGAAGTTCTACGGAAAATAAGTTTACCAATGGTGCGAATGCAGTTCTCATTGTTTTGCTTCGATCCATTTCGACATTACATTGGTTACTTATTGTCTAGTGTCATTGCACAAATGATTTGGGTGTCGGCAACATTACAAAATAAACACATTCTTCTTCTGGAAAACCCACATCGCGCACCGCACTAATAAACTCCTCAAATACCACTGCTGCCACAGCAGAATTGCTTCCTGCTACATCTCTAAAAATACCCCAATCCATGAGTAGTATCATCATGTCCCCCGCGTAGGAGCTACCTTGGTGCACACCATTGGACAATCATGCATAATCATTTTCCCCGTATTTTAAAATTAGAATAAGTGTAAAAAATATATGTGTACGAATAGACAGGGAAAAGTCTTTATAGAGTCTGTTTTAATCTTTAAAGATTGTTATCAGCTGTAGATGGTGATGTTTTCGTCTTGTGTGTTTAACCTGAAAAGGATATTATTCTAAAAAGATCTCATTTAGAACATGGGAATCAAGATGCCTTAATTAACACGCACAGAATGTAAAAAGTGCATTACAATTCTGAGATCTTATTTTGTTAACAATCATTATCAAAGGCACATGATCCAATAAGTTTAATTAGGTTAGAACTTCTCAACGATTGTTGTTATAGACTTATCGACGCTGTAGTTCACATCTGATGGTAATTTAGAGGAAACAGGTCGGAACTTTCTACCCTTAGTATCATTGCACTCTCGTATATTTCTGTTTCAATTTCTTATAAAAGAAGGCGAATAAAACCAAATGTGTCAGTAAACTACGTACCAGAGAGCGAGACAAAGTAGAGTCCTCTGACAAGTTCTCCCACCCAGTTATGGTGGCAAAAGCAAAAATCGAAAGACCCCACTCACTTCTTATGCTGACAATTCTATTGTTGGAAGTGGAATGCACGTACTGTACTGTCTATTCAATAGTAAAGGGCGACCGTGGACCCAAAGGAATGTGAAATACACTGACAGACCCACATTCTTTGGATTCATCCTCTCCCATGTGAATACCTGCCCCCTATCCCCTTTCTGCTTTTTCAGCCAGTATCGTTTCAGGTTCAAACACAGACTCACGAACTGGCGAATAGTTTACTTGGGCGCGCTTCTAGCCCGTCACTTGTCTGGGTGCGACACAACAGTGCGGTCAGGTCAAAGAAATTTGTTCTTCATAATGGCTGACCTTGACACCACAAAGCTTACGTGTTATATACTTCGAATACTGGCGTTGGCTTCCTTAGACTGCTTCAGATACAAAATTATGTCTCGAGTTCGAACCTGCACAGCGACATAAATATTCTGTGGGGCCAATGCGTGTTGAGAACTATCCTTTTGTCATCTTTCTGGTCAGTTGTTCAGAAAGACCACGCAATTTCTAATTCAGGAGAATGCAACTATGCTATTTGCCACTTTGAAAAGCTAAGTGCTTTCAAAATGATGCTCTGAGTTTTCGGGAATATGTTACTAATAAAATAGCCCATTGCAGCATAATTAATTGTTTGTCAAGAAAGTATATGTGAAATATTTTTTCCTGAAGTATAGGACCAACAAGAATAGGACCAACTTTGTTTTCATTTACAAATTTAATCTGTATTTGTGTTCTATTTACGATTAAATCAACAGTGTGGTTTATGGAAGGGGCATTATAAACGAGTGCTATAAATAAAATTTAAAAATTTGAAAAAAAACATAACCTCATGTGACCTCAGTATAACATGTCTGTAACTTTCATGTTCGTTCCCTGAGGCTGGATATCTGTTTCTGGATGAAAAACCACGACTCTTCATCGTCTAAGATCAAATAACTTTCCCACGTTGGTAAAAATGCCTGTAAAGGTTCTCAAAGCCAAAAGAGAAACTTCAAAGAGCCTTTGCGAGTTTTGTATATGCATATTAAGTCAAATAAAGTGGAAAATCATCTTAATGTAGTGTGGTAATTTAAAACTGTTTGAACTCATTATCTTAATTTCTTGAATATGAACTAAATAAATAAATTACGTATTAAAATTTTAACGTACAAAAGGAAAATGATTATAATTAACTCATTTACTATTTTATACAAGAACGGGAATTCTAACTGAGCTTAATCCGAAGGCAAAATGCCATTGAAAAAGACTTGTATGGTTTAATGGGTGTAATTAGGCTTAATTGAGTGAACTGAAAAATTTTAATGAGCATGCTCACTCTGTCGGAAAGCTGTAGCGACAATTAAGGGGTAATATTTTCACGGGTGAGGCACTTATATTAAATGAAGCATCCACGTCCACGGGGTGAAATGCAAACACGAGATTTAAATGATTCTTAAAAGTATCACGAAGCGATTCCACTCAAATTCGCCCTCATTAGCTGACTCAAAAAGATCCATTTTCTAGAAACGGAGGAGTAACCTTACGCGCCTACTTCTTGGCATTGTTCTTTCCCACAGAGGTGGAGACAATGCATGCACACACACACACGCAACACCCTCCATACCAGCCACTAGTAGTGGGGTGCAGTGTAACTTGACGTTTTGCGTAACAAGTTCTCATTGTGATGTCCACAGCAGGAAATCAAGCTGTTCTCTCAGCGAGTAAACTAACTTTAATGGAGAGTATAAATTACAGCACCACCTTGCTGATACGTACCGAGCAATAAAGTAAGGAGCCTTAGTTATATATTCGCTTAATGGCTTGGAGGCTGTCTGTATGGGGAAGGTTCCGACATTGCACCAGTTGGATAACAGCTAATAGTAGAAGTGTCTCTGCGGTTTAATTTTAAGATTTCATTGGAGGATGCCAAATACACATCATTTTAAATGAATTTTGAAGGACGAAGTTTATCGTAGGGGAAGAGACAGTGAATTTATGAACAGTTGCATATAAACTGCCTGGTCACTTTATTAGACTCAATGAGGATTTCTGCGTTGGAGCGCATTTGTGGAAATATTAGAGTGTGTCTGTATGTACGCAAGAAACTATGTACTCAAGAGACTTTGATGTATTGTGTATGGTAGTATCATTTCACCACCTTTAAATGTGTTTGAAGATGGTGTGATTTGCAATGCGTGTTTAGATGGTGCAATGGCACAAATACAGATACTCTTCTCGACTGTTTCACGATGGCTAAAATTCGAGGATGTCAAGGATAGAGAAATGTACAAAAAACAGATACCAATGAGGGTGGAAGGCGTGGCCGCAAGAATGAGTTATGTTCCGTGCCGTTTGGAAAGGACATTTTAAAAAAGACCATCGTCAGACACCACAAATATTTGATGCCTTCAATCCAGGCAACCACCAATTGTGGAATACCAAAGGACTCTACACACCTGCCTAGCTAATGCAATCTCAATCCAGCTAAATATCCGAAGTATGCTTGACTGGATTAAGGCCATGGGAAGTTAGGCCATGTTTTAGGTGGATTGGAATCATGGCCTAATACTCAGACCTATTACACCATGAATCCAATAAAGTGGCAGCTAATGTACTTTTTAATGATTAGAAAATACAATGTGTATTTTCTTTTCTGCAACCGAGTGGCCAAGAGAAAGGATGCATAAGTAGAATAACCTGGGTTCAAGTCCCCTGACTCTAAAAATCGGTGCTGTTTCTTATGAACTCCTCTGATATCTGGTCGTCCTGGAGTATAAACAGAAAATTTATTTTATTTTATTTACAAAAGATTTTATCCAGAAATATACTTTTCTTATACTTTTATGTATACATGACAGCAACATTCATCATTTAAACCGATTTCTCCTGTGAAATTCGAATCTCACTCGTATGACTTTTTTGTCGGTTTAAATATTTCTCCTATTTTTAATTCCAAGTATACATTCCAAGAACAGAAATTGATGGTTAATAATTTAATCCCATGTTTCTTATTTTACGTGATAAATTACCTTCTTTCTCTTGGGATTTCTATGTTTCACCGACCACGAAGGGGTCAGAAAACACCGAACTGTTTCCGTGTGAGAAACAGAAAAGAAAATCTCGTCGCTCAACAGCAACGCTAAGATCGGTAAGGAAAAAAAAGTTAATGCACGAAGCGTTTCCTATCGCCAGATTTCGAACTAGCCAGACGTATGCAAATAGTCTATTAGAGAAGGATGCTTTAATTCATGATTCATAGCGAATGCACATCTTGTTTCCCTACTACCTCACAACAAAGGAAAGCAAGTCACGCTCAAGGCGATCTTGTTAGATAAACAGAAGGAAGCTATTTGCTGTGGCCGAGAAAATGAGATCGTGCACTTTCTATATGTGAGATCAGCTATCTGGTACTTCACACACACCGAACATTACACACTTCACCTACACCGTCCACAAAGATCTATTAACAGAAGAAGTGCCCAGAACCTCCCCCTTTCTCGTTAGTTAACGTACCCACGCATCAACAGCAAGATGGTGAACTTCGGAGGTTCTCAACCTTTAGGTAAACTACCGAACGTGGTTATCTTTATGGCGTGTATATACTGAATAACCACCTTATTAGGTGCAACTATCTGACAACGAGTAGGTTCGTCATTTCCCACCTTTAGCCACCAGAAGAGCCTGGATTCTGCATGATGGCAAGGACTCAAAGTGTGTCGAAAGCATGTTAAGGGATTTTGGGCCCTGTTAACTCAATTGTTCCAACAGTTCTTGCAAATTGAGTTGTTGCAAGAGGGCTCCACAGTAGGCTGAATTCACACTCGTGTTCCTGGAATTTCTGCAATTCCAGCATTATCCTTTTGGAAGAACCTATTCTCAGATGGATATACCAGCTACGAAGGGATACGCCTGATCGGAAAGAATTTACAAATTTTTGCCATCCAGTGTTGCTCCACTAGTAAAAAACACGCCAAATGTACACCACGAAAACACTCCACACCATTAGACCACTATCATCAGAGTGAATTGTTGGCATCTGGAACATAAACATCATAATATCTCATAAACAGCAGTGACTCATGCTGTTTATGCGATATTCTGCTGCTCTTTCCACCAGCTTGAAAGAACAGGAATTGGGTTCGTCAGACTAGGCAACGTTTTTTTAATCATCTACTGTTCCAATTTTGGCTTTCTTGAACCCACTGCAAACTCACCTTTTTTTTTTTTTTTTTTTTTTTTTTTTATATAGAAAGCGTGGAACCTGGTTCTGTCGTTGATCACGATAACTCATTCGTGACAAGGTACCACGAGTTGTGCGCTCTGTGAACTTTGGTTACCGATGTTGTATTGGATTTTTACTCACTCTATCCTTTTTTGTACCCTGCACAAGCCTTATTAGCCTCCGTTGGTCTCTCGCATCAACAGGCTGTTTGAGACTACAGAATCGCCGTTTGATTTAATTATTGTACCATGTCGAAATGTAGACATGTATAGCGTTTTATGCAGGACAGAAGCAGAACGTTATTTCAGCTCCGCCATGATACCTTGTGATACTATGGGATTCTGTAAAACAGTCAGAATGTTAAATGTTAGATTTGTATAATGTTAAATTTGTGCAGTGTACGTTGATTGTACTAATCTCCATATCGTCTGAGACATAGTCTTACGTGAAACCCCAACAGGATTGCAGATTCCAAGGTTTTCGTACCGGCACGTTAGGCGCCGACTATCATGTCACATTCTAAATAGCTTAAATCTTCAGTCTTACCCATTCACGCACTGAATTACACATATGTAGAGTCCCTACATATCTGCCCATCTACTTTATATCGCATGATACGAATAGATGGTACTGTTATTGAAATCCATCTCTTGAAAAGGGTAGGTGTATCTAATAAAATGGCCACTCAGATGTAAGTGCCTGTATTAATATGGCGAATCTCTTTGAGTACCTTTGATAACTTGCGAAGCCAATGAATTAGATTTTTAAACCTTACTTTTTATTAGGGATATGTTATCTTCTTAGAAGTGTCTCTTGTTATTTTTTGAGAGACTGTGAGAGGCACTCTCCAGAAATTATGATATTTCTTCCAAAACGTATGAAGGTGCATCTTCTAATCTTCTTTTGATATGTGGGTCAACTTCATGTTTTGTTATTACCAAGGGAGGACAGAATAATCTTGGTGAACGGTGAAGACTAATCTTCTTTTGATATGTGGGTCAACTTCATGTTTGTTATTACCAAGGGAGGACAGAATAATCTTGGTGAACGGTGACTACTTATATCAGGGTCGATTTTTCGATATTAATGTAGACCATTCCACAAGTGATTGACCCAAAAGTGCCTAAAGATTATAGGACTATCTCCAATAGATATGGGTTTCTGAAACTATTTGAAAAGCTTACCTTACCCACGTTATAAATCATTGCTTTTCACCTGAATCAAGTAACCTACACTCAGCCATCTTAAAAAAGGTCTATGCAAAAAGTCTATTTGATACATTATAAAACAACAGCATAGCATAAATGATAAGGCATAAATACATATGTTATTTGTAGATGGTTTCAGTTAATTTCATTAATCATAATATTTAAACTGCACTTTAACATTACAAGAAATGTCCTAAGTAATCTTCATCACCTAGATGAAGATTATCACCCTACCACCTCACTGTGTGAAGATGACATTAAGCTACATCACTGAAAAGAGAATCTACGAATGCAACTTAAGACAGGTTTCAATAAATTAATTTAAATGGAAATAGCATTAATAATCCACGTGATTTTTTGCTAATTATATAAAAATTATTACACAAAGAAAGTTAAACTCTCACAGAACAAAACTACTTAATAAATGTCGAGGTTCCTGGATTCTTTATTGAATCTTCTCATTAGGCTTAAATACTGCGATATTATCGATATAAATAAGCTCGTCCCAGTTCCCAAAGTCTTCTATATTGTAACGTTAGAAACAGCCATCGAACATTCCCTAAAGTTCGCAAGTAGAATGGATCCGTGGGAGTATTTTCCATCCACTGTTCTTAACACTTGTAATAATTTGTGGACTGGCTTAGACAAAATCGGCAACTTAAGCTATATTGCACACTCTATATAATGTCTGTAAATTGCGTGTGTTCTGTGGCCAATATTCTGTTTGCTGGATAAAAAACCGAGTTTCCTGGATTTAAAACGACACTACTCTCCCCAAAAACCGACTAATCAGCCACATTGTGAAAAGACCCTTTCAAATTTCTCGCGCTATTGACAGGATTCCAATTCAGATCTTTTCCACCTGAATTAGGTAGGATGGCGATTCTATCAACTTTACTACCCACAAAGGTCACACTTTTTATTATGTTATATATTTTACTTTTGTATCTTTGTCATCTATCAATTTTAGTCACATTTTACATGCACTAATTGTAAACATTTTTACGTGTATCAAAATATATGGATGGTGTCTGAACCTAACCTGTAAAACCCACCTACTAGTTGATGGCTGTCGTGGGTTGGCCAATTTCTGATAAATTTCCATCTTTTAAAAAAATATCGGGTAATATTGTGTAGTTCAAGTATAATTCTGTTAAACTACTGCTGCCGAAGTGTCTGAAATTGCCTCGATGGTATTTTGTGCTTATAATTGCGATCCTTATTTCTCCCCTACCTTCTTTTTCGTTCTGCTTTTCTTTCAATTTGTCTTTCTCTCACACTAAATGTCCATATTCTTCGTCCGATACCCCGAACAATTTTTCGCGCATTCCCGTCTAAGTTCACGATCTTTATCCGTTATTATCCAATATCTACACTTCATTACCAATATTCTGTATGATTTATGGTCCTCTTATATAAGTGAGATGCCCTTGGAAACCCTGAGGGGAGGAAAGATGAACACAGCGACACCTCCTACTCCACTCTACATGAAACTGGTTAAACAACTCAACCACCGGTATTTCCCAGGACCCGAAGAAGGAGTTTCCGGACGTGGGGGTCAGCCCACCCTTGCCGTGATTCTCTGTTTGCCGTAAATCATCCCCCCACCACCCACAAGGTTGCCGCATTGATCTCTGCTCGCCGAAAGAAGTACCCAGAGGTGGGAGACAGGCAGACACACCTTCAGTTAATGTCCCTTTATAGGATCCCTTAACAAGAGCGATAACAGAGTACAGATTACGAGATAGACTGAGTCAGCTGAGAGAAGAGTACCGGCGCGATAAGGGGTCAGTGAGCTTTCATTCTATAAAGAAGAGGAAGTTCGCCTGACTCACTTCCTCAACACATTGACTGATAGAGAATCAAAGCATAGTTTCATTGATTATTATTATTATTATGATTATTTGTCTGAGGAAGGTTACGAGCATAGGCGCTTAAGCATCCCCTAGACGGGCAGAGATTCCTCCGATATGGCTTCAGCTCTACTTTGCGGAGACTTAAATTACTTCCCATGGAACCACCAATAATTTGACAGAAAAAGATAGCGCCACCTATCGTTTATTCGCAACCACTTTATACTACAATTCGTGAAAATCCCAGTGACAAAAAATTATTCGTTCATAACATTTGAAAGAATTCAAATAAGTGCTTGGACTTCACAACTTCGGGGAAAGTCGGGAATTTCCGGCTACAGAATTTAATATGGCGTCAAGCTGGCAGTTCAAAAGACGATTTTTAGCGATAGGCATCAAAGTGTCGTCACTGTGAAGTTAACACAGTTCGTCTGTCCCTCCTCCTTCTCAGCAGAGACATTCCGACCTCTGAAGGACTGATCCGAAATCGTGGAGATAGCCGGGGGGGGGGGGTTAGCTTTGAGAATTCCTGCAGCCACTATCTGTGTGGTATCTCATTAGTCAAACACACATTGGTCTACTTCCGCCGTATGTTCGGCTGCCAGATGACAGCAGCAGCCCTTCGATAGGGTGATGCTATCACGGACGCGAAAAGAACCAAATGGTCGCTCGTGCCGTGCTATCAGCGGAAACCAATAGGTCGCCAGGCCTGATTCGATACCGTCAGCTTCCTGTTTTCAACGAACTCCAAGACGTCTGGTTTGTAGGGAGTTGGTGAACAAACGCGCTCTGATTACACAACCCTCAGTAGTGGGGGAAGATCGAGATTTTCACATGGCATCCGGGTTCTCTTGGCTTCGAAAACACGTGTTGTTGCAAGGGCCGATATAATTATAAGATAGCTCTAGCCCTCATTACTCAAAAATACAAAATGTTTAACTTCATCACAAAATCTTTTACATAAACACAATAAAAATGCAACTAATAATTTTGCATGGTCACAACAAAGTACAACAATTCACACAGCTTTATAAACAAGGAAAATATTTATCTACAGGTTATGTTAGATTATTGAAGAGTTAGATGGTGGTAAACAGAGATCTTTCAGCCCATCCTGCATAATTGCAATCCAGTTAAATATGTTTTTGTACCTTACTACAAATTGGACCAATAATTCCAAAAGGATTCCACGTAAATCGATGGCGCCACTCATAGCTTATTAGAGTTTGAATTTGAAATTGAATAATGCAGTTTATACCCAAACTTTCTTGACAATCAGTTTCTATGGTTACACGGCTGTTGCGAAGGTCATAGAAATGGCGGATTAAGGGGAATATAAGGGAGTAATGTACTGATGAGACACAGCCATGATATAACTCTGACTGTATACAAATTACCGATTAATAACTGTGGTTTCATTTCTTTCTAACGTTTAGAAGGGACTTCGTTTTAATTTCAACTCTGCCCACCTCCTATTACCATTGCTTATTGACCTAATTTGGCACTGTTCATCGCATTCGTAATTACCAAAATAGCGCGTTTTTGGAGAAGTATTCTCAATTCCAGTAGAAGTTCATGAGTAGAATTGTATATGCTGCTTTATATTCACAAAAAACGATATATTTCTGAAAAACATGGTTTCGTTCATTATCATTAAACTTTATAACTTGAAGTAGTTATGTGGTTAAGTGCAGGAATAAACTCCACCATGCTACTGGGTTAACTCCGTATAATACCATAAATATAGGGGATGCTTTTACTCCATTAACCCATTGATCATTTTATGAGTAGCGAGTCCAACTGTTGAGCTGTCTGCCGTCCGAGTAGTGGTCCCAATTAAGAAGATAAACCGAAATTTCAGGGTATGTGATCCTCTGACCCTCCAGTTAGTTCTTAGAACAAAATCATATTTGATTAGAATTTATAATCTACCTAACTGTTTGGATTAAATAATGATCCAAGTTAGATATATAAAGAAGATAATGTCCGAAAATTGTTCAATGAAATCATCTAAATAAAATGAAGTGAATACATATAGTAGATTAGGGCCTAATTGTCCAATGTTAATTAAATTCTAATGCAAAAAGGAATAAATTGCAGTTCGAAAACTGAAAATTCATTATGCCTCTTGCTTTCTGCTATTATAATAATAATAAAACAATGATTATATTATAAGTTATATTTGCCGCAAAGCAAACAAGTATTCAAGGAAGCCATCTCTAAAGGGGCAGGACAATTTGCTAACTGTTAGAGCTGAAAATAGTTACGGTTATTTTTCCATTTTCCGTTTATCAACACCATCCATCACATTAAACTAACCCATAAGACGATCGACTACAATTTTTCTTAAATGCTTCTTTGAGAAAAAGATGGCAATAGAAGTTCTGTAGACTGTAAATTACATTGGAATTTATTTTCCAACATAATTATTTATTGCACGTTTGAGATAGCGTATTTTACTAATATTGTCTTTAGAAGAAATGCCAAGGAAGGTACTGCTTATTTGAGATGTGTTTGTTCACCAGAGGGTCAATGCCTGATGGTTGAAATCGCGAAGATCCTTCTCTGAAGCTTCCAGAATCAGAATGTTGTTGTTTTATAGTAGAGTTTTAGGAGCATCAGCAACTAAGGCCATATTGCTCGGTGTACAGAGTCTGTATGTGTTCTGTGGCCAATTTTCTGTTTGCTAGACGAAAAATCCGAGTTTTCAGAAGAAAAAAAAACCACGCTGCCCTCGCCTGAGACCGACTAACTCAGCTATGTTATGAAAAAGGCCCATAAAAATTCCTCCCGTCATTGACAGGACTCGAACTCATGTCTTTTCCACGCGGTGGGGGAGGATAGCGATTCTACGAACTGTGCTACCCACGAGGGCTCCCAGAATCAGAACCATCCAGCATAAGTTTCTATATGGATACTACTCACTTAATACTTTTCTCTTTCGCATAGCTTCTCCAAGTCAGTACACAATGAGTTACAAATCTCAAAAGAGTTGTAAAGAAAAATACGAAAATATTTAAGTAGATTTAATATTCAAAGATGGATGTCTTGGACATGCATATGAAGACCAGCTGAGAAGGTGCGGACTGCATAGCTTGGTAACTAGACATCTTAGAGGGGTGACTAACTGATGCATATATGGCCCTGAAAGGGGTTAATAAAACGAACGTGGGTAGTTTATTCTCACTGGTAAGACAGACTAGAACAAGAAAAGAGAAGCAAATATAAAATTTTATGAAGCAACACAACGACGTGATCATATGAAATTTACTTCCAGCAGCATTGTTGTAGATCACTGGAACAAATTACCTGCCAAGGGACCTAGGCAGTGAGTTTGATAAAGTTCAAAGAAGAATTAGATAGACACGCTTTCAGAAGCAGAGAAAGACAGAATGATTGGAATTTTGGCAGATACTGAAAGCACCCGCTCTCATACGTTGTTCAGCCATTATAATACGGTTGTGTTCAGCCATGGTGGTATCCAATATTCATTTGACAAGGAATTAGATGAATTTGGGGAGGTCTAATGTCGTACACCCTTGGAAGAGTGTTGACATTAAAATATTATTTTTTTGAAAATTACGAATATAATATTAAAGATTTCAACTGAAAAACTATTCCGCTGACAAATAGAAGTTTGGGAAAAAAATCACTGCAGTAGACTCAAGACATTTATCAATTTGATATTGATTACATAAATTAATACATCAGCAGATCTGAAAACGGCAGTACATATGTATAATGTGCTCTAAAATATGCCATTGATATTTGGAACACATTATATGTTATATATAGTACTTAGCACGGTGTTTGGGTTGAAAGCTGATAAGACAGAAGATACTTGGATTTCTGTAGATTGTAGTTTTGGGAAATTCATGTGAAAGAATATTGTTGCAGAATGAAAAAGTAGAAGTGATAAAACGAAGAAGAGAAAAGGTTGGTTCTGTGAGGTTGCAATTGAACAGTGAACTGATGCTGACTGCTTTTGGCTCTCCATAGCCGAGTGGTCAGGAGCGGCACTGCTGCAGCACACGCTCTTTGAGTAGACAAAGGTTCAAGCCCCTGATTGCTAAATACGGTCGATCCGCCAACGCGCTGGATCAGCGTGGCAGATTATGGTCCATTTCCATCAGCATGAATCGTTCAGGAGGTTTCCATCCTGCAGTGGATTGATAATGGCTGCAGTTTACCTTTTGGTGGTTCTTTTTTGGAATGGTTTGGAAGAGAGTTTGGGAATTAGACGTGCCAATTCAGAAGAAGACTGTCCATGGAGGACAGTCTTCTTCTATTCAATTAGTAACTAACTAATTGAATTGAACGTGAGAGTTTGGAAACTCTCACGTTCAATTCAGCTAGATTGTTGAAATTTGCACGGGCTGATAAATTCCACTAACATCAGATTTTGATACCATAATAAAATCATTTTGTTATTCACTAATAAATATTTTCCGGGCACATGTACCAGTGTAACTAGAACAATTTTCAATGAGCACGTAGTGGATTTTTCCCCGTCTGTTTCTGTTCAACAGTAAGTTTTTAATATGGGGATATGACAGGTTTCTTCTCCACAACAAAGTCTTTTCTTCCACCTTAAATACTGTCCAATATCACAAGGTAAATTTTATCTATTGTATATGTTACTTTTTTTTTTTTAGAAATTAGTAGTATTCAGTAAGGGCTGCAAATAAATAAAACTATACCTTTTGGGGTAACATGACTGAACTTAATAAACCACATCTGGATAACAATAAGGTTTGTAAATCGATCACTAACAACAAAGAATTAAATATAAATTTCAAAAAGTTGACGTGTGGTAGAAAGTATAATACGATGGCTTGCACTGGTTCTATTGGCACCATTGAATCCACGACTGCCTTCTAACCTGAACGAAAAGTGTACCAGCGGGTGGTCACTGAATTTGCGACATACTTTGCAGGAACATTTGATATATAACCACGGCGTAGACTGTACTCATTCACTGCCGCCGCCCCTTTATTAATTATTAGCAGACAAACGTTCCCCCTTACACAAATCAGCCCACCCCTCTGATCTATGCGATTAGAAAGGTTGAAAGAGTAAATTTACGGCAGCATCGAGTCGGGCGCATTACAATACTACGGACACGCTCCATTCACAAGTGGGTCACGTATGCGGCCGACTGATAAGTTCGAGCATTGGTAGGGGGAGCACGTGGCGGCATGTGTAAATTAAGAGCATATGGGGCGGATAGATGTTTCATCGCCTCGCACATTGTCAAGAGGACGGCGAAGCGATACCGGCGGCCAATTGGGCCAAGTGCACACAACCAAACGGGATGAAATGGGGCATTGTGCGGACATACTGATTTCTGTATTCGCTGCATAGAAGGAAAATCGGCTATCCAAGCAACAGACAGTAGGTTCATTGCGCAATTATAAGGAAGATCGAATTTTTTCGCAAATTATACTCAACTTAAAAAGAAACAAATTGGATCCCCTAGAGGATGTTACCAAATCTACTGTTCAGACTGTCAATAGACTGCTGACTATCGTAGTCGTGTCATTAATAGGAAAAGTATGATGTGATTCTAACACTGTTGCACTAAAGAAACCAGCACCATTATGATTCTAGGACAGTATCCTCACCTTTGTGGTTCACGGTCAGAGTAAGCTGTTTTCGATCTCTTGAGATCTAACTAAGCAGTTTGCATCTGCTTGTCAAAGAAGAACAAACTGAAAGTTCTAGTGTCCACAGCTGCAAAGTCTACGACGACATTGATGGATTATGGTCTAGTAAGTGGACACGATGGCCACTGTTATTTTCAACATGCAAAGTGATACTCCGTTCTGCGTGGAGCTCTCTGGTTTCTGGATGCATTGTACGAGGGAAAATCGAAGAATAAAGGCAATTTTTATGCAAAACTTAATATCTGAACACGCTTTTACCATCGCACCTAGGTTGCTAAGGAAAGTCTACACGTGGTTGCCAGTTGCCTGCACTCAGTCTGTTTTAGAAACAGTGCGCTTGAAAAGTAAAATAAAAATTCTGAAAATAAGTAAATGTTCAGAAAAATAATTTGTAATAAAATCTTTAAAAGTAGTCCTCATGAACCATGAACACAACTATCCACTATCTTCTAGATGGAGGTCATTATTTTGGATGTTTCGGATGGTTGAAAATCATTTCTCAATTCATTTTCATTTTTAATTTCCGAAAGAGAAAAGTCAACCGAAATAGAGCCAAATCTGGAGAATATGGAATAGCTGATCTCAGTAACCCTTTTTTTTTTTTTTGAGAAAAAATCTTCGAACAATTAACGAAAGATGCACAGGATACATTTTCATGCAAAAAAAAAATAGTTCTTGTTTCACAACAATGCGTGTGAAGACCATTCAGAATATCAAACAATTTCAACCACATTTGAAAGTGAGTCGAAAAAGTTAAAGCATTTCTAAAGTACCTGCTGCCTAATCAACTCGTACATAATGTGTGCATATTGTCAAAAGCAACCAGGCATCAGTATATTTCAAAGAACCTTTTATTGTTACAATATTTATTTTTATTGATGCAATAACAATATTTAATAACCTTTGGCCTGGATCATAAACTGTATGCTCATCGGTAGACTCCGAATCAGTTTTTGATAACAACTGAACAACACAAAGGAAGCATTTTGATCCATTCGTCCTTGAATACAGTAGTCAAGTGATTGTTGGCCCAGCTCTAGCGGTCGTTCCAAGTACAGTTCATTATCTTGCTGGCTGAATCCGAAAAGAGCTGTCCCCATACTGATGGCACAGTGTAAGAAGAGTGGAATTGTCCAGAACGTTTACAGCATAGCATTCATTGTTCCAGGAAGGAGACTAATCGTGCAGGCTGAAACCGCCAGAAACAACCCCAGACGATGACAACCCCTATGTCAAACTTCACAGTTGGGACGACACATTCTCGTAGTTAGCATCGCTCCACATCCACCAGAGCCAAACACAGCCCTCAAATCCAAAAACCATATCCAGTGATTCCTTCCTCCATAACTCAGCTATCCGACGTTCCAAGAACCAATTACGATGGGTTGTACACCAGGCAAGTCGTTGCCATTGCGTGCTGAGATCTGTCTGTGCTGCAGCTGTTCCTTAAATTCCGATACTGCCCAGCTCCTGACGTATCACCCTTGTATTGATATCAGTTTCTGTCTCCCCTGAACTTCTCGTTGACAGTATTTGATGAGCACCGACGAAATCTTCGTACCACTCTTCTGAGAGACTTCCGTTCTCTTTCGTTCAATTTCTGCGAACATTTCCCGGTAATAGCAAGGTGATGACGTAATCACCACAATTTACACTTGGTTATTGCGTGAGACACTATCGAACTAGAATGGTGCAGTTTTGCTGTAATGGCAAGAACATATTCTTGCTGATATGGCATTCTCTGATGACTTTAAAGTCTTGGAACTCATTGGGTTCAACGGTTCAACTAATCTATTGTATTTCATCGATACGTACATGCTTTTGGTTTGAGTACAGTTGCTTCTACACTTGTTCCTGACGTGTGGATGGTGTGGGCAGCTCACGTTTTTCAAATCTTAGGAGTGTCCGTCTACATTGTGTCAATGTAGTATAGGTCTGCGCATAATGCAGAGTTGGATAAGACATTGCATTAAAAATCCAAAATGGTCAACTTCAAATTAAAGACTGATCAGTAACATTGCCTGTTAGTTGGTTGTCAGGAATAAGCGATAAAGTGGTAACTAAGTCTTGAGCCATCAATATATGTTGTCTATAAATTAGTGTATTCTATGGTCGGTTTGCTTTTTCTACTACAAAAGACCCATAATGCAACTTGCTGGATCATACATGTGTATATATGTTTAATTATTTCGTCCGATGTAATCCAACAATAAAAGTATACATGATTCATAAAAAAAGCCCAAAGATTTGATAGTTTTGTTTTCTGTTTAAAAATCAGCTCAAAAGTTGGCTAAATCAATACTGTTTAATACCTATTAACTACTTTACACTGTTGTGGGATTGTTTGACCGAGTTACTGGAGTGTGCAATGTTACAAGACATAAAGGAGCCCTCGCAGTTGTTTTCTACTGCTTGAAAGTGCTTAACACTTTCAATCACTGTAATCCTCACGAGCTGAAATTATAGCGAAACAGCAGAAGGCAGTATTTGCAGCGTTGACCAGTTTGATTAGATACATGAACACTCTCTAATGTTCCTAAGGGAACACAGATAAACTAGCAACTGGAAAGTCTCCCTTACGTCGCGTTACAACTGCTTTAGAGTTGCCAGTAATACCAAAATGCAAATTCGAGCTCCTTTATTATATTGTGCATTATCTTAGGCATAACTAACCAGCTGTCGATCTCTACACAGTTTCCGCTGTTCTCCACGGAGGGCAATGACCGTTGCAATATGGACTGCGCTGTGGACAAAACTGTGCGTCAAGTATGTGGGACGGACGGCAGGACGTACGACTCGAAGTGTGAAATCGACAAGGCCAGGTGCGAAGGACATCCAGTGGAGTTCAAACATCGAGGCAAATGTCCAGGTAAGTACATGAAATGGAGAGGAAAATAAATCTAATAAATGTCTTTTTCTTAAGGGGTTTTATGTTATTTATAAAACTTACAATCCTTTTAGTTTGTTGAAATCAGAGATCCATGTTTAAACGAAAAAAAAAGAGTCACTTACCAAATTAACCAAACCTTTTTCAAATGTGGAAAGGGAACAGAAACCTTTCCAACATGACCTTAAACAGCGAAATCCTAGAGAAAAATTGGAAAAATCATCTCTATATTCAAGAAAGGAGACAGAAGAATTACTCCAATTACAGATCAATCGCACAGTTGTAACATGCATATACAAATCCAAATCATTGAAAACAGAGTTACCATATTCTATGAGGAAAGGATGACTAAATAATTGATGAGATTAAGACAGGGAATAAGCAATTTAGATGTAATCTTTACTTTATTTAGATTAGCATATTTAATCAGAAAAAATCACATCGTGTTTCAGAATGTCTTCAGCTCAGTCAATACAAACATTTCACTGAAAATTTTGAATCACAATGTTATAGACAAGCTAAACTTCGTAAGCGACTACTACAGCATTTTGGAAGCAATAGTTAATTTTCAAACACAGAGACTTCTTACTGTGGTAGTTGGGTTTTAGGAGCAGCAGCGACTAAGGCCATATTGGCCCGTATATACTGTTTGTAAATTGAGGCTGTCCTGAGGTCGATTTTCTGTTTGCTGGATGAAAACCCCGAGTTTCCGGGAGCTAAAACCATGCTACCCTCGCCTGAGACCGATTAACTGAGTCATGTTGTGAAATAGGCCCTTAAAGATTCCTCCCATCATCGACAGAACTCGAACTCAGGTCTTTTCCACCTGGTGTGGGGAGGACGGCGATTCTACCAACTGTGCTACCCATGAGGGTAAACACGGAAACAAAAATCTATACAAAAAGTATCACGCAAGAGATGACCCCTATCATCTTATCTATTCAAACTCATTCTAGATGATAACCAAATCATTGAGCGAACCTGAGAGCGTCCTCGTAAACTGGATTAACTTGAACCAAATAAGACATGACGATGACCAAGAAAAACTAGACGCCATATTAAGGAAGATACAACAAAATGTACAGTTACGAACCACATCAAGATGATATTTGATTATTTAGATATTAAAATGGATCGAAATGGATGAAGTAGAGAATTTCTGGAAGAAAAACCCAAAATAAGAACTAAAACTGAAAAAATGGAATTGGGTGATCATACTTGGGTTATTTTGGAGAAGAGAGCCAGATTATGAAAAAGAGAGGTTCGTCAGATAAGGAAATAGCTCTAAATCAGAGATGTTCAAAATATGAGTCGTGTGCCAGCAGTCCCTTAGCAAGAATTTATCCGACACGCTACAGATTTTTGCAAATTAATATTCATAATTAAACATAAAGTTAATTTGAAGCAAACGTTTGCAGTTCGCTCTATTGGTATCTTTCTGAACTAGACTTAAAACATGATTATTTGAAATAGAGCACTTTTTTTTGGCAAACACTATACACATTCTTTAAAAGTGCACGAAAGGTTACATAATCCCTCATCCCTATCCAGACTTCGTACAACGAAAACCAAAACCCAATTTTACTTAACTTACCAAAATTAAAAGTGGCGTGTGTACTTTTCCTAACCCTTCCAATTATTACATAACACTTCTGATTACTGCATTACAGCCAAAAAAAGGAAATTCCTTTATCAATAGTCTCCAAGAATGTACAACGGAAGGAGGTAATGAAGAAAGAATCTAACATTACAAGATTATTCTTCGTTTCCTGAGAAATATGGCGCATTTGCAGTTCCTAGATAATCCTTTAATTCCACAAAGCTGATAACCGCAAGGAAATAGGGCAGAACTAAGTGCTGTATGCCTTTTGAAATCGTTTTATTATTTCCTTGTCATGTTCAATTCAGGTTCGCAGTAAAGCGTGTTGCACGCCAATTTGCGCCAGACGGTATCATAGCAACATCTCTACGTCACACAAACAACGTGTTTTATTGGAATATGCGAAGTATCGTAACAATAGAAATGATAGCGCGAGCTTGGGCGTGGCTTGTTTTGCGCCAATTTCAATGAGAAATTAAACACACATTGTGTTGGTGAGAATAAAAATAAATTGCAAGTTAATTACATTTCTCAACTGGCTGCTATTAATCATGTTGCTCTAAAAATATTAAGATTAATGTTAACTTATGGTAATAGTTAACCTACATATTAAATGATAATATTTCGCACTTCCTCGTAGTATTAATGATAACCACGCTTTATCGTTGTTTCCCCTTAATAAGTGCAAGTACATTGAGTCGCAATAGTTTCATATTATGAAGATCGAGACTCACTCATTTCGTGTCTATCTTGCACGTGTTACTTGATGCCTCTGGATATTCTTATAGAGTGTGCCAGAAAAGCGCCATTACTGAACAGAAAAGTTGAATATGTCTGAAACGAAACCGTTCCAAAGCTCAACAAACACCGGTGTTTATCATCCACCATTTTGACCCTTGGGCCCCACTTGACTGCGTGATTCATTGCACGTTAGACTCCGTGTTTTCCGTCGGATTTTGCTCAGATGAATCACGTCGCCATAAAAAGTCAGAGAATGTAACTTATCTGGCATGATCGGACTGAAATTCCTCCTCCTTCTTTCCCCTCCCCCAGTACTCGAAATACACTCCCCAATGTTCCAAGTAAACAAACAGAAATGCGCTCATCTGGCGGTGAAGAATGTCGGTAAACATTTCTGTAAGATACAGTTAGGGTTGAAATTGTGGCTTCTGGCCGAGGAACAGCTCGAACCAATGACAAAATTCCATCTTATGTTAATAATTACTTTCTCTTATACATCTTTAATACTTGGAATGCCTGTTTCTTAGTACAGCATTTTCTGTCTGTTCTCTTTTTTTTTTTTTTTTGTTCTTTTTTCAGATACGGGAAGATGTCGAGCACAACGCGCCCTTGCACAAGCTCAAGCCAAAACCTATGTCCTTGGTATATTCATCCCCGAATGTAAAGAGGACGGAAGTTACTTCGAAGTTCAGTGTCACACCTCAACTGGCTACTGTTGGTGTGTAGATGATATTGGAAAGCCCGTGCCGGGATCTTCTCTAAGATATACAAAGCCAAACTGCTCCCAGCCAGGTATCAATATTTAGATCTTTAAATATATTTTTTGGACATTATAATTCTCACTAATCATGCGCACTGTTTGAAATGTGTATATATGTTGCTTTCTAAATTGCGTGTGTTCTGTGGTTTGTGGAGGATAAACCATGCTATCCTCGCCTGAGGCCAACCAACTCAGCCATGTTGTGAAAGAGACCCATAAAAATTCCTCGCGTCAGTGACGGGATTCGAACTCAGGTCTTTTGCACCCGATGTGAGGAGGATGGTGATTATACCAACTGTGCTGTCCACCAGGGACGACTTTAACATCGACGTGGTAATATCCAGAAAAATGCCAATGCATATCCCTATGCGATCCGAACTAAAATTATAGTGTCGTGCCCCTTGACCCCTATACGTTAAATAAACAAAGATAACAGACAAAATGAAATTTTAAACGTCGACCCAGTCAGTCGATAGATCTAAACTAAATGCAAACGTGCAAATTAACATTGAACTAAAGCATAATAAACAGATTTAACTTAAATACTAAATTAAAATCGAGTGATTTTAACGAAAATCAAATAATAGGCTACACTTAAACATAATAAAGAAATTAAGTGGTTCGGATCGTTTAGGGACATCGGTTGACATTCTGCTGAATGGCATTCAATGACTGAAATACGATTCTTCTTTGGGTTCAAAAGTTCTGATGTCTCTTTGAAGAGGCAGTGCTTGTGAGCTCCCATCCTATTTATCTATTTATTCTAAAATGGCGATCTTTGGGAGGTGGCGAGGGCTTACGTCTTCTTGGGCGCGGGATCTTTAGTTCGAACCGCTGAAGGTCAGTGTTGCTTTGTCTTTTTTATTTATATTTTATTTTATTTAGAATATTAGGTGGCTTGGTACATAGGAGCAGAATCGCACCTTACTAAGTTCAACCTTAACTGCCGCAGTAATTTTCAGTATTTGTTAGGTGGTTTAGCGTTTCATTTATTCATAAATCATGTCAAATGAGACAGAGTCCGCTCAAGTTTTGCATTTCTGCGAAATTCTGTACAAATCTCTGCTCAAAAATGCTTTTCAGGAATGATACTCAAGTTAATTTTTATAAGCATCTTCCAGCTAGTTTTTCTAAGATAATGCTCACAAAACTCATTTCAAGATCATGCTCAAAAGCTCATTTTACGACCATGCTCAAAAACTAATTTCAAGATCATGCTCAAAATCTTCTTTTAAGACCATGCTCAAAAACTCATTTTAAAAGCACGAACAAAACTCATTTTAAGACCATGCTCAAAAACTTATTTTTAAGATCATGCTCAAAAGCTCATTTTAAGACCATATTCAAAAGCTCATTTTAAGACCATGTTCAAAAGCTCATTTTAAGACCATGCTCAAAAACTCATTTGAAGATCATGAACGAAATTCATTTTAAAAGCACGAACAAAACTCATTTTATGACCATGCTCAAAAACGTATTTTTAAGATCATGCTAAAAAATTCTTTTCTCGAAATATACTCCTAAAATCATTTTCAGGAATCCCAATCATGTTCAATGTTTGTTTTTTTTTTAGAAGAACAACAAGAATATTAAGAAAACTATTATAAATGAATTATAGTAGCCGAAGCATGTCAAACAGAAAAATATTCATGAAAAGCATTGGAAAAACTGGATGATGCATAACAAAAGAGAAAACATTTCTACAGAAGGTTTTAAAGGGTTTTTACTGCCAGTTAGTAGAGAGGTTGAAATAACTGTAATTAACTAAAAGTTCGAGTTAAGAGAAGGAAAGCCAATATGCACTTGTTCCTCAGAACGTGAGCTGTTTGGGAACCGTGACCGCTTGATGATTGAAACGAACAGGTGCACTGGGCTGAAAGAAGTTGTGCGCATTACACGTGTTTAAAAGGATGTTCGAAACGTTTAACATAGCTCACGGACTACAACAGGTTTAGCATAACGAACTCGTGAATGCAATAATTGGAATTTAAGAGTAAAACAAGCACTCGAACCTAAAAGCACTGCGATCTCAGCCTTGGCGTACTTGAACTGATGTGGTTGCTGCGATGGTGAACACGTGTCTACCAACACGAAGACACACAGCTGCTTTAGAGCCCTCACATGATTGTCAGATGACGTAAAGCTATGGAATTAGCACCTACTATGAGTTATTATTATGGATTCCGATGGACGTTAAAGATTGAAGGTTTCGTCTGTCATCTACCGGTTACACCTATAGCCATAAGTGACGTCACTGTCTAATGAGCTGCCAACAACAAAGCTCCTTTGACAGATTAGCAAAACGTGCTCAGAACGTCTGCAAGTCGTTAAGGAGACAACTTGTTTATAACCGCGTGTGGACGTGAAAATGCGGCATAATAGGGCAGTTAATCATTCTAATACCACCACACCTCCAGCGTGGCTTCCCTCCACTGTACAAGGTAACGACACATAGATGACACATGCCAGCAAAGTCATATTTTCCGCGGAAAGTGGAAAATCATGTTCCGACTCGGATAATGGATGTGTGTGGGAAGGTTGTTATTTGGAGCTCGGGCACACCATCATTCTACGCTACGTGGCACGTTACTCTGCGAAATTGTGCATTAAAATTCATTTCTTTAAATACCCGTTGCCTGCCCTGCCTGAGAAAAATTTTGCCAGAGGATTACTGCGGTAATTCTCTGTTACGTTATAATAATCAGTCTGCAGAAAAACAATTTCCTTCCACGCAAAAAATAACAAAACAAGAGAGGGAGAAATCTCACCAATCTTCTTTTGGAGTTTGAGTATAGACAAAACACCTCAACAAAATACAATTGTTAATGCCTTCCTGAGACTCGTGTGGCCCTCGCAGCCAGAACAGTGGTTATAATCGCTGATCTACCACGCGATATGGAAGAGGTCTAGGGTTCCAGTCGATGTGAGAAATTTTTATGATCGTGGCCAAGTTAGTCGGTCACGGCGAAAGCTGCGTGATTCTTTGTTTGGTAATTTTATTAAATTCACTATAGGACATATCCAATTTACAGATACATTCTATGGTTCATGGACTTAGCTCCCTTGAATGCTAATTTAAAAACAAATGCACGTCCTTTACAATCCAGGGAATTATTTTTGAGCTCACTTTCCATGTCAGTACTTCTAATCAGACTTAAACTTGCTGATTGATTATTAAGGTTTTATCAACAGATAATTAAATGAAAAGTTTAGTTATTCAGTTATAAACAGCAAATTCGTCTTTCCTATTTCTTTTCTAGGAAAAAGATCAAACCGTAGACGTTCGTCCAGAGGAAGAAAGCAGAAAAAAGGTAAGTGAAATAACTGAACGCAGAAACACGCCAACTGATATGTAACACTCAATTTCAATCAGCGGATAGTTTTAATAATAATAGTTATTAATATATAAGAGTAGTACTAAGAATACACTAATTTTTTGCCAATTCGAAAAATTCCCTTGTTGATTTGGACATTCCGCCCGGTAGCACAGTGGTATCGTCACCATCCTCCCCACACCGGGTGGAACAGGCCCAGGTTCGAATCCCATCGATAACGCGAGGAACTTTAATGGCCTTTTTTCACTCCGTGGCTGAGTTAGTCGGTCTCAGGCGTAGATAGCAAGGTTTTTCTCCAGAAACTGGGGTTTTTCGTCCAGCAAACAAAAAAATCGACCACATAACACACGCAATTAACAGATATAAGATACAGCACGGCAGATGAATTTAATTATTCGGGTGACCTAAAAATAATAACAGTTTTGTTTGTTTGTTTGTTTTTTTTTTGTTGATTTAGACACAGCGTTGTATTTGGTATTTTGACCTTCACATCTCAATAATCCAATTTTTCTTTCTCTTTGTTTTTTTTCACATAATGAATGACCACGACATCTAAGTCAATAAGAAAGTTTGCTTTTCGCCATAAATTCGTGAACATTCCATTACTATTAGAACTGTTGGCGATTTCTTGGCACCTATTTCCTCAAACTCTGCTTTATCCGGCAACTGAGCTGCCCTCAAGATAGTTTTCTTGTGCTGCAGCTATATGACTTTCAATGAATCCCATACAACCCCAATTTTAAAATTTGGCGGAACATTGATCTGACTGCTCTTTATTCATTAGTAATCGCTCTTCCACAAACAGCACAAATTTAACATTTTCATCCTGAAAATGACAAACTCCTAAAAGGACTAAAACTTCCTATTGTACAAAAAATTAATTATTTTCTCCTTAAAAATCTCCTGTTGTTCTATAATTGAAACATATCTATAGATTCAATGATAATTTCTAATTCCCACTCTTTCCATTTCTTGAGAAGCAGATTAGCGTGCAGATTAGCGACTAACACTAAACTTTGTTCTGAAATTGAAAGCATGTATTTTGAAATTCCTACCACCTTTTTTAAGCCCTCGTGGCTAGCATAGTTGGTAAGATCGCCGTCCTCCCACACCGGGTGGAAAAGACCTGAGTTCAAGCCCCATCGATGACGCGATGGCATTTCACAACGTGGTTGAGTTAATCGGTCTCAGGCGAGGGTAGCATGGTTTTTCCTCCCGAAAACCGGGGTTTGACGTCCTGTAAACAGAAAATCAACCTCAGAACACACGCTGATGCTCCTAAAACCGTACAACAACAATAACAACACATTTTTAAAAGTTCTTTAGCCATCGCACATCGTGGGTAGCACAGTTGGTAGAATCCCCGTATCCCCCACCCACATTGGTGAAAAAGACCTGAGTTCGGAACCCATCAATAACCTGTGGATTTTTTATCGTTTCTTTTCGCAATGTGGCTGAGTTAGTCGCTCTCAAGCGAGGGTAGCATGGTTTTTCCTTCCAGAAACTCTGTTTTTCGTCCAGCTTACAGCAAATCGACCATAGAACACACGCAATTTGCTGACAGTATACAAGGAGCAACATGACCTTAGTTGGTGAAACACTACTATAAAAGCAACTATGCCATTTTCTCAATCCGCATGGTACAAAGTCCACGAGGATCTACAGACTGGATACCAATTTCCTCATTGTTAAAGTTATTTCATTGAACTTGGCTTCTTTCATTGACCAAATTCCACCATTGCATGTTCAGAATATCCCATTAATTTCGCACGTAGATAAAATAACCTGAAGATTTGATACGTCTATGAAACAAATAATAATGCTACATTGAATAATTCCCACTTCTGTCTTACTAGCAGCTTTGAATTATTTGGTTTGCAGCTCAACCGTAAGATGACTGATATTCTTTTATACAGCTTTTGTACCTTAACTTAGTTCTAAATCTCTTGTGCCATTTATACATTATATCATCTATTTTATTATAATAAGTAAAATGTGTAATTTGTTTTTTAATTTATTTATTTATGATTTTTTAATTATTTTATTAGTATTTCTCTAGTTTATTTATTTGCAATATGTCGAATGCATTTGTGTGATTTTCTAGACGTATATTCTTCTGTTCGTTACAGATGTAAGCCCTCTGACCTTATAGGGCATTATTTAAGAAGAAATCTTTTCTTGACAAATTAACCATAAAAATTAGTATCCAGTAGAAGAGAAGACCTTAATAGGCTATGCATTTTTCTCAGAAAAACAACACCCGCAAAGGGCTCTCTCTGTCAATAAAATTCTTCAAGAATCTTGGTTGTACTGAAATTAATACTTCTTTGAGAGCAATTCGTAACTTGTGTAAGGCTTTGGGACAGTGATTGATGACTCAAAATTCGTCTTCTATCACCGCATACACGCTGAATGAAATTCAGTTCTGGAGACTTCCCGTTCAATTTAATTAATCTCATACTACTTCCATACTAAATTTGCCTTTAATGTTCGAATTTAGGAGCAAGTTTGATATGGAAATAATATAAATTTTATACGGAATTTCAGACCTTTGTGGCCAGTATAATAGTTACAATCGCTATCGAATAATATATGGCTTTATTTTTCCCCAAATTGTGGCCAAGTTATTCGGTTTTGGACGAGCGTTGTGTCTTTCTTTGGAGAATTCGGGTTTTTTATCCATATCCATCAAATCAGGAAAGCCGATTACAGGATGCCACAAAATGCATCGATTAAAAGGCATTATATCAATGCCTCATGGCCTCAGCAATCTAGCTGCTACTTATAAACTGCCAACCAACCAACCAAGCATAAAACCAAAATAAAACAGTATTTTTTTCCCTGAATTGAGACACAGTTTCTGACACTGTTCAATCAATACTTGACATTCTATATTGTCTGGATTCATTTGAATTTCAGCCAGATGATATTTTAACAGTTGTTTCTAAATTCAAAGACCATATCATCCCATGGTCCTACGGGCTACCTGTCATATCGTTTAAAAATGCTTGAATTCACTAGTGACTATTCTTACCAATTTTTCAATTGCTGCATTTCCTCTAGTATTTATCCTAATGCTTTCAAAAGTTCACACTTAGTTGCTATTTTCAAAAATCGTGGAGATAAATCTGATACCTGTAATTACTGGCCCACTCGATTATTAACCTTTTAGTGAGGATCTTTGAAACTTCAATCTTTCAATCTTCAAGAATTTGAGTGCACACATCCATCCTTTCACCCACGAATTTCAATTCAGGTTTATTCCCCATAAATCAACTTACTTCAACTTGACCTAATTTTCGCACTTACGCATGTCATTGTGGATATGGGTCATCAGGCTGATTGTCTATTATTAGACATTGCCAAAGCTTTTGACGCTGTTCACCATAAAGTGCTTCGTTTTACGTTATTCTCTTGTGGAGTGTCATCACCTTTACTAGACTGTATAATTCAGCTGTTAAATCAACAAAGATAGTTCTCGAAGGGGGCTCCATCCTTCCTTGTTTTTTCTTCTTGCGGAGTGGCACAGGGCTCCTTTTGCTTCAAACTGTCGATGTCAAATGACAAATGTTTGCCGATGGCCTTAAAGTCTACAAGGTTATCCATTCAATCTCCTATATTCATATTTTACATTGATGTTAAGCTTTGTATTTCTGCATACAGGTGAATTAGCGTTTAAGTACTGTTAATATATGCATTATTTCAAAAAGGAACATGTAAAACAAAGTTCACTGACATGAAAAATTATTTAAAATTATTTCACAAAGCTAGTGAAGGATAAACAGCTCGCCATGCAAAAAAAAATTAGCTACTGCTCAACTCTACATTAACTGTTGGTGGTGACAGTTGTTGAAATTAAGTATAGCTCCTTATTAATAAATTGCGTTTGTAAGTAAACAATTTGGTGTGTTGGGAAGATCTCGAACAATGGTTGTCTCTACTGTTTGAGTTGATACTCATAAGTGTATCAACTCAAACAGCAGAGAGTTCATACTTTTAAGTGCATTTAGCGAGGTAATTTTAAAAAAAAGAAATTTTGGCGCTTGCTGCGTAGTAAAATCGATGAGTTACATGCAAAGCCAGTTACGTTTGGAGTGAGTTCGCAGCCAATCTCGGTGGGACGGGAGAGCATTTACGTACACTCATTTTTAATTGTCCTGTTTATTGCCTCTGCTAATGATGGAGGCGTCCGACATGCGTCTCCATGCTGATGTAGTCCAGAGCAATCGCTGTCCGTCTAGACCTTCCGGAACATTACTGATTGTCTAAATTACATAAATGAAACATTCCAAACGTTCTTCTACGGCTGCTGACCACGTAACGTTCCCGACACAGGAAGGATGCGTTTATGGGATTGTCTGTGTGTGATGGAAGAAATTGGCGTGCAACTAGCGCGCGTTTACAGTTAATTGGACGCCATAAATCAATTATCCAAGTAATAAATGAATAATTAACAGAAATGATTGAAGCCAGCGGCTTTTATGACACGATGTTTGATTCAGAACCAAAAAAACAAGCCATCGTAAGGAAATTAGGATATTACGAGTCAGAGCAAAGCTTAAAAATTCTACTGAAACCAAACCCTGATTATTACTAGTATATTTTAATTCCAAGCTTATCCGCTTTTATAACGTCGGCGCTGCACAAGCCACAATCATAAAGTGGAAAGCCGATGAGCTAGTAGAGGGGAATGTGGGCCGGGACTGAACAGTATATACTTCTCTATAATTAGCTGCCTACGTCGAGTGTTTACCGGTGATAAACCAGAACCAGGTGTCTCCTTAAATATACCTGCTCAAGGTGGTTTGAGAAGTCGTCTGTCATCTTTTGGGCTGCAAATACTGGGGGCAAACGAGATTTTTGGCTATTCAGTACTTGGATGTTTTACAAGACGTTTTCGCTCACAGCGAAACTGAGCCACTACCCGCTTGGGGTAGTGGCTTAGTTCGTGCAAGTCAAATAAGGAAATCTGAATGACCTACAGTATTAGGGGGGAAAATAAAAGAGTCAAAAGTGGCAGTGAATGAAAGTACGAACATATGGTGAAAAGCTTTATCTACCTCTAGCGAGCACACTTCTTATTTCAATTTTTGAAGTAAATCTCGTTTAAAAGATATTCCTATAATTACTCGAATTTTGTATTTTCGAGGTGGTCCGTCTTTGAATTTTAGTTTAGCTTCTTACACTCCTTCTTACAGCAGCAACTATTTCCAAGGATTTAGGACCCAACTGGGGGCTAATGAACACAATGCATAGAACATAATTCTTAAGTTTATTCGATCTCCAGACTAATCAATAATGAGTTATGAATGCTTGTAAAACTCTATATTGTTATAGAGAATATTTCTGAAGAAGGAATTTCACTAATTTCTGTAACTGTTATTTTGTTCTGTGCTAAAAGCAACTACGAACAAGTTAATTTCTGCTTCTCAACCTATCTAGAGTACTGTACACACCTGTACTCAGGGATGGTGCTAGCTCAGCTTGCAGCAACTGTCATCCTAGGCGAACCATGAAATCATAGCTCTTGGCGAACATTGCTTTCTTATATGGCACCCTAGGTGTTCATCTCCCACCACCCATTGATGCCCTAAGCGACTTCCCAGGTTTCCTATATGGAATTTGGTTGGTTGGTTGGTTGGTTGGTTGTTTAAGGATTTTATGGCGCATTAGCGGCTAAGGCTAAAATACGCCAAGTCAAGACCTATATGGAAGAGCCACCCTTTGCTGTTCTATGAACTTCAATAGTCTTGCGTGTTTGGCCATAAACACATAGTGGTAAAAGATCAGTTCATCTAATTTTGCAAAGGCTGAACATTATCGTGAAAAAACTCAAAATTTCAAGGGTTTTATAGACAGATGCAATTAAGACACATCTAAAGTCATGTTACCTGAGTCCTGAGAGCCTTCTGTATCTATTTACTCTTTGAAGACAATATATGCCTATTCAGAACAGTCCATTAATATTTATATTTATCTCTGAGAAATCTCTTGAGCTATGTAAATAATTTATTCGTCTTTTTAATTTCCAGTTTGCAGTACTAACGACAGAGCAACCTTCAATGCCAACATGATTGCTATCTTCCAGTCAGAGTACAACAGAGTTCCTCACACTACCCCGGGTAAGAAGTATACGAGTTTGCATTTATAATTTATGTATTAATGGAACTGATATTTACATTAGTCTTTGTTTTTAGGAAATATTTTAAAGGGACTCAAGGTAAAAAAAAAAAAGAGCGAATATCGTTCTCAACCTTTCTTAATGATGGGCCCTTTACATGGCGTCCTTATGATACACAATATAATGAATATAGAAAGAGATTTAATCGTCGGGAAGCCATATCAGCAATTGTCACAATGTGGACATAGCTTCTATTCAAAATTTTCATATGAGCTAGTCGAGAAACTTTCAATCATTAAAAGTCAAGAAGCGAAATAACTCACAGAGTTATTCAAGTACTGAAGATCAGTATAGAAAACTTTTCTTCCAAATGAATATTTCAATTCCAACGAGTTCGAAGGCTTAGTTTTATAAGTAGGATCTTTCAAGAAAAAAAAAAATGCATAGCCAAATGATGTTACAGGGATTTAAATTGAGGCTTCGCAGAGACCACTTAATACAAAAACTCCAGCTCCTGAGATCAGTACTGAATTTTTGAGAATGACTAGTTAAATTTTGAGGAAAATGATTTCGTGCTCCATGTTTACGGAATAAGGTCCTAGAAGGATGCCTCGTTTACCTCATTCAAGCAAATGATCGCTGACAACAACCATAGCATACTTTTTCCCAGGGTTACCTCATTAACTTCCTTAATGGGTACAGAAAAACAGAGCGACATTCTTGTATATCCACACCATTAAATAAGATTTTGATCTTGTACGGATGTATCCTTAACGTTTTCTCCTTAACTTTAAAAACCGTTCTCTGTGTGAATATCCAGGCTTCGAGTGACAGTTCTGGAACTGAAAATGTCTAAACGTGATGTTCAAGCAGTCTCTTAAAGTGTCTGCTATATTTCCTCAACTGTCTCGTTAGAGATTTTTGGCATTATGCCATTTTTACAGGCATCGTGAATATTTTCCGTCCTTTAAAATCTTTTCAGAACACTACTGGAGCACCCAGTACTCTTCTTTTTCTTTCTCTCCCTTTTAAAAGCTTTAAGGCATCCCAGTACAGAAGAGTTAAGAATCCCAGTACATCCCAGCCATAACAATTACACGAATTATCATGTAAATATAAACAGCAGACAATATGCGAATAAATGTTCATCCAATCTTTTATTTATAAGAGACCTATATTTACATATACGATTCAGGATGGACGATTCAGGATCCTGAATCGTCCATCATGAAACCTATATGTAAGGTTTGCTTTTCAATGATCCTGGATAGTCTTTCATATAATTTACATCACTCAATTAATCTACAAAATCATTTTTCCTTGCAGTACCAAGCCAGTTGATAGACCCACTACTAGACACTGAAGAGAAACGGATTATCCAATGGAAATTTGACGAACTGGATTCTAACCGAGACAGCTACCTCAAGAAGAAAGAAGTTCGTGATTTAAGGAGAATGGCTAAGAAAATCGTAAAACCAAAATCATGCGCGAAAACCTTTACTAAATATTGTGATATGGACCAGGACAAGAAGATCTCCAGGAGCGAGTGGTCGGTGTGTTTAGGAGTGGACATCAATAGTAAGTAACTACAGAGCATTAATAACTTCCTTTATCCTTCTAGTCTGTGTGTGTGTGTGTGTGTGCGTGTTTATGTGTGTGTATACTCGCGTGAATTAATTTTCACAAAAAAAAAGGAAAGGTGGAGTAGATAAAGTTCTGATGGCGAACAGCGCTAACAGAATAAGAAATTCTAGAGATCAAACGGCTAAGATTATGAACTGTGAACAGCCAAAGCTGTGACCGCACTGACCTTGCCCCCAACACATCGTATGTGAAACAACTCTTGAAATGTTACCCAGAACGAGCTGTTTTAATGTCACATAAAAAATAAAGTCTCCCCTAGACCTACAATAAACATTCAAAAGAGGTGATGGCGTGGTCATTTCCAACCTAGCAAACGTTTTGTATTCTAAAGATCTGTTCGCAGTTAGTGTTTCTGTTTGCACAGTATTCTCATAACAGGTTAATCAACTTTCGTGCCGTTTGTTCTTTGACTATTAGAGGTCATTGAGTTCTACTTTTACGATGCCGGCTTCCCCTGTTTCCATTGTGATATAATGCAAACATACCAGAATATATTGGCATTGTACAGAGGGCGAAATAAGACTCATGAACACCTACAAGTATGTCCGTCTTTCTATTAAAGCAAACAACAAGGTCGTATATTTTAACCCGGAACATTTTTGACCTCAACTCCCATCACTACATACGCACAGTCAGTCAGACACCACTCCAGGAAGCTCATTTTAATTTTTAATCTCATCTGAAATACGTCCTTCAGTCTGTAAGTTATCAAACCTTCATTTCAGTGAAAGAAAAGCATCAAGATACGTCACATGTCAAGAATATTTTCAAGCAAACATGACAGGCTGTAGGGCTTTTTATAGAATCAAATGACTATAGTCATGCAAGTCGCATCCACTTATCATTTACACATGCTTACATCCGCTTAAAATAGCTTCTAAACTCGTTGTTAAAATAACTTGGAAATTAATTAGCAATCCCACTGGCTAACTGAGTAACGAATGTACCTTTTGACTATAATAATTCTCAAATATGTGAGTAGACTCTAAAATTATGACAATAGCGTGGCTGCGATTAATGTTGCACGAACCATTAATCTTGCGGATCATTATTTAATTCTTCGGAAAGAAGTTAATATGGAATTCAATCTACCCTCTTGCTGCGCTTTCCTCATACCATCAATCTACAGCCGCGTTTACTGTGACAGTAATGTGTCTTTTCCCTGATCGCATCATCCATCTTACTTGGTGACTCTGTTTATTAACAAATGGATCCAGTGACATTGTCACGTGATAATAAATGATTACGACGGGTTGCAGAGTAACACGAATTACGCGAATTAAGTCCGTATACCGCGGATCGATGCGAAAGATTCTGACTAAATTATTAATTTCAATTAATTCATCGATAAACTTTGCTGTTTTCATTTGAAGGAGAGAAATTGGGGATCAAACTATAAAAAATGAATCCACACCAGTGGGCAATAATTTAGAAGATGTGAAGATTCGTTGTCCAATATTTTGATATTACATCATAGGATATTACATCATATAAATCTGTAAATAATTTAAATTCGGAATTAACGCTTATACATTATTTTTATTAAGCTAGCATCATCTGTCCCCTGACCTTTATGTTCTGGTAATTATTTTGTTAAGTTGCACTTGCATTGTCCAGTTTTGCGACTTACACTCATTAATGTGCACTGTCCCTTCATCAATCACACAGAAAGTATAATTTCTCATTTTACAATCATAAAAACTTTGTCTTACATAAAATGAGATACAAATCGACAATGACTTTCATCCAGGATGTATATAATTATGTTCAACAAGGACAGTCATGATTATATTATTACTGAGAAAGCTATTCGATGGTCTCGTTTTTAAAACTTTTTCCGATGGGTAATATACTTCCTGAGATTCAGAATAGTTTCTAAAGGAAATCTAATCCATGAGCTCTCCACTGAGAAATACAGCACTTCATTCTTTTGAAGTGCTGTATTTGTCAGAATTAGTTCTCGATATACTGAGATAAAATAGAGCAGGCGTTTCATTTGCCTTCGAAGGCGATGCTGAAACCAATTTCTCCCAGCAGGTTTGGGCAATTTTATTGTTTGTTAGTCTGTGATTGAAAAAGGGAGCACGTTCCTTTCTTTTCGCTGCGAGTTCTATGAGACTAATTTCTTCTGTAGTCGGCATTGTGATAATCAAGATTATTGCTGCAGAACAGAGTACAAAGGAACTACTTTTGAACTGCCTAATTGGTATATATAACCAGTTTCGTAAGGTAATAAGATAATGGCAACGTATCAGAAGACAATTTTATTTTTGCGAACTTTATCATTGATAAAGCATTCAGTGTGTCTTTAGAGAATCTAGTAGTAGCATTTATCTTTTTGTTATCGTGGACTTTGTATTTTTAAACAGCTACCAAGGAGCAGCCAGCTGATGGAAAATCTTTGTTAGCCGGCCAACAGGTTTCGGCTGTCTGAAATAAATAAGAGAAGTCTGTTCTTTGGCTTGGATAAAGCTGCAGAAATTCGGTGATTTGGAATCACTGTTTACCAAAGCCTAAGTTCAATTGATTTTTGAATAATTCTTATATTCAAATATTAAGTTTACATTGATTTTTAACCTCCCCTTTGATTTGGGATGTCAAAAAAGACTCTTCGGCTCCTATTTTAAGATTGATTACAGTTTTTCGACTTGAGATGTGTCAGCTTTTTATCGATAAGAGTACTCAGTGCCTTCAAAAAGCCAGAAGTTTCGACTCCATCTCTAACCTACTGTTATTTCATTTCTGTGCCCAGGTAACGATAGCTATGTGGCGTCAGTCTATTGTGACTCTAAAACGGTCGGTTTATCTGTCTTCATGGATGAAAAACCTAACTTTCCGAATAGTAGAAAGAAAACCAATCGACTAGATAACAGTGTAAAAAAAAATATCCATAAAAATTCCTCCTGTCTCGGCGAGCGTCACGCCATCACCTTTTTAGGAGGACGGTTATCGTAAAACTTTGTATCAGGCAAGTGGGCCCACAACAGTGCTGCAATTATGATAAAAGCGAAAGAGAATAAATCTTAGTGGGTACAAGAAGGTCGTGGAAGGACGAAGGAGTATGGACGAAAAGAGATCAGGAGAATTATCCTCTAAACAACTCTGATAAACAATTACGAGAACTTTCAAAAAAGTTCTGAGGCTGATCCAATGAGAATTATCTACATACTATTGGAAACGTATACCTTGTATCCTATTGAAATCAGTCACAAGCTCTCCTTGAGACTGAAGCCTTATTCCTGCGATGGTCACACTTATTGAAGCATGGGTAGGACTCTTCTTCCGGGGTGGCTTTCAGTATTCTCGTCCTTGTTTACAAAAATGTTCTCCGTTGTGAAATCTTCTTCGTCTAAGTTGAGTTTTCAGTTCAGTAAAGAGGAAGAAATCACAAGGGGCCAAATCAGGTCGACGTAACCTTACAGGAAAGTTGTGCTTCTTCGAATATTCAACTACAGGCAGGGCAGGACAATATACGAACTCATATTATTATCATTAAGGTATCAAGTGCCATTTCCTACTGTTTTCAGCGTTTCCTTCTAAGCTAATTACATATACTCATCAGAACCCATCAATAGAATTCTAGAATTAAAGAATCACTTAGGAAGTACTCCTACTTGTGGTGAACCAGTCCATCTGCGATACAAAAATTACCTAATCCCCTGTACTAACGCAAATACACAAAACTGTTGCCACCTCAACCAATCCATCTTCCCACTGCTTGAATAAATATTTCGGACTCAGAAGAAGGAGGCAACAGTAAAGAGGAACACAACTGAACTGAGAGGAACAGGGATAAGTGATAACATTGATATCATTAATGCTGTCATCGCCATCAGAATGCATTTTAGATAATTGTTGTCTTTAAATTATCAAATAATGTGGTTTCAGTTCAGCTTTTGGTGATTCGCTGGAATACACAATAAAAATACTATAAAATAATAATGCTTTAATGTATTTTAAATCAGTAATTTAATGTATTTAAAAATATTTTGTGAAACACTCCACAAGACATGAATGACATCGTCTGATCAAATAGTTATTATTCCTAATCCGCGGCCCATTAGGGTCTTCGACCCCACACTGAACACAGCACGGGATGTAAGATCACTAAATACAATCTTTTAATGATATGCACAAAATTTTTAATTTTCAGATCTTTAAATTTTGTTTAATTAAATTTGAAATTATTGTTTGTTTTGGCAAGCCACAAAAACACTAAAATGAACCGGAAAGGCCTAATTTTCATCGGTTTTAAAAAGCCAAAATACCATTAATTATTTTATAATTTTGAAATTTTGGTATACTTAAAAATATCTGGAAAATTTTCTCTATTTATCGTTTTTTTTTTTTCAAAAGGAAATAAAAAAGCTAATCAAAAAAGAATTTCTGGACATTATTTGCACGTGGTAAAATTTTATCTGTATTACACAGCACGTGATGCTAATATTTTTTAATTTTAATTTGATTTTTTTTAATCAGTAAATATCCAAGATGTATGGATTTGTAATTTTTATTAAACTTTGACAATGGAATTAGAATAATTTATTGTAATTTTTTTAATATAGTTTAGTGTTTTTTTTTCGGTTAAAATGTTGTTTTGTTTTACTTGGCCATTCATAAAATTCTATTAAAATATTTTCGCCCTTGATTTTTTGTCAATTTTACTTTGAATCAAAGAATTACATAAATGCCAAAATACTATTTTATTTAGAAGCAACATGAAAAAATTTAACAAGAAATATAAATATAATGTTTTAAAGAGTGAAAATAATTTATAAAATACATAGTAATCATATAATTTGTATTCTAGGGTTTCAAATGACTTAATCGATTAGGCTTCAACAACCTCTAGAAATAAATATTCAAAAAAAAAAAAAAAAACGACAGTTTGAAATTTCTGTATTCTGTGCAAGAAAACGTTACTGCTCACATATCGAACTAAGTAAATAATTTGACAGTATAATAATATAAAGAATTCGATTTTATATTAATTTTAAATTTTATTTTTTAAATTTTAGAAGCCAAAGCGTAATCCGCTTGTTAAAAATAAATTTTTCACTTTGACAACAGATGGCAGTACTATACAGCATTTCTGCAATACTTATGATAATCATTTGGAAAAAATTAACACGAAATAAACTTGAAATTTTTCTCTTCTGTTTTTTTTATTATTTTTTAAAGAACTAAATTTTCGCTATCAAATCTACGTAAAAGATAGTTTAAATGAAACCTAAATTTTCTATTTGCATATCAAACAAAACTTTCATTCGTAACATAGTTTTCAGAAAATTGAAAGGATTTTATGTCTGGCTTAAAATGGAAATTATTTTAAATTGTGTTAAAATTAGCCATTGCTGTGTTTTTTTTTCAGTAGCTGACATTTCTTTTCTTTCTTCTTCCATCAATGATACGCCCTAAATTATTCATCAAGAATTTCTATTGGTCTTTTTCACAATGTGGCTAGTTAGTCGGCCTCGGGCGAGGGTAGCATGGTAGCTCCAGAAACTCGGGGTTTTTTGTCCACTAAACAGCAAATCGAAGCCACCTGGTCTAAGTTGCTAATGCGCCTGCAGTTCAACACCTGAAGAATAATTAAATCATCTCTCTATCCATGCTTTCGACACTCGTTAATTACTGAACCCAAGAACCCAATTCCTTCAGACGGTTTTTCGATCTAAGGTGGAGATGGAGTTTTGTCAACCATAAAATGGCTTTTCATCCCGTAAACCTGGAAGAATACAAGGTGCGACTAAAAAGAAACGCGAAATATTGTTTAAATTTTTATTATTTTAAAAACAACAATTTAAATGTTTATCCTCTTCAAAGTACTCTCCATCTGCGCCTATGCAGCACTCCATTTGCAATTTTCAGGATCCGAGACAGCAGCGGAAGTCCTCGGAAGGTACCGCCTTTAATTGGTTTGTTGTGTTCTTCTGAATGTCTGCTAAGTCCTCAAATCCGTTTCATTTGAGGTGGATTTTAATTTTTGGGAACAGAAAAAAGTTGGAGGGCCACAGATTTGGTGAATAAGCAAGTGCTCCAATGTTGTGATCTTGTTTTTCATTAAAAACTCTCTCACCGCGAATCATTCGCGCGCACAACTTCCTCTTGACCAACCGCGCTGTCAAAATTGTTCTTACTGTTTCTTTGTCAATGTGTAACTGTTCTGAGATTATTCGAATACTCACCAGATGGTCTTGGCGCACGATCTCTCGAATTTTTTCAACGTTCTCATATGTCGTTGAGGTTGGCTGTCTTCCTGTCTTCTTGTCATCGTGGACATCCTCCCGTCCTTCTGTGAACCGTTTGTGCCGTACACACGTGGCTGACTTATAGTATCATCACTATATTATAAATCAACAGGGATTACCTTTATTTTAGATATAGGAAGCTTCTTTTCCAACTCTCCTAGTCCAACAAGACTAAGAGAGTTTGAAAAGCGGCTTCCTATATCTAAAATAAAGGTAATCCCTGTTGATTTATAATATAATAGAATATAGGAATTATCGAGTACTTAATAGCTCTCAATTATCAAAGTATCATCACTGTACACTTTCGTAACATCTCCAATGTTTCTGCACCATTTTTACTGTGTTTCACTAAAAATTTAATAATAATTCTTTTCTCTAAATTACGATCATTCAATTTCCCTCCGAAGGGTTAAAACACTGATTCACTTAAAGCGCACAGTTCAATTAAAACTTAATCCATTGCAAATAAAAGGGCAAAAACGGTACACTTTATAATCTATTCTTCATTCTGACACCATATTGGACAATAAGAGTATCTTTAGTAACAGTAGCCTTGTTTTTATAACGTCTTTATAACTCTTCCAACCCAACACATAGGGACTTACATTAAGTCTGTAGGAAAATCAGCATCAGCAAACAGCATTCCAATCTCTCCAATAAATCTGACAGCTTAAAGAAAATTTCAGGACTAAGCTCTAAATTAGGCAGAAGAGGCAGCTCAAGGTCAACACTCACTTGGATGCCTACCCTGTTCTAATGCTACGGAAAAAGGGCAAAGTGAATTAGCCTGAGTCGCCTGTTGCTTTTCCCCTACTGTAGTAGCTCCTTGTGTTTTTCATATTTACTCTTCAACTTAATCGACTTATGCAGATGTACTAGAAGATCTTAACAGTAAAACTTTAAATTCGAATAAATACAAACCACATGAACAAACACAAATACAAGTGAATAGAATCACCAAAAAATAAAGTCACTGAAAAATGGAAGTCAGTAGTGTCAACATAAAAATAAAAATCACTTGAAGCGCTGCTGCTATAATCGAATCACAGCGAAATTTATGGATTCGTTGGTAAAAGAAAAGAAAAGAAATGTCAGTTCACTTTGAGAAACACACCAAGTAAAATGATTGGTAGCGAAGAACCAGCGTTTGTAGCTGAAGACTCGACATGAGATATCTGAAAGCATTACCTATCTGTACACAACTGTTCATTATCGTGTTCGTAGGTAAAGTTAACCGAGAAGATATCTGATGTCTTGTAAATAAACTGCAATATCTCTCCTCTGTTTTCTTTTGTCTATCTTATCCTTTCCTTTAATCTGTATCTTTTCCTATATCTATCTATCTATTACCCACTTACTTCCATCTATCTCTCACTATTTTTCTTATCCCGTTCTTGTCTTTTCTTTTTCTTTTTTTTGTTTCTTTCTTTCTTTCCTTTGCCAGTTTCTTCTCTCAGTTTCCTTTCTTTCTCCCTCCCAGCCGGGACAAAAAGTGCAATACCACTGGACTTTGTGTCCAGACAGAACTAGTCTAACACTTTAACGAACAGTTTCTTTCCGCTTGTTTATGTCTTTAAATTCAGACGAGCAGGTTGATCCAGCAGACGAGGCTATCAGCGACACAAGGGAAGGTGAGTACCTCAAAACTTTGTGTTACCATTTATATATATTAAGTTCTTTTATAGTTATGTCACGTAACCATCAGTTATTATAAAATTATGTTACTGTGATTACATGTCATTCTCAGAGTACTGGTGTCCCCATAATTCATTATCTAATTATGTAACAGTGATTCTGTGTCGCACTCAGGTCGCCACGAAGTCACCACAATTCAATTTATATGATGGCAAACGGACAACAGACTGGAAAAATTCTCCACTACAAACAGGTGGAACTGGACAGACAGCAAAAGAGAATAACGAAAACGAGCCTATCAGCACGAATCTAGTGCTAAATGAGTTCTGCATTCGAATGAGAAATCTAGCGATAAACTAATTATAAATTCATTAAAATTTTGCTTCTCCTCGTTGGCAGATTTATTAATGTGGCGCTCTCACTAACATCCAATAACATTATTTGTAATTTAATCAATAGAAATGGAACGAAACAAGTGTGCCTTTCTGGGATTGTAAAATATCAGAAAATATACTGTGTGGCACTTTATTAGTTACACCTAAATAATAACTAATAGGCCCTTTTGGTTCTCAGAAGAGCATGAATTCACCGTGGCATGGATTCATGCCACGATGTTTTACGGCGTATGAAATGCGTACCATAAGGCTGGTCCATGTTGACTCGACTGCTTCTCACAGTTGTTGAAAATTGAATCGTTGCTGATGCAGGGTATCCATCTGCGAATGTGTTCCCATTGGACACTACAGCCATGAAAGGATGCACCTAGTAAAAAATAATTTCTGGATAACATGTGGCATCCAAATGTTTCTCCGCTTGTATCAGGGGGCTCAATATGCACTACGAAACCCCCTCCCCCACACACACAATATTACACCACCACTACCACCAGTGCCTACACCGTTGACATCTGGTAGGATGGGTCTAGAGACTCATGCTGTTTTCTCTTTATTCCCTCTCTCCCATCAGCGAGAAACAGCAGAAACCGGTAATCATCAGATTAGACAACGTTTCTATAATACTCCACTGTTCAATGCAGATATCCTTGTCTTCAGTAGAAAGACCTCACATCCAGATGTCAGTTTTTGCACGCTCGGTGCTCCATCAATAAATTCTTCTCGTAGATCCTGGTATTTATGACACCTATACAAATGTACCCAGCTTGTTTTTTTTCCCCCACAAGCACACGATGAACGTGCTGAAATACCTAATTCATTTAATTTTCCAAAGAAGGACCTGTATCCTGTAAGCAGGAATGTTGAATAAAGGTTTGGTTAAAACCAACTTGGCATATCCTTCCCAAACTGTTTAATGCCTGGAAGAAAATTTTTGATTATTAAACCCTTGGTACAGTTGTTCCATCTGTCTTGCCACCGGTCAATAAGCAGAGTCCACAATCGTTTCCTCTCCTCATTATAACCATCGTCAACACAAATTTCAATTGATATCCGCTCGTATGGCTGTCTACGCCGCAGACAGAAGCACATTGACTTGAATACTAAAACCAGATCTAGCGGCAGCCGCCCAGTTATCACCTGAAAGGCCTCATTTGACAATCCTACAAGCCATACTCAGTTGTAACAACATTATCCGTTGAATTGAAAATATTTTCCTAACGGTTGCCTTTTGCAACGCACAATCTAGCGAGACATGCGCACCATAGCTCGCAATTGGCAAGAAGATACAGTCATAAAATAGATCCAATGACCTTGCCTTTTATCTCCCACTCCTGCCCAACCATACCAACAAATTTACGAACCTTCTCAGCGATACAAGCTGTTTCTACCCACAGGATTTCCATTGGCCGAATGTTGCTTTGTTATTGGACCAATCTCAATACACCCGAGACACAGCCGTACGTGAAAACTCCATCAGGGTTATGATTTCCGCGATTCTCCTACCGGCGTTCTGCGCCGACTACGTTCAAACGGAACATGTGCACTACGTGTTCCGTTTAATGGTATTTCCACTTCTTGAATTTGTGCTAGAAAAACAAACAGTAAATCAACATTATGACACTGTGAATGTGACATTAATGAGGAACTGTTTCTTTACGAATCTGGAGATTACGATGAATTAGACCACTAAATTATATCTCATCTATTATCGTGCTCTAATTTCATTACACACCGATGAAAGCTCGCTCGGTGGCTTTACCACACCCCTTCACATTATAATATTCTGAATGCTACTTTGTGATAAACGATAATCTGCAGACTTAATGCTAAGACTTCTGTCTTTAAAATGAGGTAAGAGTTAAAAAGTCAGAATCTACTCGTAAATACGGCTAGCGATACATACCAACCTTTTGAAGATTCTGATATATACCATCCTTCAATACCAGTAATATTTAAACACATTTTCTTAGTGGAATTTGTTTTATAATGCTATGGTATTCACTGCAAAGCTGTGTCATCTACGTTTTTCATCAATGGTACTACAACGTGTTTTGTTAGCAATGATGTTTGTTTTTCCTTTCTCTCAGTCTCCCCGTCTGAACTTATTGGGATGCGTGGGCTGTATTAACAGAGTGCAACACTCTCAGAGTGATTATCATTTATTAGGTGGAGGGGGATGAACGCTTGAAAGGCGCTGGATGCAACGGAGCCAGTAGCATTAATGTTACTACGCTAAAAAATAAATTGTTTATTTGGGATGAAATTTATCATCAACTGGAACAGATTGAAGTTTCACTAAATTGATGAGTTAAATGTGTCTACTACGAGTTTCAGTAGCATCAATGATTACCGTAGACAGATAACTGATTAAATAAAATAGTTTTTTTTTGCATCAATTTCGTAAACGAGCATCCTTTCTGACTTCATAGTACCATTGGCCCATATAACGGGTATCGGTATTGGATGGATCGTGTGATCACTGAATATTTGATTAAAAAGTAATTATCATGGTTAAATATGAAAAATAAAAAGAATACAAAACCTGATGGGGTTTATCAGTGTTGTTAAAAAAAACAGCAGGATGGATTTCCAAATTCTCATCTGTATAATGCATGCATCTTTGGGCTAATGAGGAGATCTCCCCTTCCTCCCAGATTTTTCATCTGCCAACAGACAGAACAATTTACAATAAGTCTCAATACAATGTACAGTAATTATCGAAATACATACAATGTTAGTACCATGAAAATTGAGATCCCATAGTTTTAGTTCGCTCTTGGCGTTCTTTATAAGGTCCTAAAACTTTGGTCATAATCCAGTACAAGATGATACCAATTAGATATTTTAAGCACTAATTTATGTGTTCCTATTCTTTAGTTATTGTGATGTATACTGGCGTGCAAAAGATGAGCAACAAAAATGTTCATAGTATGGCTTAGATAAGAGGACACTGTAGATAACAGGACACTGAAATGTCTAGATGTGACGGATTGGCATCTATAATGGGACGATAGGAGTCTTCATAATTGCAGATGCCATATTACAAGAAGGATTGATAAGTCGTGACCTAAGAATGAACGACATTAAAATTTCTACTATTATTCGCTTGATATTACTTGTAAATAAATCGTATCTTATTAGATGAGCTTTCAAAAATTTACCCAAAACAAGGACTCCCCATTCAAAGAGACCTTGTCTGCAACTCTTTTACCTCATAACAAAGGGCGGTCCTCGAAAATACCAATTATTAGTGAAGACAGTAAACCACACGTCTGGATATGGCCGGCTTTAATTGAAGGACCTTACTTACCTTCATTTCAGAGCACGAGTAGGATGCTCTAGAAAGATCTATTGCAGCACAGTCCTTCCCATAGGGATGCTGCTGTCCAGGAGAAAGGATTACTATCTTCCCTAATAATTGTTATCCTCGCGTGGAACGTGTAAATTAATAAACGGAAACCATCCTTCTTATTATTAAAAATGGGTATTTTACTTCACATTTTACTCCTCTTGTTCGTATACTGATTAGTCAATAATACATATTTTTTTGTAAATTTTATATAATTTTTTTGTACCCGACATTCTTTGGAGTTATCCTGAATATCTATTAAACTGAAAGAATATATTTTGACACATTCGGTTTTTGTGCTGTTGCTTAACTTTTGAACTCTAGCGCATTTTATGGAAATATGAAGACTAATCAAAGTTTCACAGCTGAGTATACGATGAAAATCAAATTTTGAGATATCATCAACCACCAAAAACTGCCAGTAAAATGTTCCCTTCCAACCAAAGTCATTCAACGTATCCAAGAAGATTTAAGTCGAAAAAAAAGGGTTTTTGGAAATATAATCAACATCATTCGTTGAACAACGAGTGACGTTGATTATATGTATTTCCAATCCTCGATGACTTTCCAGTCCTAATACTAATGACATTTTGACCTCTATATAGGCACACTAATGTGAGCCATAAGATTTAACGTTCATTTTGAAGAAGCACCAGTTGGGTCAACATTCTCTGTATATTCTTTCTTCAAAGATTCAGTTTCAGTTCTATGTGAGTGAGTTTCTCTCGTGCTTCCTAATGCAGTGTTTAAAAAGCACGCAAGACTAATTGAACAGTGTCGCCATTTCTCACTGCAATTTCTAATCAAGTAGTAATCATTGGAGGTCATAGTAAAGAGTTGAGATAATAAAATGTCTAGAACAAGCCAATCATGCAGAGGACCCCGCCTTCTTTCAATACTATAACGTTTTCTTCGTGTGCATCACTAGTTTGATATGTCTCTCCAAGAACTTCTTCACTGCCCACAAAAAGAAATCAATCCAACATTTGTAATAGGCTGACGCTGCTTTATACAGAAAATTTTAGGTTAGTCGAGTTCTGTATCGTCTGAATGTTTCGGATGGAACATTCAGACGATACAGATGATGCTTTGTTTTGAGCAGCTTGTGCGCAGTCCTTATTAATAACTGACAAGAAACGCTATCTTTATTTGTGAAATTCGTCAAATATGATTAAAACAGTAGTCTACAGGCATATTCTGGACAATTTTCGCTCACACGCTCCACTGACAGTGTCTGTCTCCTTCTATGTACTTCTAAATAACTCATTTGAGGTATACCACTTCATTTTTCCACTAACAGTCACTCTTCTGCTCAAGAATTAATCTTAGAACTCCAAGTCTCAGGTTGAGAACTGCATCAACATCAACCCGAAAAATATGTCCGAATTTGACTCTTCTTAATACCAGTACCTGAAGACCACAATGTGTGTGTGTTTGTGATTGTTATTCTTGCTCCTGTGATGAGAAATTTTCCCGTAGTTTCTATGAGGGAGTTTTTCCAACGTTGTTTGCATTAGCAACTGTAGCCGAGTGGTCAATTGTCGTGATGACATTTGACCACTCACTGGAGAGTGGTCAAATGTCATCACGCTGAATTCAACACGCTGCACGACCAAATCTGCATAACATTAAATATTTGGGAATCATATAACCAGAAAAAGAGTTCGTAAATCCTTTTTGGACAGTGAAATCCAAGCACTGTTTCCATTTATACATTCAAAACTCAGATAAATCAATCTACACCCTTAAAGTAGAGAAATTTTTCTCACATTGAGTGTACTTCAACAAATCAGAGTATTTTTTCCCAGTAAACGCTGTTTCCTTTAACAACGCACAAAGGATCCGTTGCAAAGAAAATTTTTGTAGTCTCGATCATCCAGCTGTAGCTGTCAGCCAAACGATGGATTTTTTGTATTAATCGGGCTTGCTAACAGAGATCAGCTGTTCATCAGATAACTGTCTTAACAGAGGACTCGGAAACCATACAAAATCTAACAAAAAGATCTAACAAAAAAGAACTCGCCAACTGTACTACCGCTAAGGCGTTTCCAAATGCCTAAATATAGTTAAACGAACATTTGCATCTTGTAGTGTACAAACATAATGAACTGATCTAATTTGGCATATTTAAACTAAATGAGTTTAACAGTTTGATAAACTTTTGATTAATGCAATCGAAACATGATATTTAGGTAGCAATTATCAAAATTCTCACAACCTTTTTTCTGTGCCCCCCAGATCGTGTTTCTACAGTGGACAACGCAGCTGTCAAACCGGCCCAGAGGAACAGCCAAATACCTCGCTTAACACACGACAGTGGTAACAACGATCCCACCAGCGAGTCCAAAGAAGAAGGTAAGAAAGTTCTTTAAGTACTAGCTTTGAGATATCCGAAATTTTTCTTAAATATTGATCTTACCGCGCTTGACCGATAACACTTAATCCATCATAGCGTATTCTTCATGAGTTCTTTTCGGTATTTAGATACTCAGGATTGTCTTACGGCGCGCAGAATCGCCATGGAAAACCACCAACAGGATCCAACTGCCGGCATCTTCATTCCTGACTGTACCAACGATGATCTATACGAACGTGCCCAGTGTCACAAATCTACAGAATACTGCTGGTGTGTAAATCCAAAGACAGGAAAGCCTGTTAGGGGTACCGCTACTCACAGAGTTAGACCAGAATGTGATGGGGCCAGAAAAGGAGCCAAATCCTTTAAAGGTAAGCAACTGTTTTTGAGTGCAACTCAATAATAATAAAAACTTATCTGCAAAAGTAGTAGTTAGCCAGCATTTGAGTCAAAAGTATGTCCCTAAACATGCATCTAAAACTTCTAGGATTCAATTCGAAACCATAAATTAAAATCAAGATAAACAGAAAGCCGGAAGTGCGTATCTTTACACAAAACAATATCCGGTAGTACACGAGACTTCGCTGAGCGATAATGACTTCAGCCTCTCTGTAATAAATCACCGGAGGAGTTTGAAAGCTGTCATACCACCTTAACCAACGATCTGACCTTGACAAAGCAGTTTTCTGTTTTTTCCCCTTCTATCAGAAACAATTTTAACTCAAAATACTGAATTTTAACTATTTTATGCTTCAATATTTCGTTTCTTAAGTCCAGCCCATCGAAGACAAAGTGTTGCGCCGACAATTCCGTTGTCTGGCGCCATAGTTGACGGCCGGCGTCATTATATGTGCCCCCGAAATAGCCGTTAAGTCAAAGGTTAAGACGTCGGTTTTCCTGAGTGGCGTGGCAAGATGTAACCGATTAAGTGAAGTTTTAATTTCCAAAAGGCCAACACACCCCGTATATTGACTCACGAATGCTCGCCACTAACTCACGTAATGACAGTGGAAAATGAGGTATTTAATTGTAACACCCGTAGGCTCCGCTAGACGGCATTTTTTTTTTTGAAGTCCGTGGCCACCCGTTTAATTGACCTCAATGTATTCCCAGAAGACACTTAAAACTGAAGCTCTTTCTAAGAGTTTGGTTCTTTTCACGCATATTTTGCTTTTCCGGTGGAACAACGTCAGAATTTGGCTCTTCTGATAAAATGTGCGCAGTTTTGAAGACAAAAATTTCTTAACAATCTGTCATACGAATATTTGGGAACATTTTTTGTTAATAATCTGTCAGATGGAATACCATCATTATTTCGAAATTTAGTTCTATTTATTTACTACAGATACCTTCCTTTCACAATTTACTTAGAATAGTAGTGATTAACCTTGAATTATGACGGATTGGGGCGCTTAATTTAGTTCTTTTTAAAAGAAAATTTTCTGTTCAGCAAATCGTTTCAACAATATCATGATGACACTTCCATCCTATTTCACTTAATTGCGCACACTCAGTTGTGAAGTTTTTAAACTCAGCGATTTCCTTATTCCTTGTTGCGACAATGTCATCTATGTCCATCGATGTCACTATCCCCTCTTTGTGGTTGTAGAAAACAGATGGTAAGTTAGTTTTACTCATTTGAAAACGGGAGCTACAATCACTGGCCAAATAATTAGAAACCTTTTGCAATTTACCTCATATTGCGATGGATTCTTTAAAGAAGACAAGACGAGTATCCAGCGTGAAAATATTGTATCTGAATGGGTCGAGAAATATTCCTAAGTTTCTCAACATCTACTCTGGCCGCCTAATTCTTCAAATCTGAATGCAATTGAGAATTTTTCAGATAAGTTGGAACGGGCATAGTGTTTAGGGTAAGGTGCCACTTGTGGTTTCCCACAAGTTGGAACGCGCAGTTCGGGCTTCGTAGTTCTCTTCCGAGCACAATACAGCAGCTAGCAAATATCCTGATGGAATAATGGTCAAACTGGAGACAAGCGCCCATAGACACTAAGTAGAATTAAATGACTGAATAAAGGTTTCTAATTTTTTTTAGTGAGTTTAGTTGTACATTTAATTCAAGAATTTTAATTCTGATCTTCCGCTGTTCATTAAACACACTTTTGACAGATAGTCTGTTGATCGGGGTTGATCTTAAATCTGGAAATAAGTAGTGATGATGACATCAACGTCTGGACCGTCTATCCTGCTTGTTAAAACCTTTGGAAGCGCATCATATTCGGCAAAAAAAAATGATAAATTTCACTGAGGCACTCCAAATGCGGCTCAAGGAGAATAAAAAAAATTTATCTGCAATCCCTGAATTTTTGCTGGCTACCAAATAATTGAGTATTCAAGAGATACGTTGATTCAACTAAGTTGTCGAGGTTGATCCCCAAATAATGGAGGTGTATAAAGCAAGCAATCGGGACAACGTATCTTTGAACTCAAGCACTGATTTTGGGAATTCCTGAAGCTCATATTGAGCACTACAAAGAGTCGCCAGTGTTTTTGCACTGTGGCTTTAAAGTGAGGAAGGGAAAGTGTCTTCAACCCAGCGAAGCCTAGGTCCTTATGTCACTTAACCTTTTTAATTAATGTTCCGTCGATGGGAGACGTGATGTACGTCTGCTTCTTTTTGGAAAATATCATCTCGGCGATTTTTATCTCTTCACTTCCAGTCCCACTAACCGCAAGAAATCTGTCAAATGCTTGACCTGCAGAGCTGTCCCTCTAATGGAAGATCTTGTCCGATTTGGGTCATCGGATTAAAAAAAGAGTTTGAGGTCATCTGCGTACAAGTGCAGATTTCAAGTGTTGCTGATCTGAAGTGTTTCGTACAAGAAGAAAATTCAATGACATGAAGGAGTGAGAGGTAAACCTTTTTTTCCCTTCTTTTCATCCCCTATTTTCTCTACCTTTTTTTTTGTACTTGAAGCTGAGTTGGGTCTTAAGTTTCTCGACACATGCTTGTTCTGATTTATACGGCTTTGTGGTCTAGTCTGAGTATTACTCTGTGATTGTCTATTTTATGCATTTTACTTTACGAGTTTTTACCAGTATCATTACCCTCACGATAGCACAGAGGTATAATCACTGTCCTCTCTGTATGGGCCTTTTTCACAACATAACCGATTAAGTAAGTGTCAGGCAAGGATAGTTAAGTATTTTACTCCCAGAAACTCGGATTTTTCATCCAACACATGCAAATCGACTACAGAATACACATAAACACCAGTGGGTTTATTATTTTAAACCTATTTTTTATTTTACTGATTTTATTTAATTTTAACATTGTAAATCTGCGTATTTATATTATCGAATTACGAGTTTTGTTTATTTGTATTTTAATTTACTTTGTGCGATATTTTTATAAATCAAATTTACTAATCAATTCCATGCCATTTTGGATTCAAGAATTACCGATATGTCTGGTATAACCGATAAGCAAGGGTGTTTCATAATATAAAATGTATGGAACCTTTTCTGATAAAGTAGTCTAGCAAGACATACTCCGATTTTAGTTATAACTACCACCTTGGAAAACAGGAAGGGTATGCACCGAATAAATATGCTTTTAGTAACTCTCAATTAAAATTTTAAAACAACGAGCGAAATTCTCTAAAAAGAAACACCTTTTATTAAAAAAAAGGATAATCTGTAACCAATTGCTAAACAGTAATACTTCAAAATAATTCTTTCAAGAACTGTTTTTGCAAAAATATTAAGGAAATATCTTTTTCAAGTATAATAACGATATTTGGAAGAACGTCCAACTTTTAGACTGAACTATACATCCATCCATCCATCCATCCAAATTTTCCTGAAGTGTTTTATTCAAGACATCAGGAATAATTTTACAAAACTGTGAGCTATTTCCAACTTTCCATCTTAAACGTGTTATCACTGGTGCATAGTGGTTATAATCGCCGTCTTCCCTGCACCTTCTGGAAAAGGCATGGGGTCGAATCTTGTCAATGAGTTCAACCTTTATGGGCTTTCTTCACTCCATTGCTCAGTTATTTGGCCTCAGTCCAGGACAGGAAGTTTTTTTCGGAAACTCAGGTTTTTCGTCCAGCAAAACAGGCAAACCGATCAGAGGACCCATACAATTTACTGACATGATTCCACGGGTAGATAGGTTGTTATTGGGTAACCTTAATATGATATGTAAACTTGTATAGTTTTATGTATGGCGGTGTTGAAACGTTAGTTCAACTCCGCCCAGGTACTTTATGTTGACACAGACCTCTGTAAAACGGGCAGTAGTGTGTGTGTGTGTGTGTGTGTGTGTGTGTGTGTGTGTGTGTGTGTGTGTGTGTGTGTGTGTGTGTGTGTGTGTGTGTGTGTGTGTGTGTGTGTGTGTGTGTGTGTGTGTGTGTGTAATATTATGTTTGTGTCGCCTAGTTGTTTCTGGCCACTTTGTAACCAGGAAGGCAATTGCATGGAAAGCGTGTCCATTGTCCCTCTACCCAACGTGGAAGTGGGTCACAACTAAATTCTTTGTGGGGCATGAATAATGTCCCTAACCACCAGGAGATGGGTTAATATAAACTTTGTCTGCCCTAAAAGGACGGAACCCCCGCTCACAGCAAATTCCGTACCCACAGCTGCCCTAACTGAGTACCTAGGTTATCCAGGATAGAAGTGGGAAGGCCTACAGGATTTACCACGGTATGGTAAATCCTGTACATTTCAAGAAGCATTATACGTTGAAGTGATAATAGTTTTTCCTGGATTTTAACTTTGGTGACTCTATGAAACCGGACTGCACAAGCTTATATGACAGGTATGTTTTTCTTTTTATGGCAACAACTGGAAGATATGCCTCTTGAAAATCGACAGAGAATGCAGTTTATGCGCTACAGTTCCCGCGCCCAAATTTTCCGTGATGTTTATCACTTTTTATGGATTATAATAACCGGTGGTTGTTCAGAAGAGCATTTTACAATGGCCATCACGATCACCTGACCTCACACTCTTAGAATACTTTGTGTGGGTAATATGAAATACATGGTTTATTCTTCGCTTATTACCAAACAACATGAACCGAGACATTTGCATTTTGGAAACTTTAAGAACAGTCCTGAAACGATAAGCCATGCCAGAGAATCATGTATTCTTTGTGCCTGCTTTGAGCAATATGGAGGTCACTTTGAATAGCTGCTTTAGATGTTAGGTTAGATAGTGTAGAACACATCATATGATTACGTAGCATTTAAACAAGATGTATCGTACCCCACAAAGAATATGCAAGCTCACATCATCTAGGCTTCCGGTGAGGCGATTTTCTCCTGTCGATCCTTATCTATCAAAATGTCTTGTAGACTAGTTTCATTTTTTATTCCCCTCCCCTGTAAAAGATGCTTCCCTGGAAACGGTCATCACTCTCAACTCCATCTGGGTGTCTAGTTTTTTCTGCAAATTTTCCTTTATGGAGCATATTTTGCTCTCTGTCTTATACCATTAAGTGTTAGATTGAGCTGAAATAATTATTTAATCTGGATATTTCTATAACAGGGAATGAGTAGGTTTCAACCGACGAAATTGCCCCTTGCGAGTAGCCCAGTGGTTATGAACACTGACCTTCCCCAAGACCAAGTTTCGAATCCCATAAAAATGGAAAGAATTGCATCGGGCGGGGGCCATGATAATTACCCCCAAACTCGTGTTTTTCACCAGCAAAGTAGACAAACTGACAACATAGTAAATGCAACTGACAGATACATTCACCAACGCCTCGTAGCCTCAGTTTCCTTGGCATAAAAACAAACAAATTAGGTAGTGTCTTAAAAGTAAGGAAAACGTTACGAGAAGTACGATATTTGCATAAAATCTACCCACTGTACTTGATATATTCAAAAAGCTCAGCTGAAGTGTCTTAAAAACCTTACGTGTCCATTACGTGTCTTAAAAACCTTACGTTTCAAATTGATCACTAACAGCTAGTCAAAAATCATTGGCGTTTAAGATTTTGAGATAGTATTTGATGGTTCCATTTGAAGTCCACTTGTTCTTGATACAGATGCGCCATTTCCAGCATAGGCGCATCACAAATAGTATTAGATGTAAGTTATTTTTACGAATACCAAGTGGTCTGTTCCATGAGAATGTAGGAATTATGACTTGAATATGCAGAAGGGATTATTCAAAACAGAACATTATTATTAACTGGTATTAGAAAAAAGTGATAATCGACAGAAAATTTAAATTATAAACTTAAAAATATACAGCTAAACCTGAGTTAAATTCTAAACAATATTTTCCTTTCAGGGTGCTCCCTTCAGAAGAAACAAGAGTTCCTGGATGAATTAGCGAAAACGTTTGTGGAACAAATGGAAGAAAGCAAAAATATATCATTCGGGTAATTTCTAATTCTTTTTTATAAATTATGCATAATTTTTCGTGCTAAAAATGCTCTAGAATCCCATAAATTAATCTCGGGGGATTTACTGATCTATGAAAAGTAGTTTAGATGCAGTAAATTTATTGTATCCACAATAGAGATTTATTGTACAAGATTTGTATTATTCAGATATTGATTATTAAGAAAAATTTTACAACTGACCATCAGAGCAACACACACCGTCTGAATGATTCTTTGCATCATACAAGAAGGCTTATTTTTTTTAAAAATAAGATAAAATTATTGGCTTTCTTTCATTTTTTGGTACCGATGGTTGTTATGGTCTAAGATGCTGAATCCCCGTTCTGTTTCTTCTTGTCATATTTATTTTGTCAAGAACTTGGAGAAGGAATCCTCATTAGAAGTTAATGCCCAGACATGCCTGACTGATATTTTCCTTTTGTGCCAATCAGACAATCGCAAGCCATTTAGTTTTGCTATGATATGTGGATTCCTAGATCTCACATTCAGGTCCTAAAATTCACACTTTTCTTTTTCACAAATTATAGGATCGTAATTTACAATGGTTATAGAGCCAAACCAGTACGCTAAAGATACTATCTCTTCATCTACAGGCAATCTCCGAGATCAGAAGATTAAGCCTGGTATACCTTCATCGATATCACTGATAAATACACAAAACAACAATGGGCCCAGTACCGAACCCTGGGGGACTCCGCTAATAACATTAGTCCACCTAGAGTACTGTCCATTTATTACCACTCTCCGTCGTCTCCCACTCAACCATCCCTTTATCCGTTGCAGTAACTTGCCCTTAATGCCATACCACTCCAATTTGTACAGCAGTCTTCCACAACAACAGTATCAAATGCTTTCCTGAAATCCAACTACTGTATATGATATCAAAATTATCTTTTGTATCCAGATACTTTGTGACCACATCGTAGTATCCAATGAAATTGGTCAGACAACACTTCCACTTTACAAACCCGTGCTGTGTCTGAACTATTACTGCTGCCTTGTCTAGGTGTTCCTGTATCACTTCCTTAACCAGTGACTCCATTATTTTACCCCGGAACAGAAGTTAAACTAACAGGTCTATAATTATTTGTGTCACCCTTTGAACCCCTTTGTGAATTGGAGATACATCTGCACATATGCAGTCCGTGGGGACTTCCCCTGAGTCCAAGGATGCTCTCATAATTATGGCTAAGGGTTTGCTTACTTCCCTTGCTGCCTCCTTCATTATACTGGATAGATACCTCTGCCCCAGTTGCCTTTTTATGTTTAACTTCAACAATTTCTCCTCCACTTTCACCCCGGTGCCGGTCTTCGCCCGATGCTAGCTAACTTGAACGGTGTAAAACAAGCTCATAAAAATTCTTTCCTTTTTGCATAATATATTTCCCGTCTCCCTGCCAATAGTCACCGACAATAACTAGTTCCTTTGGGACCAGAGCATTCTTCTGCCTTGGAGATTGCCGCTGTGTTCCCTGATGCACAGGATTGAGCTCTGGCGTTGAGTTGGGCAGCTGAGGGCTTGATGGGCCCTTCATATTAATTTCTTCGAATGCAGTTACCTTACACTTCAAACTCTCATAGACGCCCATTTGAAAGCTGAGTTGGCGCCTAATTTCTTCACAGTCTCTGCACATAACACACAAAGACATCCTCCTTGGCTAGATCATGTCCTGTTCTAGACAGGTCTGCAAACATTTCACATTTCGTGCATTGTTTTAGACTGTGATGCGTTGGAGAATCTCCCTCCCCTTTCGGTTCTCCCGCGAACCACAGCACTGTGGCTATTCTGTCAACGCTGCTTTACTGCTCTAGTCTGAGTCACGATTCGTTAAGTATAATTTAATTAACAATGAACTTTAATAAGATTAATAAATTTTACTGATTAATTGATAATACTGTAGTAATCTAACAGATTTCTAATACAGTGCTACGTTTTTCGCTAACCTTACGCTATTCCGTATCGTATAACAATGGCGGCAAGTTACGAACGTAAAATGTACGGACACTTAAGTATTAACTTTCAAAATCGCTATCTAATTTCAAAAATAAACCACAGAGCTTGGTTAGAACTATAAAGCTACTTATAGAAAGTAATTTAGTATAACAATTAAGTAATTAAAATGACTAAATATAAATGAAAACTTGGCGTTCGCCGGCACTGCAAAAATCTTAGTCAACTTGGTAACAACCTCGTACCCAAACCCAAATTGCGTCTGTTATCCCTCATAATTGTAATTATGTAATTATGTTACGATAAGTTCAATCAATTTATAAATCCTTAGACATATTTTAATACAAGATACACTGACTGGATAACCAATTATTCAAATGTGGACATTTATGCGGTTTGAATCCAAAATTTGAATCAATGTCTTTTGAGCAGTACTTTCGAAATAATTTTGTTTCTGTCACTGCCTTTTAAAAAGTTCTGAGGAGTTGAAATACATTAACCTTAGTATCTGTCTTCAGAATAAGTTTTTTTCAAAATGATCATCGAGAGCTAGTCAATGTCTTTTAAGAGTTTTAGATAGTATTTGAAGGTTCAATTTTGAGCCTTTCAAACACCATTCTACTGTATCTACAAACAGCCGAAAAAAACGTGATAAATCAGTGAATGTACATTAAACAAAGGGTGAAAGTTCAAACTGGGCAAATGAGGTATTCATATATGTACTGTTAACTTATCTACTATCGAAAGATTCTAACCGTGTTTTTTATTAAACAGTTCTCCAACTCAAGAGCAAGCTGCAAGGTGGAAGTTTGCTTTAATGGATTCAAATAGCAACCAGGTAAGGTTGTTATGCGTATATTTTAGGTGTCTTTTTAATCGTTAAGAATAATGTATCCAGCCTTGCTATGTGTTAATGATTTTTAATTTTTCATCTACAATGGCGTCCACATAATTTTTGTCAAAATATTAACTTTAAACAAACCGCCCGAACTTCTTTTGTCACATGACGATAAATACTAAGTTAAGTGTCTCATTCCGATATGCATTTCTTTAGGCATTGGACAAACGAGAATGGAAAGGATTCCGAAGAGACTGGAGGCTATTTCACCAAGGAAATAAACACAGAAAGCGCTTACGGAAGTGTTGGAGAAATCTTCCCCGGTATTGCGACGAAAATAATAATCAGAAAATCACAATGGACGAATGGTTATCCTGTACAGGAATCACAAGGGGTAAGTGGAACGTAAGAAATGTATCAGAGAATTCAACCAATATAACAAAATCATGCTACTCTTTTCATCAAACAGCTATTCCCTTAGTATTCTGAACAAAATGATCAGCTGGAAACGGCCATTTTAATGTGGATCATGGGGTACCCTAATTATTACCATTAAGTAGAATTTGTTCGGTACCACAAGTGAGAACAAAACTTAAACTCCAGAACAGACTGATATTGGAAACTCCACTGATAGTCTATTCTGGAGTACACTGTTCTTTCCCATAAGCGTTTTATCAAATAAATTGTTTTAATCACTTTAATTACTTTTAATGGTATCGAGATGCTGTATTTTTATCTGTTACTATAGACGGTAAAAGGTTTAACAATTCTGCTGAATTTTTTTTGGGGACCATGAGGTTTAAATCTCCTATTTAAATTTGATTTAGTACGAAAGCTAAAAGGAGTAGCTTCAAGCTTCCTCTAGTGATAAGTTTTGCAGTTAAAGAATATAACTAAAGAGATGTTTGCGTAGAATATATTGTGCTTTTGAAATATATTACTTTTACAAAGACTCTCCTAAAAATTAAGTTTATACATCTTTTCATTTCTTTTAGAATCCAGAGGAAATTATTTGCCACTTCAACATAAAAGGCGAGGTCCCAATCCCTTTAGTACTATATTGAAAAGTGATTGATTGACTTTTGCAATAAAGCAAATAACAACCTGGTTCTTGTTCCATTTGGAACATAAGTGACACTGTTTTTCCACAAAAGATGGACTTTATCACAATATGCCTTTAATTCACTGTTCTACAAGTCGACTAAAAGTCGAAAAAGCCGATGCCCTTCCTTCCATGTTTCAAAGAAGAACATCTGTGCCATAAAGTTGTGGAGACCACTACAAGGCATCCTTCCACATCCAATCAACTATGCTAGTCTGTTGTGCATAGGCACTGGTTTCATTTTCATTTAAGCATCGGCATTACCCACCGTGGAAAAGCAACGAAAAAACATTTCGAGGGACATGGCATACCCTTAAAAACATCGATGCATTACTTCAAATTCGGGATTATTTTACCGATAGTTCAAGACATTTCCAAATTATGGATTAGTCAGTGGGACACTTGACGTGGTATTTTGTCAGTAAGACAAACCTTAACAGTATTTTAAAAGGCATTATGTTGTTTCCTAATTTGTCATATGTTTATTCTGCCTTCATGTGAAACCGTTAACTTCTCAAAGGTCAAAGGATTTATACAAAGGCAACACAACGAAGTTCCTTATCGTTTACCATAACACAACTGTAGTGTGGTGTGTCAATATACGTTGTACTTTGTAAATAGTTCTTTCTAAATCTAAAATTCCATTTTTGTAGTAGAATTTCATGCGTAAGGCCATAAAATCTGTAAATTATCGCGTTCAAATAAAACTGCTATACTTGAAGGATTAATTATCTCTTGTGCGAACATTTCTGTGTATTTGAATACTTTAATAAGTTCTCTCATCCGAAGTAAATGTGATTCTTTTACTAGACTTGTAATGTTGCATATATATCTTTGTGACTGTTTAAGTTATTAAGCACTTTACTTACCTGCATACCGGAAAATGTACAGAAAAATAATCGACAAAAAAAGAATCATTTATTGTTAGTCTCTCTTGTGTTTGTATTTGGTCGAATTAAAGCAGAATAATTTTCATAAACAGAAAGTTTGCTAATGTAAACTGTCTAAGATTATTTTTTAACACACACGAACAAGAAATACTCCCAGAAAAATTATTTTCAATATTCTTTCGCTTATTCCAGGATAAAATACGAATTATACATTTAAATGTATAATTCGTATTTCAGCAACTAAAGCCTTGAAGAGTCAATATATTGTATGTGTAAATTGCATATATTTTTCGGCCAATTTGCCTTTCTGCTGGAAGAAAAACCTTAAGGGTGGGAGGGGGGCAACGATGGTACTACGTTGTGAAAAGAATCCAAAGAATCCTGGCGTCATTGAACGGATTCGAACTCATGGCATCTCCACTCAATGTAGAAGGACAATGATTAGACCTACTATGTTACTCGAGAAGATATACGTTCCAGGAAGACACTGTGGTAACCGCGATATGCAGGCCATCCTATCAATAATCTTGAAACATATTCCTTCGTTTTCACTTGTATTATGCGATACTAACGTTGAACTCTGTTCTTGCGATCACTGCTACCTCCACCTTCTCGGGTGGCGGTAGCAGCAGCATATCCAGGTCTTAACTACCTTTACAAAAAACCGTTCGTCCGCCAACAGTGTGAATCCTAAGAGATGATGGAATTACATCCACCAGCAGCAACTCGTCAAAGTGTTCGGAATTGTTACTATTTAAAATTGCAGAACCATGAAAAACTCTTAGGATTCATGCTCTTATTAACTTCTTTTCCAATAAAGAATTCTTGAACAAGCTTTTAATTTTGTGGATACTTGAAATCCACAAGCAAAAAAATTGCCCTTCATTTGACTTTTTTCCTGTGTTCTGTTCCCTGTAAGTTATTTTTCTACGATCTTTAAGATACTTCTGAACAAGACTGTATTTCTACAAAAAAAGTCCTTGTTACATTAAAAGGGACACCTCTTCATGTTCTTTGACATCACCCAAATATTTTCCCGATTAGGATTTCTTCCGTGTACCCCAAATTGAGAATATAAAAGATTACTTCTTTGTAGCAAATAAGATGAGGAAACGAAGAGCAAAAAGCCATGCACAAACTTTTGGTGTGACCTATTCATCTGTAATTGGACCGTGTACCACTTGTTCATCAGCTGTTCCGGTTTTGTCCATTCTAAATCTAAGTAAAAAAAGAAAAACAAATCAATTTTAAGAGGTTATAAATATGATATATCCGAAGTAAGGAGATCAAACCACAAATTAAATAAATACAATCCTAAATATTTCAGATAAAAATTCAAACAGTATTTTGATTCAGCACGACTACTATTGAGAGTTTAACAAGAAAGTAATCATAGTGGGAATTCAAACAACAATAAGGTTGAGAGTTGAATCCCCCACAGAATGACATTAAGAAGACCGCTGGTGTGTCCTTTAAAATGTTGAGGAATATCCTGCACTTTATTCTCAATTTACTTCAAATTCGATTGATGAGATTAATTTCATTATTTTCAAAATTATGACTCCACTTGTGATTAAAAAAGTAATTTCAAGTTTTGTAAAAGTACATTGGACTTCAGACTCTTCTGAATTTTGTATCGATATTCGAATTGAGAATAAACGATAGTTTGAGTGAAAGAACCATAGTAGGTGAAAGAAAAAAAAAAAAAACTGTACTCTAAGAGCTGTCCTCCTCTGGTGTATGTGTTTTCGGGCAGTACAATACACCGATTTTTGTGTACATATTAAACAAAAATAAACTATCATATTTTGCAGCTTACTAACAAAAAATTCACTCACCGTGCGACGTCTTTTAGGAAGAGGTTCCAGCATGTAATCAGAACTAAAAGGACCATTATAAATCTAAATGTCAAGTACCCAACCAAAACTTCAATTTTAATTGAAAAAACCAATTTTCTATACATCAACAACGATACAAAGTGTGAGACTTTTTGTTGGAAAGGGACATTAACAACTTTGTGTAAATCAGTGTATACGTTGTAGCTGTACATATTTTAAAGATTTTTAAAAGATAATGCATTAAAGATATAAAATCGTTGATTTTCCTATTAAACGATTATTTCCTGAACAGATTGCTGCCTACATGAGTGTGGATCTATTGTTATCTTCTTCATAAAATGCAGGCAATTCTGCCATTTGCAAAACATTTATTTTCCATTAAGAAGTTAGCAAAACAATGGCGGTAATACCTTCATAGAAAACGTACCAAGAAAGAGAGAATTAAACCTACAACAGAAAATTCCTTATACAGCACATACCTTTACTCATTATAAATCATTCTGTTCATATTTGAATGTCTCTGAGATAAACGAAAGGCAACATTACTAGACCAAGATGTCTGTCTTCATCAGTGCCGCTGACGAATTCTTTAAAGAAGGAGTGGATCACGATACTATCAAATTTCTACGAGGAATAAGTAGAAAGACGTTCTCAAATCCTTAATGCTGTAATCAGGGACCACGTGGACCAACACGCTATTAATTACTTTGAATAATTCCATGTTTTGTTAATAACTACGACTATCCAATAACCTTTGGGAACTTACCATAATGCGTGATAACCAGCAATAGTTATCATAAATGGAACTCCACGGATATAATTTTGCACGAGTGGTGGTGGTGGTCCAACATCTAACTTCGAGGTACGGGATGAATCATCTAATTCCGGGATAGAGGAAGGAATAACTAATTGTGAGATACGGGGAAAACTTACGCAGTCTTTTGAACGAGCATCCCCAGCCAGATTAAGTTCTGCTCTTCTTGCCGTCGGTGTATATCTCCTTGGAAACAATGTCCACTTCAAGCCTGAAAGATAAAAACACTTTTCTCAATATTATACACTTGCAATTATTTAATCTCGTGTGGAAGAAAGACTGCTTGATCGTCCATTCCTCCAATGAAGAATCTACAACAGAAAGCATCCATATTTAAAATAAATTTTAATTTTTTATGAAGAAAATTTCAGCGAAATGGATTTTTTTATGGGTGTATCTGCACCCCTACGAAAAGTGTCTCCTTGACAGCGTGTCGTTTCCCCTTTTCATTAGGGAACAATCTCTAAACTAAAATACTAAAGTACACCCCCCAGATGTCCGTTTTTGTGAAAAAAATAAATCAAATGTTAATCGCACAGTTCATACGTATTTGAAGAAGGACAGAAAGAATAAATTCAATATGCATAGAATTTTACAGTAATTAACTGCTCATTAATTTATTATAAAGTTAATAATCATCTATTTTATAAATATATTTCATGAATATATGCGTACGACGACAGAAAGTCCTCAATCTTCGACAACACGAGAAACAACCCATCTTTTATTTGGTAGTCTATTCCTTATTATAAAGTTAAATCTCCCTTTAATTCTTAAATTAGTCAGAATTTAGACCATTGTGATCAACAACGGATTCAAACCTGTCCGTGGAAATAATCTGTTCTCTGTTGAGTCACAATATCTAACAATTTGCTTTAACGTATTTGGAGTGTTTAATCGGAAAGATGAGAGACTTCAATTGGCTTTGAACACTCGTAAAATTATGAGGGACACAAAACAGGTTACCCGCTGTAAAATTAAAACAATCATCCCTTCGTCCTTTGTCTCTCTTCAGTTTCCTAAGCAATGTTTGCGTAAAACTTCTTCCATTCTTCATTGGAACAGCAAAATTAACACTTCGATGATCTTTGCAGGTTATTCGAGTCAATTTAACAATTTAATCTCAAGGAAAACCAACGGAATATATGTGTTTAGCGCCAAAGAAATTAATGCTATGAGGGGTCAATATAGTATGTCTGAAGATTACGTATATCCTTGCGATCCATTTGTCTGTGTACCCAAAGAAAAACCGAGTATTCGAGATGGGGAACCATACTACCCTCGCTTGAGACTCACTAACTCAGCTAAGTTGTAAAAAGAATCCAAAAAATTCCTAGCTTCATTGAACGGATTCGAATTCAAGCTTTTTCCAGCCAGTGGGAGGACTGTGTGAGGATCTACTGTGCTAGCCGAGAGGATACACGTTGTGGGACGATAGTCGTGTTTGCCCCTGTGATAATCGCGATTCGGTTACACTTGTATTATGCTATACTAAAGTTGGACTCGATTCTTCCAATCATTGCTACTTGCAACTTTTGCAACACGATCTGAATGAATTGCTTTGAACTCCACTGGACTAAACCCACTTTTAGTATTAATATTAGTAGTGGCATAGCATTAAGCTTGCTGAAACCTTTCAATGCATAATACACCTCAGTCAGATGAACTCGCACGTGCCAAGCCTCCAAACGCTGCAATTTACAGAACAAACTTTTCTTGGTAAGAGCACGCACCCCTTTGCTCTCCTCACTAGTCTCGTTGCCCTTCTTTGTATACTCTAACAGCTGTACATCCTTCTTGAAATGAGGCTTCCAGACCTGTATGTAGTATTCAAGGTGTATCCTGACCATTGCCTTATACAAAGGTGTAATCATCCCCTTTTCCCTACTAGCAAAATTCCTGTATATCATTGACATGACCCCATGAGTTTCTCTGGCAGCCTGTCTGCACTGATCAGAAAACTTCTTATCTGACTGCACAATTACCCCCAGGTCTTTTTCACTTTCTACTTCCCTGAGTGTAACACCACCCAGTTGGTACATTTCTCGGAGGTTACTTCTACCCATATGCAGTACTTCGCATTTGTTAATGTTAAACTTCAGTTGCTCCCTCTCAACCCATCCACCCAAGTTTTCTAGATCCTCTTGCAGTAGCATACTGTCGTTACTGTCATTAACAAGCCTGCCAACCTTCGTATCGTCTGCAAACTTAGACTTTAATCCTAATATACCTTCATCAATATCATTAGTCCATGAAGAGCAGTGTCCATTGATTACCACTCTTTATCTTCTCCCACTCAACCATCCCTTTATCCTTCGCAACAACTTGCTTTAATGCCATACTGCTCTAGATTGTAGTCTTCCATGTGCAACAGTACAAAAAGCTTTCCTGAAATCCAAGTATATGATTTCAAAATTAATTTCGCATCGTGTTACTTGGTGACCACATCACAGTATCCGATCAAATTGGTCAGACAACATTTCCCCTTTAAAAAAAACCCATGCTGCTTCTGGAATAATTATAACTGGAGTCTTGTCTAGATGATCCCGCATTGCTTCTTTATCCATTGACTACATTATTTTCCTCGAAACAGAAGTTATACTGTTAGTGTAACTTCTGTAAGGCCTGTAAGATAATTATGGCTGAGGGTTTGCTTACTTCTTTGCTGCCTCCCTTGGTATAACTGAATAGATTCAATCCAGGTCCCTTTCTTATGTTTGATTTCAACAATTTCTCCTCCACTTACCTTTCAGTTATTAAAAATCATTTAGCTCCCTGTTAGAGTTTGATAAGCTTCTGTCCTCCCTTCCTTACAGAATTCATAATGTGTGAATGTAGATGCAAAATACACATTCAGTTTGTCAGCTACCTGATCAGAATCATCAACAGTCGAACCGTCGATATCAAATGGACCAATCAGATTCATCCCCTTCCTTCTAGAGTTTATATAAGTAAAGAAATCCTTGCTGTTTTTCTTATTTTCTTAGCATCTTTTGACAAAGATTTCTCGTAATCTTCCTTCGCCTGCCTAACATCCTTTGTGACCTGATTACAGATTAGCTTATATCTGCCATAGGCTTCTGAGTCGCTTGATAATTTATATGCATCCCATGCATTTTTCTTCTCTGTCACGAGTCTCATTAGTTCAGTAGATAACCATTTAGGCCTAAACCTTGAACAATATTTCTTAATAGGTATGAAACTTTTAGTAGCATCCACGATTAATTCCTTGAATGCTTCCTACTTAGAATTCTCTGTTGGTAACAACATCAACAGTTGGCCCCACTGTACAGAATTTTAAAAATCTCTGAGACCAGTTTAGTCACCTTTACGAAAGCAAAAACCCTTCCTTTTATCCTTGATAGCAGTTAAATCTGTAAGTAAATCCCACATCGGTACACTGTGATCACTGCCACCTAGTGATTCCTTTATCTGCAAATTCTTAATGCACGAATAATCAGATCAAGAGTGTTAATCCCTCTGGTTGCCTCTCGAGCATGTTGCTGTAGAAAACAATCATCCAATAAATCCACAAAAGTCTTGCAAAACCTTTTCACCCAGAAACTGGGATTTTTAGTCCAGCAAAACAGGCAAATCGACCAGAGAACACACTCAATTTACAGACGCATGGGTAGTTGAATTAACATTCTGGGTGACTGTAATAAATAGTGTTTTGTACAGTTGTTCGTTGTGCTCATCACAGTTAATTAGTCAAAAATGCATTATAGGCCTAATGACCCATCAGAGTCATTAGGCCTATAACACATTTTTGCTTTCTCAGTGCTTAAGTCACATAAACTGACTCAACATTGCACTATCCACCCATGTCAACTGGATGCACTGCCTTAGAATTTATTATTTCCTATCTTACAGCATAACTCCTCCTTCCTCCCTTCCTATTCTCTTTGTCCTGTCCATACACTGTCACAGAATCTATCAGGAAACGACATCGCGGTCTTAAAATAACTGTTCATCTTCTGAGAAACAAAGGACAACTTGAAGAGACAACTAATCCAGCAGAGGTTGAAAAAATCACTAGCTTACCCTCTGAGGGTGGCTGGTCTGACATTTGAAAAACTCAAGCTGTGTAAACCAACATTGTTAATATATTATTATTATTATTATCAATTTATTTCCGAAGAAATGTCCCTTTACAGCTATGCAGCTAGAGGACATGAATTACATACAGAGATAAAACATAAAATACAGACAAATACATTGTATACAGAGCCAGATACAATATACGGCCTTAAACAGCCACTGGTGAAGATACAAAAACATAAAGTTACAACAAATACAAAAACATAAAGTTACAACAAATAAAAGTGCATACGGATACATCGGAGCGTGGATAGTGCGGCATCACAGAGAGTCCACCTAGAGCATGACTAAGGAATACATGTCTGCAAGAATGGAAGCTCTGTATGTTCTGTCCTTGCAAAGTTTCTCAACGTCTATGGCTAATCTATTAAATATCTGGAAGGAGTTATGTGGAAACATGTTGTCCAGGGAGGACATGCTACGCAGCTTCGATCTGTATGGGGAGGTGTTGGACTGTCATCTTCTTCTGTCGGACGGTCTGGCGATGATATCCCATATATCGGGTGACTTCAGTTTTCCGGATAGAAGCTGAGAGAGGATAAGAAGGTTACTAGAGATGATGAGATACCTCCAAGGAAGCGTATTAAGATTGGTGACCAGAACAGATTTTGAGGTTGTAGGTGTTAGCCCGGCAACCCTATTTGCCATTTCAAGATCCAGAATTCCAGGGAGAGGAACCTGGCTTGGTATAATGAGGGTGCTGAGGACCATATAGTAGAGGCATATAATGGAATTGGGAAAATGCAACGAAGAATGTATTTGATGATAAGGTCCGGGTTATGGAAGTTGGAGATCTCTTGTTTTACTGCCCATAAAGCCGAATATGTTTTCGTTCGAGTGGCATTAAAGTGAGGCAAGAAGGTGAGGTCTTTGTCCCAGATGATACCCAAATCTTTATGTTGGGTGACTTTTTTAACTGGAGAGTTCGCTATAATGATGTTCACATCGTTGGTATTTTTCTTCTTGGTGATAGAGAGTTGTGCAGTTTTCTCTTTATTAATGGAAAGCCCAATCGCATGAAGGTAGTTTTCCAGTTCATGTAGCTGTCGGTTGGAGCTCACAGTAATAGACTGGAGAGACTGGGGGCATTTTGTAGTGATGAAGAACTTAATATCATCTGCGTAGGTGGTAAAATTAGTACGGTTTGATAGGAAGGGTTCTAAAGATGCGGCGAAAAGAGCGGCAGAGAGAACGCCCCCTTGTGGGAGCCCTCTGGAGCAGAGAATGTGGTGATTATATAGTCTCAAGACAATATACTATAGAAGATATCCTTGAAGACTTGTACCACAAAAATATCACAGAATTCTGCTTTTCTTCAGATGAGGTTAAGCAAGAAACAACTTTTAGGTTCAGTGCAGGTTCTGGTGATAGCATCACGAACTGACTCATTGGCTTTAGTCCACAGCTTTAAAAGTGCTTATTCCAGAGCGAAGCGATCTATTTTGTTTAGGATTCACTTCGCACAAATTCAGAAAATTCACCGTAGTTTCTAAATGTTTTCGGTGTCTGGCCAGAACTGTTCTCACAAAACTATGTCCTGTGACCACTGTGCCAATGGTGGTCACATCTCTGTGGACTAAGCATAAGGAGGATCCACCGCAATGTGTAAATTGCAAGAGGAAAAACCAAGATCATCATCACTCGGTTCGAGATCCAAAATGCCCGGAGCACATTAAAGCATTTGAATTGGCAAAACGGCGTTCCCACCATGAATAATACACCTGACTTCTACTGATTCTCCTCCTAAGACTGCCATTTATTTGGTTACAAACTGTTAGTTCAGGGTATTTTTCTGACCTGTTTATTAATCTGTTATGGAACATTCTCTTTTTATTTAGTCTCACTGTACAGCCAACCATCTGACGATATCCAGGTTACACTTCACTGCTTAGAAAAAATTGGTTCTAGATTTGGCTCTAAAAACGTTGTGGTTGCTGCTGACCTAAACGCTAAATCCCTATCTTGGCACAGAGGATTTACTGATCCCTGGGGTGCCAGGCTAGAGGAATTAATTCTCTCACACCATCTGATCGTACAAAATCTACCAAATCAACCTTTTACATTCTCCACAGTTAATGTAGAAGCTAACATTGATGTGAATTTGACATCTACTAAATTTGTTAGACATATATCAAGTTGGAAGGTGGGACCAAATTTGGTTAATAGTGATCACTGTGCAATCACTTTTTCTGTTTCAACGAAGCGTCAAGTTTTGGCAGGTGTTAACCTACAAAACTTAAGAATATTTTCAATTAAGAAAATTAAATGGAACAATGGTTCCTGTTTTCAAGCAGGAAGTTGCTCAAAATTTAAATTCCCTTTCCGCATCAGGATATACCAATTAAGTCCAGAACCTCTTATTCATCGCATCGGAATACTCTGCAAGAAGAAAGCTAGGTAAACCAAACGTTGTTCCATGGTGGATAAAGAGCTGTCGAACCTTGGACGCCAGGCAAAAGCTGTCAGAAAACGTTTTCAAAGAAACGGGCATCTTTAGGAGCAGGATGTGCAAGCCTTAAAACAGGATCTTAAAGACAAACGGTTATTGTTGTTGTTGGATTGGATTTTAGGAGCATTGGTGACTAAGTCCATGTTGCTTCATATATATATATTGTCTGTAAATTGCGTGTGTTCTGATGTCGATTTTCAGTTTGCTGGACGAAAAACCCGAGTTTCCGAAAGAAAAAAAAAATATGCTAGCCTCACCTGAGACCGACCAACTCGGCCACGTTGTGAAAAAGACCCATAAAAATTCCTTACGTCATCAAGGAGATTCGAACTCAGTACTTTTCCACCCGGTGTGGGGAGGGCGGCGATCCTACCAACTATGCTACCCACTAGGGCAAGACAAATGGGAAATTTATTTCAAAGCCATGGCTTTGAAACAAACAAGTAACTCAGATCCGTGAGGACAACCCAGCAAACACCATCAAAGGAAAAAAAGCGCCTTTGCAGTCTACCTTCTTAACGCCTGGCAAAACAGATGGAATACCACCCCCAAAGGTTCCATCACTAAAAGATTCTTACCTGAAATAGCCCAGATCTACCCTAAAGCTCCAGCATGGTACAGCCCAGGGTTATATACCACTTTCCTGATTACAGGCCATGGATCCATAAATCACAAACTTGCCTCTATGAACATCATGGATGACCCTCGCTGTCTTTGTGGTGAAAACGAAGACTGGGATCACCTATTCTATGTTTGCCCGCTCTACGAGGACCTGCGAACGTTGCTCATATCAAAAATACATGCCTTGCCTCGAGGAAATGAACATTTTCTGATCAATGAGGAAGACCAGTACCACGCTTTCTCTGCCTTCGCCCATGATCTCTTCACCAGAAGAAGATCACTGGTACAATGTCCTCGAACTGATGCACATTGATCAACACCCTTTTCTTATATACTGAACATCTTCACCTAGAGTGTGACCACTTCTAGCTACTGGACTTGACACTCAGGTCGCTTGAATTGTTTCATCCGTGTCTCTCTTGATACGTGATTGTCTTCCCACCCTCTCGAGGGCCTCTTCTTCCACTTCCGCTTAGGTGAGAGAATTCCCACCCAACCTGTGGAGGATGCCTTCCTTTACATCCTCCGTCGCTCTGTCTATGCCTCCTTTCCTTTACCCTCTCCAGTACATCCTGTACTCCCTGAACCCTATTATTTTATTTTATTTTATATATATATATATATATATATTTTTTTTTACTTGGTCTCTTTCCAGGAAGCTCAGGTGTCCTGGAGGAGACTAGCCAGAAAATTATGGGCAGCCTGGCTACCTCCTAGTGGTGCGTGCGGACAACGTGGGGTCCCCATCAGGGGCCCTGCTGCCAAAAGCCAGGACACCCAACAGAACCCAGCATAATACTTCATTTACAACACAAAAAAATTTTCTGGCTTTCACAGTAATACTGTTTGTCTCCACAGAGTATATATGGCGCAGATGTGGGAAACCACCGGAGGCGCCTTTCCCCCAACACTATGCACACTATGCACACAGATCCGTGGGGGTGACTACTGTAGTGGACTGTGTTATAGTGTAATAGTGCCGTCCAAATGTGCTCCTGCGTTTTGGATTTAAAAGTGTGTCTTTAGCAACCCCCAACAGGAGAAAATATGTGCTTAAGAAAATATAAGTGGTGGTGAGTCTAGGGGTTACTTTTTGGCAGTTGGGGTTGTATATTTACCCAGAAATAACTGATTTAAATATTTCACTATTTCACATTGTCAACACACATAGAGAAATATTACCTCATAGAAATAACATTGTGGAAATCCTATAGTGAATTTTCTCATAGGAATAGCATTGGCCCATAGACTTTATATGGGACAAGATGGCTACCTGGCTTTAATTCTATTTTATGTGTCCAGGGATACCCCATAACAGGGATAGTGACACCTACTTGTGGTACACAATATTAAGTGGAATATTGACATAAATATTTGAATATTTAATGTTTTCCTATGGATGAATATTTTCCCCATAGGTTAACATAGGATTTATAGTGGGCTTGTTTTGGGCTGAAATTGGCAAAACTTTAAAATTGAATCTCTCCTCATCTATTGGGATTGAGGAATTCAACTCTAGAGGGTCAAATCTTTGGCCAATTACTTATTTTTTTAGATATTTTTCAGCTCCATCTAGTGATTAGGAGCTGAGATATAAAACCTGGGTTTTGTAAAATCCAAAACTTTCATGCTGATTTTCATCCAGCAACTAATATAGGAAATATATATATATATATATATATATATATATTGGATTAGTTTTTTATTTTAGGAGAGAGGTAAGTGGATTTATTAACAGGACAGTCAAGAAGAAGAGGAACACATAAATAAAGATATTTTATTACAGGAGGAAGAGGATACTCTTAGATTTAAGTAAGCTTGGTCTTTGTCTCATTTAAGACACAAACATACAAAAATGGATACAGAACCTAACAAGGAACTAACACAGGATTCTGAAGTGGAGGGAGTGTCTTCTGGCGAGTCTGGGGATAAGCCGGAACCCCTCAAAAAACACAAGGGAAAAAGTGCTGTTAAAACACTTAAGGGCTGTACTAAGGGTCACAAGCATAAAAATAAAAAATCTGTTGTAACAGATAAAAATGATGAGGACAACTGAAATAAAACAGCTGATAAGGTAACAGAAGTAAGAGATGATTCTGAAGGGGGTACATCTTCTGACTCTGAGTCCCCTGTGGTTAAATCTCCAGAAGTGTTCAAAACATTGAAAATTCGAAAGATTCCTTTGACCCCCTAAGCTTGGGTCTCATGGGGACAAGGATAAAAGCAAAAAAACAGTAACACCTGAGCTCGGTTCAACTAATAACAGAACAGCTAGCCCCCTAGTTCTTCCTGTAGAGCCTTCCATTTCTGGGGAAGCTGCGGTTGTTGCAGTTGAGGCTCCTTCAAAGGGGGTAAGCAGAGATAATAATCAGAATGCAAGTGTAAACCAAGGAGGTGACTCAGTTTTGGGCTCCTCATTTACAGAAGGATTATATTTGGGAGGATCGTTGGAGGCACCCGTGGTATACTCGGCTTTGTCTAGGATGAGAAAGGCCCTTACAGAGTTCATGTCATCTGATTCCAGTAAAATTACAAAAACATCTTCAAATCACATCTATGGTCTGTGGGCGGACTTGGAGGCTATAACCACAGCACTACTCATAGACAATGAAACGCCTGAAGGTTCACTCGGCGGAGATTGAGATTCGTGCTGGACATTTCGACAGCTTGATGAAAAAAACAGTCATGGCCTATGAGTTTGGCTCCTAGTTCTAAATCGTTTGCGGACACTGTCAGGGAAGGCTCTTCTAAAGTCGATGAATCAGTTGTATTGGAATCCTCAGAGGGTCGGGAGGGTTCTGGCAGGCCTTTTCGGAGGGTCCCTGGAGGTCAATCCGATCCAAATAATATTGTCATCTTTCGTCCTTCCGAGGGCTCTGAGTTTGCCTCGAGCCAGGACCTGAAATCTACTGTGACGGAGGCGATCAACAAGGAACATAAAAATATGAAGATCAAAAACATTCGTCTTTCAAAAAACAAAGCAGTCTTACTTGAGACAACTTGCCAGGATGATGCAAGTAAAATAACTGAAACTTTATCCTTAAAGCAGGCAGGATTGTCTGTTGAGAAGCCTAAATTTTTAAACCCAACCATTCTGATTTACGGAGTCCCCAAAGAGCTTAATAAAGAAGACATCTTGGAGGATTTATTTTATAAAAACTTCCAGGATTATAACATTACTCAAGAGGATGTAAACCAGGAAGTTTCCTTTAGGTTTAATTCGGATTCAGGCTCTAAGGTAACAAATTGGATTATCGGATTTAGTCCACGTCTATACAAATGTTTATTTAATAATGACAGGATTTTTCTGGGTTTTGGATCACATCGCTTCCGAAAATTTACAGTAGTTAATAAGTCCTTTCGCTGTCTTGGGTATGGTCATTCTTCTCAGACATGTTCTCACAATTCGGTGTCTTGTGGTCAATGTGCTAACAGTGGTCATGTTTACGCTGAATGTCCTAATAAGGATAGTCCCCCTCATTGTATCAACTGCAAGAAGAGAGGTCGAGGTTGTGATCACTCGGTAGGAGACAGCAAATGTCCGGAGTACATTAGAGCTGTTGAAATGACGGACAGGAGAACTTACAATGAATAGGAAAAATAATCTGGAATTTACCACAGATAATTTAACAAATCACAAGTGTCTAAAAATTTTACAGATTAACGGACAAAGGTCTAGAGCTGTTGCTGACGAAATCCGAGTGGCTGCTATTGAAAACTGCTTTGATTTGGTGTGCATTCAGGAGCCATATTATTCTGTTCAAGTGGGAGGACTTGTCTATAAAGTCATAGGATATATATATATTATTTTAGGGTTACCCGTAATTAAATACATTAACCCGTATTTGTGTCTGTAAATTGCGTATGTTCTATGGTTGATTTGCCTGTTTTGCTGGACGAAAAAACCCCAGTAACAGGGGAGAAAAACCTTGCTATCTACGCCTGAGACCAACTAACTAAGCCACGGAGTGAAAAAAGCGCATTAAAGTTCCTCGCGTCATCGACGGGATTCGAACCCAGGCCTTTTCCACCCGGTGTGGGGAGGACGGTGACGATACCACTGTGCTACCGCGCAGACTAAAGTTCCTCGCGTCATCGACGGGATTCGAACCCAGGCCTTTTCCACCCGGTGTGGGGAGGACGGTGACGATACCACTGTGCTACCGCGCAGACTAAGGATATCCAACTTCATGTAGAGTGGTTGCTGCCTCGGATTCCCCTCCCAAGTCTGCGATAGTGTTTCAATCAGGACATGGTGTTGACCGCCGTTACTGGGGAGTGTTCCGCGAACGTTGTTTGTGTTTCAGTGTCACTGATGGAATTTTCCTTTTTCCTGGTTTCTGAATTCTCCTCTCCTGCGGACGATTTTCAAGTTTCATTGCATCATATAGATAAAATTTGCTCGAGGTTTGCAGAGTGCGGATTGATTCTGGCGGCTGATTTGAATGCTAAATCTGGTTTTTGGCACAGCAGGGTGGTGGATTCTCGGGGATCTCTCTTGGGGGGGATCTCATTTTGCTGCATAATCTCAGTGTTCAGAATCTGCCTGGTAAACCTTATGCATTTTCTACTTGCAATGGAGAGTCAAATATTGATGTAACTCGTCTCCTCGGGGTATGATGGGAATTGGGATGTGAACTGAACATGGTAAACAGCGATCATAACGCTATTTCTTTTTATGATGCCCCTGAACCAGTACGAAGAAATTTTAGTATTGGAAATTTAAAAAGATTCTCTATGGACATGGTAAACTGGGAAAACTTCGGTAATTACTTGAAAACTATTTACAATGATGACAATGCAATATCTCTGAACGATTTTAACGCTGAGGAATTGGTAGCTCATGTTGAATACCATCTATATCAGGCAACGCTACAGAGTACAATTAGAAAACAATTTAGAGTGGCCCCGGTTCCTTGGTAGTCTCCGGTTTTGACTGAGCGAAGATCTCAGGTGACAAGAGCCAGGAGAGTGCTACAGCGAAGTAGACATTTGTCAGTGCAGGATGTACAATTGCTCAGTGAGAATTATAAATCATTGCGTAGAGAGTACCATAGGGAAATCACCCGTGCTAAGATTGAGTGTTGGCAGAATCTGGTAAAAGAGGTGGGTAATTCAGATCCTTGGGGACTGATTTACAGGATCTCTCGTGATAAACTTGTACATGGAGAAATATATAACACTGTTGTGGCCAATGGGGAGGAAACTGACAACTGGTATGTCAGTTGTAAATGCTCATGACACAGGACCATCAGATGCTGAACTATTCAACGCAACAGAACTAAACATTACTATCAGAAAATTGAATGTCAAGAAATGCCCGGGATTGCGTGCGTTCCTTATAGAAAATTCTGTCATAATTAAATTCCACCAACTTTATTTTATCCTCGTATTTCGCTTTTCAAGTTTAAAAAATGTTTTCTTGTGGGAATTTTTCCCCCTCCTTGGAAATCTTGAAAATCTTGCAAAAACCCGGTCAATCTCCCACCGATCCGCGCTCATATATGCCCATTTCTCTATGAAACCTTGGAAAATCATTCGAGTTCTTGCTGGCTTCTCCAGTTGACAGAACGTTGCAGGATCGTCATCTCATCTAGGATTGCCAATTTGGGTTCAAACGTGGCAAATCCACAGGTGATGCCATTAATACGTTTACAGGGTATATCTCTACTTCATCTGAGAACGATAAACTAGCTGCATTTATGGACTTTTGCGCGTGCTTTTGATTCCCTCTGGTGGGAGAGCTCCGTCGAGTCTCTTAGACGTGCCGAATATGGTTGCCAAACGTATGGAGTTTCCTACCAATGTTTCCAGAGGATACCTACAGAGTTCAGTAATTGAGCCTCTCCTCCGGAATGCAATTCTAGATTCTTTCTTAGTTAAGAGCTTTGATTATTCTTGCATACGCGAACGATTTAATCATATATGTTTCTGGTTAGTCGAAACGTGTTCTCGAAGACCGGGTTCAAAATACCCTTGACGACCTTTCCGAATGAGCCAGTACTAACAAACTCAGAATACCGTCTACCAACACTAAATAATTTTTATAAAACATCTGAATTGTAATAGGCCACCAAAAATTCTTCTGAACGGATCAAAAGTTGCATTTTTCCCACAACAAATACTTGGGCTATCATTTGGACGACAGACCGAGTTTTCAGAAACATGTCAACAATTTATCAGAAAAAATCGGCAATTCTACTGCTTCTGTCTCCAGAATATCACGAGTGGAATGGAGACTCGGCAAGAAAACTTTATTACTTTACTATAAAACCACATCCCATAGCCTCCTATGCAGCAGAAGTCTGGCATCATGTTGTTGTTAAAACCAACATTAAATCTAAACTTCTTTCCTTGCAGAGGCCCATGCCTCTAGTTATCCTTAGAGTTCCTCGTGCCGAATAATGCACTACGAGTACTAGATGGCATTGTTCCCCTGGACTTTTATGCAGCATATAGAGTAACTATGCGCATATTGAAAAAATGGGTTTCAAGCAACTGACATATCTGGTATAATTAAAGATCCTTCAAATGACTTAAAGCGTGAAAACAACTAGATTATGTGAACAATATAATAATGTTTAGCAAAATCATTGGACTCAAAGTGAATTCGGACAAATAACAAGGTAATACATTTAACAAGCTAAATTTGCAGCAGCGAAACCAGCCAATCACTGGTTTGTTCCATCAATCAGTGGTTTGTCCAATGTTTACCTCGTTTCTTTGAAACGAGGTAAACTTTGATGGAACAACACAAAAATGGCTCATTGAGAGCGAAACTTGACCGGCGTCGGCTTGAACCTGACCTCTTCATCACCCGTTTACAAAGTAATCTTTTAAAATTTCAAAATTATCTTCTTTAAGAACTTACTTAAAGATAATCTTTTACAAGATCCTTTACACGACTATCTTTAAGATGTTAAAGATAACCTTTCACACGATCCTTTACAAGGTCATCTAGGTCACAAAACTCTTGATTTTCTGGAAGATTTTATCATGACATGGATTATACCCTTCTCTGACTTTTGACTTACCTTTGTACATTTTGTATATAAATAGTTTTTAACTTTACTTTTAATAGTTCGACTTTAAGTTGGAGTCAACCAACCAATAGTTTGGTTTGACTCCAAACTCTAGCATCCACAGATATAGCACTACCTCCTGTGGATACGGGATTTCGTAGCACAGGCAGTCGAAAAAGGCTCGTGGCTAAGCTGGTACGGAATTCGGGACTGGGCAACCTGAGTAAGGGATCAAGTATCCAATGATTTTGCACTACTTCCAGTGGATGAAATAAAAGAGTGGAAACAGGTCCAGCACTACATCCCGAGGATCGATACTAGGCGGCAGTTGTCCAGGTGATGACTGCTCCCTGGTGGCAAAGAGACCTGACACTCATCACAACACTTTAATTTAACTTTGAACATTCATAAACAGAACGTTCAGAACATTCATTAACCACGCGTCAGGTCCATTTTACAGAGATTCATATTTCATCACAGTGACACGGGTAGAGATGGATTAGTCTGGGTGCCACCATAAACAGGGTACACATACATACATCTCCTTTCTGTACACATTGTACTCCCCAAATTCAAATTCTGCATTCCCTATATTTGTGTGACACCACATCTCTGATGTCCCAACGATATCCGCTTTTGATATCTTGATCAGGCTTTGAATTCATCGAATTTATTTACAATACTCCAACCATTTGTGTACATGAAACTCAGTAAGAAAGGGTGGATGAGTACGCATCCACCAGTTCTTACTGTTAGTTACCCGAATACAGCCCATGTATTTTCTCGTTCCATGATGACTACCAGCAGTTCTTGAAATTCCCAGCAACTTGTTTTCCAGGCTGTCGTTCATTCCAATAGAAGCAGTGCAAGAATCACTTTCATCTCGACCTGTGGCTATTGTTAATCTGCACTGCTCGACAAAATTAACAGAACAAAATGTTTTTCTTGATTATTTTATTGTGAACAGTGTCGCCTACGGCGAATATTTGAGATAATAGGCATCCTGTCATGCAGATTCCGTGTATCCAATAAAAATCGATCTACCACCTTACAGAGCCGCGCATTATGCAAATTATTCTTGCCTATAAAACATGCGATGCGACCACATCACTTCAATCCCATTTTTTTTCTGGTTGATCAGTGGCATAGCCACGTCTCACGTACCAAGGACATCAAGTCATCTTCGTTTAGATGATTCTTTGAGATGATGGACGACCTGAAGGCAGACAGTCATAGGCGGAGGCGACACATTGGCGTAATGTGTCACACAATGTCGTTTCGGCACTAAGGAACTAGTTTCGTCTGCGCGATAGCACAGTGATATCGTCACCGTCCTCCCCACACCGGGTGGAAAAGGCCCGGATTCGAATTCCGTGATGTGAGGAACTTTAATGGGTTTTTTTTCATTCCGTAGCTGGGTTAGTCTGTGTCAAGCGTAGATGGCACGGTTCCCACCCCCTTCCCCCGAAAAATTCCAGTTTCCGGGGGGGGGGGGAACTGCAATTTTTCTTCCAGCAAAACAGGCAAATAGAACAGATAACACACGCAATTTACAGATGCAAGACCCATGGGTAGGTGAAATAACTTTCCGGGTGACGTTAATGAAATAGTTTTTTTAAGTTTTTAAGGAACCAGTTTCAGGAGACAGAAACTATTACAAGAAGAGCTGCTGAAGGTCGCCCGAGGGCTACGTCAACCAGAACAGACCGCTGTCTGGCTCTCACAGCAACACGGAACCCTACAATGTCCTGTCATCAACTGTCTCTTGAGGTTGCTGCGGCCACTGGTGAAAGCATTTCCAACCGGACTGTTAGCACAGTCTGGTTGGAAGAAACCTTTACTTAACTTGTCTGTACCCAAGGAAGCCACTTTTTTACCCAAGGAAGCCAATGGCTTGTATTCCATTAAACCCAAAACACCCCAGAATTTATGGAAACTGCTGCCATGAACATGTGACTTGATGCCCCGACTAATGGCATACAGTTCTGTTCTCTGATGGGTGCTGTTTTAGCCGACAAGCAGATTCTAGATGTTATTTCAACTGGAGCCAACGAGGAATGTATGTATGTGTTATATCTGCGGGCGGCTCCTAGAACATAAATTCAACTCCGCCTGGTTTTTTTACTTTTTTTTTTTTTTTTAACAGACTGTGAAGGTAAGGCCAGTGTGTGTAGTGAAAAAAAAAAGAAAAATTTGGCACAGGAAAAGGATAGTTAAGAGAGAGAGAGAGAAAGAAAAGAGGAAAGAAAAAGAAGAAGAAGAAAAAAAAAAAGCTCATCCCGCACAGAAGGACAGGAAAGAAAATAAATACTCTGTGTGTGTGTATTATCATACTGTATTGTGTATTGGCCTTTTGGCTACCTGAAAGCAGCCATTAACAGGATGGCCGCTTCCAGGCACTCGTCCCTAGGCTGCAGGAAGGCAGGCCTCCCCTACTATCTGCTCACCCTCCCCCTTAGGAACGGGTTTCCCAGGGAGTTGGAGGATGGTACCTCATTCCTGGGAAATGAGGTACCATCCTCCAATATCAGAGGAAGGCACACTTTAGGTGGAGGCAGTGTTCTCGTGTGAGGCGGAATAATGATCAACGGCAGCATCCCTCTTCATGTTTTTGATAGGGGTACCGTAACTGCTCAGAGTTACCGAGAACAGATCCTTGAACCCTATGTGCGACTTTTTAGACTGCGGTTGCCTCAGATTTCGTTTTCGTTTCACGACAACACCACTGCACATAGAGCTCAAGTGGTGGGGAAATATTTTAAAAGTGAGGCTATCCAACGTCTAGTGATCGTGGGCCAGCACGATCACTAGACTTAAATCCGATTGAATATACGTTGAGTGCCGACAGATAACTCCTCGGTCACTTGGTGAGCTAAGGTCTGCGTTGGTGGAACAATGGGATTTGTTGCCACAGAATCTTATAGAGACCCTTATATCGAGCATGGTTCACCGCAGTCAGGCCTATTTAGCAGTCCTCCCTCATAAAACCTGTACATAATTATTTAAAGTTACTGTCAGTTTAAATTCGCTAAAATGCTTGCACACAGTTCTGCTCTTTTTGCCACTGAAATGAAAATAAGAAACGCTAAAGTAAGGTCTTAATTTTATTGATTACAATCACCTTAGTACATAACACGTACCACTGACTTCGTTAGTAAAATCAATATTATCAGTAGAGAGATTTTATAGGATTAGGTATTTTTAAATGTACTTTCTCTTGTCTATTGTAGATGCACCCGTTATTTTTAAAAAGTCAAAATTCGTTTCTATTTTCATCAATAACTTCTGTTGCTTATTCTGAAACTATACTCTCACCATCTTTCCAACATTCTGGTAGCAAATAATAATGGTCGCCGTTTTCGTCGGTATATTCTGTACATGTCCTAATTAGCTTTACAAACAACCGTTCATAAATGTGTCAGTTCGCTAACAATTTGAATCCTAAGAGTTAATGGGATTATATCCAGCAGTAACAACTCCTCAATATGTTCTGAATTGTCACTTTTTAAAATTGCAGCACCATGACAAACTTAACAGCATTCACGATGTTATTAAGTTCTTTTCCAATAAACAATTTTTCAAGAGGCTTTTAATTTTGTGGTCACTTGAAATCCACTAGCAAGAACAATGTCCTTCACTCAACTTTTACTCACATTTCCATCCCCGGTAAATTATTTTTCTGAAGGTTCTAAGATACCTCTGAAAACGTCCATATTTCTGCAGAACAAGCGCAGGTTACATTAAAAGCGACCTCTTCGTGTTCTTTAACATCACCCAGATATTTTCCCGATTGAAACTTTTTCTCTGTTTCACAAATTGAGGATGTAAAGGATTAATGCTTTGCAGCAAATAAGATGAGGAAACTAAGACCAAAAAGCTTTGAACGAACTTTTGGTGTTGTCTGTTCATCTGTAATTGGACCGAGTACCACTTATTCGTCTTGGCTCTCCCTGGTCAATCAGCCGATCCGGTTTTATCCATTCTAAATCTAAGTAAAAAAAGGAAAACAATTTAAAGAGCTGGTAAATACTATATCTTAAATGATCAGAATATTAAATGTACGATATCATCAATAGAGGGATTAAATACGATATATTCGAAGAAGACCAATCCACATATTAATACAATTTTAAATATTCCAGATAAGACAGTTATCAAATAGTATTTTGAGTTCATCTATTACTAATGAGAGTTTTACAAGAAAATAATCATAGTAGGAATTCAACTTTCAACCACCAGTAAGGTTTAACTCCAGAGTATGACTTTAAGAAGACACCGCTGATGTGTCCTTTAACAAATGTTGTGGAATACCCTGCGCTGTATTCTCACTTTACTCCAAAATCGATGGATGGGATAAGTTCGCATGCCGTGGTGATTATTTTCAAAATTATGAATCAAGTTGTTGACTTAAAAAAATAATTCCCGTCTTCTGCTCTCAATTTTTCCAAAAGTATATTTTATTGAAAAAACGTTTGCAATTGTTAACCAAAAAAAAATATCAAATAACAACAAGTTTCACAATAGATTTTTCGCCTCTGTAGTGGTGTTCAAGAAAAATGTTGGAAGTGAGACAGTTACCAGTGCCTTTTCTGAATTTTCCATCAATATTCGAATTAATAATAAATGAAAGTTTCAGTGAAACAGCCGTATTAGAGAAAAATTAAAACAAATTGTTCTCCAAGGGCTGTCCCAATCTCAAGTATTTGTTTTCCATCATACTATAGACTGTTTTTTGTGTGCATGTGTATAGTAAAGAAAATTAATTGAAAAAAAAAACCTATATTTCTTTAACGACCACTCTTATACTATATGAATATATAAATAGTTTATTAAGCTATTAATTATTATTATACTTTAACTGTCCCTTAACTACTAAAAGGTGTCAGAAGGATTTCGAACCATCTTGATGCTAAAAAAGCTCACCTGATCGTATTTATCTACTTGTTCTCAAAACCTGTACTCCTGAACCTACTCCTTTTCTTTGTCGCCTTTTTTTCACTTTCTTTTTTCCTAAGGTGTTATTCCTTCTGCTTGTAAATTTGCTGATATTTAGCCAGTTCCTAAAAAGGGAGATAAATCCCTCCCATCCAATTATTGTCCCATTGCACTTACTTCTACTCCTTCTAAAGTAATGGAGAAATCGATTAATCACCAACTCCTAAACTATCTAGAAACTTTACATCTGATCAACGATTGCCAATATGGATTCCGTCAGTGTCGATCCACTGGTGATATTCTGGCTTATGTTACCCATTTATGGATTAATCCAATGGAAAAGTTGGGTGAAACACAAGCAGTTGCTGTTGACATTTTCTTTAATCGTGTTTCGCATAAATATCTTCTAAATAAGCTTCCATCTTATGGTTTTCCAACTGTTTTTTGTAATTGGGTATCCAGTTTTTTTCTCTTATTGCTCGCTGCAGGTAATGTTAGATGGTTCTGTTTGTTTTAACTTCTTCAGTAATGCTGCTGTTCTCCAAGGTTTTCCCACTCTTTCTCTCTTATATATTATTGATCTTCTTCCATTGATCAAAAAGCCTATCCACAGTGTTTCTGATGACAGCAGATTGCATTCCATTTTCCAGTTTGCAAAAACTTGCCTTGTACAAGCAGAATATCTGGAATATCCACCGCAGATTCCTTAAATACTGATCTACAAGTAACTCTCCAGTGGGGCAAAGACAACTTAGTTAACTTCAATCCTTCTAAAACTCTGTCTTGCGTGACATCTCCCAAAAAGGATTCTTCTGTTCCTATGCGTTGATGACACTCTGGTTTCTAGACAAGATCATATATTCAAGTCCCATGTCAACAAGTATCTTCTTTCATCTTCTCAACTTTCAACCCACGCACGGTACTAAATACTACAGGTTTTAGTACTTCTCGTCCGTGCGGTTCTGAAAAAACAAATAACTGAATTCCTATAAATTAAGATAACATTTCGGGAATCTTGCCGGAACACATCCTCAGACCATACATAAGATGACCCGAGGATGGGTTTCGGCAAGGTTCCCAAAACGTTACCTTAATATATATGAATTTAATTAATAGCTACACAATCTATCTTAATATTCATTGGTGTAAGAGAAGTCATTATAGAAAAATATATTTGGTTGAAAACCACCATATAATGTTCTTCTCGAACTATATTAAAAAATGAACTATTATATTTCGTATCTTATGAACATAAAATTCACTCACCGAACGACGTCTTTCAGGAAGATGTCCCTCCTTGTAATAAGAACTAAGAGAAAAGAAAAATGCAGTAATGGAAGAAAACACTTATATACCGAAAATCCCGTATGGTACCAAATCATTTTTAAATCAAAAAAGATTGCTAAATATACTTTTAAAAACATAATTTTTATACATTAACCATAATACAAAGTGTGAGACTTTTTGGCGGGAAGTGACATTTACAACTTTGCTTAAATCGGTGTATACGTTGAAGATGTAAATTCTTTAAAGGTTCTTAAAAGGTTCTTTTAATCCATTAGAGATAAAGAATCCGTCGATTTTCCAGTTAAATGATTCCTTCCTGAACAGACTGTTGCCCACATGGGTGTGGACCCATTGTTTCATTCTTTATATAATGCAGGCAAGGCTACCATTGCAAAACATTTTCCATTGAAAGCAACAATAATGGTAGTAATATCATCATTAAAAACAGAACACCCATCAAGAGAGAAAGAGACAGAGAATTTAACTTAAAACAGAAAATTCCTTAAACAGTACTTGTTCATTATCCCTCTATTATTATAAATCATTCTACGTGTACATCTGGACGTCTATGCGATAAATGAAAGCTAAAATTACTAGAACAAAATCTCTCTCTTCATCAGCATCGCAGAGGAATTCTTTAAAGGAGGAGTGGTAACAATACTACCAACTTTCTGCCAAGAATAAGTAGAAAGACATTCTCAAAGCCTTAAAGCTCTCATCAAGGTCCACGTGGACCAACACGCTATTGATTCCATGTTTTTTTTTTTTTTTTTAATTTAGTGCGGCGTACCTTTTGAGCAAATATGTTAAGATAGCAGAGTGTACTAATATCAGGAACTCACTTACTAATTTGCGTGATAACCAACGGAAATTCTCCGGAATGGCACTCCGGGAAAATAATTTTGTGCGAGTGGTGGTGGAGGTCCAAAATCCATCTCAGAGGTATGGGAAGAGTCGTCTAATTTCGGTGTTGGTCCAAAATCCATCTCAGAGGTATGGGAAGAGGAGTCTAATTTCGGCGTTGGTCCAAAATCCATCTCAGAGGTATGAGAAGATTTCTCTAATTTCGGTGTTGGTCCAAAATCTAACTGCAAAGTATGGCAAGTTTCATCTAATTCCGGAATAGGCGAAAGACCATGTGATTTCGAAATCCTGCGACAAATTACGCCATCTTCTAAACGAACATCCTCAGCCAGATTAAGTTCTTCTCTTCTTGGAGTCGGTGTATTTCTCCTCGGAAACAAGGTACTCTTCAAATCTGAAAGATAAAAACAGTTTTCTCAAGGTTAACACTTGCAATTATTTAATCTCGTCTGAAAGAAAGACTGCCGGATCGTCCATTCCTCCTTTCATCGGTCCTTTCATTCCTCCTCTTCCACATTTAAAATGAAATTTCATTTTCATACAAGCAAATTTCAATTTATGAAGCGAAATGGATTTTTTTCTTCTTTTTTTGTGGGTGTATCTGTATCTGTAGAAAAAGTGCGTTCTTAACAGCATCTTGTATCCCCTTTTAATTGGGGAACAATCTCTAAACTAATAAAAGTCAATATGTATAGCATTTTGCAGTAATTAACTGCGCATTAATTTATTCTAAAGTTAATAATCATCTATTATATAAATATATTTGATAAAAATAGTAAAAATATACGCACGACCACAGAAAGTCCTCAATGTTCGACAACACGAGAAACAACCCATGTTTTAATCGTTCAAATCTATTCCTTATTATTATAGTTAAATCTCTCTTTAATCCTTAGATTAGTAGCTTATATTTAATCAGTATAAGTAAACGCAAAATGCGTTATCTTGGTGAACGAGAATGACGAAGAGAAGAGCAGCGTCAAGCATTAAGTGCATTTAGACCATTGTGACCCAACAACGGATTCAAAAAACTCCTGGAAATAATCTGTTCTCTGTTGAGTCACAATGTCTAACAATTTGCTTTTGAGAACTCATCTAATCCTGATGAGAACTCATAAATCCTGAATATTTATGAAAATTAGTGATACGATTCTATTAAAACGTTTATTCTGTTTTTGTTTCTACTTACGTAAAATCAGAAGGGATAACAAACATCATGGACCAAGGGTTGCCAAAATAAGTTGCAAACTGCAATTAAATTAAATTTAATTGCAGTTTGCAGCAAACAAACAAAACAAAATAAATACATTGTTTTCAAGTATTTTTGAATAATTTCAGGTTATCGCTTAGTTTTAAAACAATCTGATAGATGGCGCGACAATCAAAGTTGTAAAACATATTCTGAATACCGATACAACTTACAAAACCAAATGAAATTTTCTCAGTTATACAATAATTATTTTGTTTTTGTTTCTACTTACATAAAATCAGAATGGATGACAGAAACAGCATGGACCAAGGACTGCTCAAATAAGTTGCAAACCGCAATTAAATTAAATTAAAAAAAACAAATAAACAAAACAAAAAAAAACATTGTTTTCAAGCATTTTGAATTATTTCAGGTTATCGCTTAGTTTCCTTAGTTTCCAAACAATCTGATAGATGGCGCTACAATCAACGTTGTAAAATTTATATTCTGAATACCGATACAAGTTACAAAACTAAATGAAAATTTCTCAGTTATAGGGTAATTATTTTGCCAACCTTCTTGCAATCTATATTTAACTGTAAGTATTGTCAAAAGTGTTTTCTAAAGTGTGGGAAGAAATCATTCTGAAACTACTGACGAATTTGTGAATCGCCATTCATTTTAAAAGCTGTTTAAGCCGCAAAACTTGGCAAATTTTACAAACTCTATGGGACGAGCGTTTGCAAAATTCGTAACAATATTATTATTATTCGTTGTGAACTTTTTTTTCGTAATGAATGATACCTTCAGTAGACCAGGCCTATTAAAAGAAATTTTAAATGGACGGTGAGTAAAAGGTAGAAGGAAATGTAACCAGCACGTGAAAGTGGCTGGTTTTATCCGCAATAATAAAAAAAAAACCATGAATGCCCTCCTTTCACAATTTTTTGACCCAAAGCAGCAGAATATTCCAAACCCCCATATTTATCTGATCTTTTCCCATTTTATTATTTTATTCCTTTCCCCAAACTCAAATGAAACTGAATTGACAGAAATATTAACACAATTTAGAGAACACAAAATAATTATCAACACATTTAATAAGACAAGGTATCTACATAAAAAGCAATCGCTACAAACCATTAATTCCTTCATTCGACTCTTTACTACGAAATTTACTCTCCTCATCCACAATGAACTCTCAAATAAATACTGCAGCTTGTTCAGTTAATCATAAATCGGTCACTCCTTTCTCGATCCAGTTCCTTTCAGCCAATTAGAATTCTCAATAGGTGTGTTCACATTTCAATCACTAATTTGTTTCGCGTACTATTTAAAACTAAACTTACTACATGAAAATTTTCTATTCAGAGTTTCTAGCTATACACCCAACTTCAAATTAGCTTTTGAGAATTATACCGTCCTATTTAATTTCCTTCTTTTCTTTTTTTAAGTTATTAGTTATTCTTATCATTCAAGTGTCGCACTCGTCAGTTGAACAGATTGCCCCAAATGTTATCTTATATTCTCTCCCCGAGTAAACGTAGTTCCCCCTTAAAGTCTCCAATAAGGTAATCAAATCCTTCTCTCCATTCCATTCAACCGCATTTCAAGGTCTGTACGTTATGCATCCTCTCCTTACTTTTCAGCCCCGAAAACTTCCAATGTTTTTCACACAATCTTTCTTAATCCTACACAGATAAAGATACAGGTTTTCTTGGAATCATAGAAATTAAAGCTTTTAAACAGCGAGCTAACTGACCTGAAGTGTTTCATTCTCCTTGACAATAATCCCATTCGTACCGGACTTAAATTCGGAAAGGTTACACAGTCTCTTTGAAATCTTTCTCGATTATACAACTCTTTTGGATTCCAGTCGCCTTTTTTGGAACACAGTTACCTTGTTTTAGATCTCTTCCCCTAGCTAAACTCTAATTTTTGTAAAACCATATGTCTTGCAATTCCAAAAATCGGTCACTGTCTGTCTGAAATGTAGACATCATTTTTAAATTTATGTCTCCTTGTGTGTGTTCTCTGAGAAAGAGTAAGGATACCATCAACATTTAGTTTATTGAATCGTATTACCAGGCGCATGCCAAGTTTCTAAGGGTACCAAGGATATTAGTCAAGGATACAAAGGGTGCCTTTGTGTCCTTGACTAATCTCCTTGCTCTTCTTTGCATTCCTTCCAACGGATCTGCATCCTTATTAAAATTAGGATTCCAGACCTGTATGCAGACCTTAAGAAGCAGCTTAACCAGCACCTTACAAGACAGGGTAATCACTCCCTTGTCCGTGCTGGCAAAATTCGTGTATCATTGGCAGAACTCCATGAATTTTCCTAGGCGAGAACCTTGTATTGCATTGTGCATTTAACTCTAGGTCTGTTTCTTCAAAATACGTTGAGTTGAATATACCTCAATGTTTTTCAGAAAATTGAATTCTTAGAACCTTATAATCATACCTGTTGTTTTTTAAAAGAAAAGTGTTATCAACTGATGACTTTTTTGAATGTTAAGTATAAAGCTGAGTTACGTATAGAGCTTAGTTACGTATAAAGACCTATTGATGGATACACAGCGTGACAGATATTTCAGTAAATGTGTCCTCTTTCCTGAAATAAGAAAATTCAAGTGATAACACTTCGACTTGGAGTGACCGGTTTCTTTTGGTTCTGAATGTGACCACCAACAATCGGAATGCGTGATAATACTCCCGTGTCTCTTTTCAGCTTTAAGAATAAATGGAGAAGAAATTAACTCAGGGAAGAGTGCTTACGATGAGGAAAAGGGGCTTAATTCTAACCCTTACCAATCAACATTATAGGCCTCCACAAACTAAACTGTTTTTACTACAAAATGATTAAGGCAAGGACTGTTGGGAAAGACCTTTTTAACAACTGCCTAAAGTTAAAATTTCAGAAATACATAAACATCTACACTGCCCTGTAAGATGTTGCGGTGATTGCGTTAAAATTCATGCACTTTCAAGATTCAACATTCCTTGACAGCTGCTGTTATCTGATGCTCTTTTGTTACGTTATCACAAATAATTTCTATCATCACTTTCCTATCTTTAACTAAGCTATGCTTACAAATAACAGCTGAAGTTTGGAAGCTCCTGTGTATGATTAGAAGTATTCCTAGAATACCAACTTGGGTTATACTACATTTGAAATGACGAATAACAAAACGGACAGTGGGGAAATTTTCCAGACATATAAATTTGTGCGTATGCATCATATCTATATGCACAAACTAACTGAAGTTATTATAATGGCATCCTTATTTTGCATCTTATAAAATAATAACTTTTGTTTATTATTTTATGATGATACTCTTGTCGCGTTAATGGTATCAGTTAATTACCACAGGAAGCTGGAACCCTATCCACTTTCAAGGTCTCTAATTGTTCTATTTGACTCTAAAATAGCGATATCTTTTTTGATAGACTTTTGACATATTAATATTACTTAGCGCATATCCGTACTCAATGAACAGATACACTCATTGTATTGGGCTGCTGATGCTTTTATTTTGAGTTGAGGAAACTAACACAACGAGGTGTTAGTTTACTGAGCATGTTTTATGATCGATATGTGGTTTGCTGGATGAAAAATGTGGTTGCATGCTTTAATGAGGACTTTCTTTATTACAACTTTGCCCGAGTACAACTAAATCGGCCACAGTGTAATAAGAACCTATAAACGTTCCTTCCCTCCAAATAGGATTCGAACCCTTTCCACAGTGTAGTTTGATATAAATAGTTTCCACTGTGGTAGTTATTAGACAGGCCACGTCACTGGACTTGAAACAAACTCCTTCATTTAATTTGCATTGAAGGATTGTGCGCGGTGACGCGATTGAAGTATTTATGACTTTAAATGAATTGAATAAACTAAATGCCGATGATATCCTGACTCCTTCTCAGAGAACACAAACGAGGAGACATAAATTGAAAAATGATGGTTGCAGAATAGATGAACGAAAATTCGCTTTCAGCCAGAGAGTGACTGATTTTTGAAATAAATTTCCATCTACGGTTGCGAATGTGGGTTTTTGGAATAAATTTAAGGAAGAATTAGAGAAATTATTAGAATGGGTAAGAAAATGAAGTGGGTATAAAGTTTGGTTTTTGATTTATGGTGTATAAGACTTTCTTCTTTGCATAATTTTGCCATTTGTACTGTTAATACAAATGCCATTTTTGCGATCTTTATTACATGAAAAACAATTGATGATTACTTTATTCCGAATATAAATTTTTGTGAAGTCTCGAAGTTGATTTTAATGAAAGATTTTTCGTTATGACTATCCATTTTGATTTCAGTTAAGTCGCAACAAAACAGAAGAAGAGTTCTGTTTTGTTCAAAATATCGTGTCAACCAAACGTTCATAAATGAGCAAGTTCAAGTTTTACGAAGTTCAGCAGAAGAGCGGGGGTAGTGCGCTAAATGCGACCCTGTCCTGTACTAAACACGCAAGGGCCCGTTCTCTAAACATAACATGCACTCAAGCCTCTGGATTTGTGGTAGCTCGACACCAGGTTAAAGAATCACGTCACAATCCACCCGTCAGCATCCACTGATTTCTCCATTTCCGTACTGATGTAATAACTGAATCCAAATGGTTTCATTTTTGCTTCCTAAATTGTTTTATCATCGCAGTAGTACAGTGATCATAATCGCCGAAAGTCCCCAGAGGTTGAAAACTGACAAGATTCGAATGCGGTCAATGAAGAGGAGATTTTTTAAGCTTTTTTTTTTCACAACGTGATTTATTTAAATAATTTTCTGGTTTTTATTACTCTAAACTCGAATTTTCTTCCGAGAAATAAGTAAATCGAGCAGAGAATGCACTGAATTTACCGAACCAACGTACTAACACCTCGTAGCCTTAGTTGCTTTGGTGATAAACACACATACATCCCATTTGTTTTCCTTAAAATTTAAATTGATAAATTGACTCGAATAACTCGTAAAGGGCATCGGGTTATTAACTTTGCAATTTCAGTGAAGAAAGGAAGAAGTTTTACTTAGGAAACAGAAGAGGTGCAAAAGAGGAAGGAATCATTGAATTTTACAACGGTAACTTGCTTTTTCCACACATAAATTTACGGGGATTCAAAATCCATTGAAGTTTCCCATCTTTCCGATTGGCCACTCCAAATAAATCGAAGCAAATTGTTAGATATTGTGACTCAACAGAGAAAAGAATATTTCCATGGACAGGATTGAATCCGTTGTTGGGTCACAATGGTCTAAATGCACTTAATTCTTGACGCTGCTTTTCTCTTCGTCATTTACGTTTCCCTAAGAAAAGGAATTTTACGTTCAGTGATACTGATCAAGTACAAGCTACTAAAAGAAGGAGTAAAGATAGATTTAACTATAATAATCAGGAATAAACTTTCCACAATTGAAACATGGGGTGTTTTCCGTGTTGTCGAAGATTGAGAACTTTCTGTAATCGTGAGTATATTTTTACTATTTTTATCAAAT